>NC_048279.1:19654867-20001117 GCF_009762535.1 Notolabrus celidotus | reverse complement strand
CATAAAGAGTCATCAGTATCATTCTCAATCTGTTTCTCAACCAGTTAAAAACTCCTCACAGTGGCTTTAAATAACATTTCTAATATGGAGGATGGTTGTATATTTCAAAACTCTAACCTTGACTTAAAGAAAATATTGACATCAGCAGCAGCAAGGCTGCAGGGTGGTGCAGTGAGTGGAGCTGTTGCCTCACAGCTAGAAGGTTCCTGGTTTGAATCCCCGGCCGGGCAGGTGCCTTTCTGTGTGGAGTTTGTATGTTCTCCCTGTGCATGTGTGGGTTCTCTCCAGGTAGTCTGGCATCCTCCGACAGTCCAAAAACATGCTTACCAGGTTGATTGATCACTCTAAATTGCCCGTAGGTGTGAGTGTGTGCCTGGTTGGTTGTCTGTCTGTGTGTTAGCCCTGTGATAGGTTAGCGACCTGTCCAGGGTGTACCCTGCCTTCCGTCCGAAGCCAGCTGGGATAGGCTCCAGCCCCCCGTGACCCCTAATGGGATAAGAGGTCAAGATAATGGATGGATGGATGGACATCAACAAGACAAATTCAGTCTTCAAAAGGGAGATTTTGTGAAGGTCCGGGAAAGCAAAGAAAGAGAAGTCCCACAATATTCATCCTTTAAAATCCACCTTGAGGTGAACTTAGTCTTTCTATTAATTATATTCATCAAACCACTTAAACTGTCGGACCTATAATTATGTCAGTGTCGAAGGGTCATATCAAAAACAGGTATTTGGCATTCTGGGTTCGATTCTGAACTCCTTTTGGTCTAACTTTGGTCAGTGAATAAAAGTGAAGTCTCAGCTTTAACTCTTAAAAGTATGCAAACTTTTACAAAGGAGAAATCAAGGCAGTATCTCATTTACTGTTTCAGATAACACAGTGATGACTTAGCAAAGACAACAGGTAACAGAGTGATAAATACTACAAAGTGGTAAATATGGGTAATTGCACCTCAACGTCTCCAAAGATTCTACGCAAGATGTCGGCACCAGATTTCTGTTGAACTTGACTGTGTAATGTTTTATTGAGCATGGTGTGTGTATTCACATTAAATGCCTTTCTTATGCATTTGCAGCGTGTTTTTATTGTTCTATTTGTCCATGGATGTGTATTTGTATCTTATTTTAGTTTGCAGCCTCCTTTTCCTAGTGGAAGTCTTTGTGTTGTGTTGCTTTGTCAGCCAACGTAGAAAAATATAAAATACAACATCAGAATGCTAGGAATGGCAGTCCTAAGGAAGTCTTAGCATCGATTGGAAAGGGGTCAAGGTCATAGACAGGAGAGCCAGGTCCTTAGTCGATGGGCCTTGACATCCCTGACCCTTTAAGGTATCCTGCTATTGAAAGCGAAGTAATAAGGTATTAAACATCTCTGTGGTTTAAATAGGGACACAAGAAAAGCCTTTACAGACACTGCCAAAAAAAACACCAAACAGCAACAGGTCAATTACATTAGGCCAAGAGCCAAACTCTTCCAAGACATTAAGCCTGACATCGTCTGTGCAGCCACTCGGGCCTGTCCAGGGTGCTGTGGATCATTCTGAGTGCCCGCCTGCCTACCTCTCTCTCATCATTTATTAACTGTTACACAATGGACCTTTTACTAGATTGAGACGGCTGCCTGCATGAATGGAAGGAGGGTAAGGAAGGAGAAAGATGGGGTTAGGCAGTGAAGTAGTAAAGAGAGAGAAAGATGGAAAGCATTTGACAGTAGAGAGAAAAGGTGTTGACAAGCACACGAGGACGCAGTGAATAATAAATTGGCCGGTGAGTTTCTGCCCACTGTCATCAGACAAAGGCTGGATGGAAACTGTCATGGAAGAGACAATATGAAGGAAATGAGGGAAGAGAATTGGGAGGGAAGGAAAGGGGGATTTTGTGGAAGAAATGAGACAGGGGGGCAGTAACTGTAGGAAGGGAATGGAGAATCTGAGGGAAGAGACAGATGGGTGGAGGTAAGGGAGGGATAGGGAGAGAAGGTGGGGAGAAGAAAATGAGAGCTGAGAATTGGGAGGATTGCAAAGATGGAGGGGGAGATAGGCTGGGGAGGTAGGAAGTAGGGAGGGGGTGGATGAAATGAGGGAGTGAGGGAGTAGAAAATGACAAAAACAAGCTTGTGGGACAGCACCGTGAGATGGAAGAGTGGAAACTGCACCTGGCCGATAAATGGCTCAAATGGGCTCTGCAACACCTGCGTCATCAGACGACAGTTTTATTTAACGGAGAGAGGAGACAAGCTTAACCGTCTTGACAGACACAGGAATGAACTGTCAGAATCTGCTGCATTGACTCAATCAAAACTCAGTTTGTCCTAAAAAAGCCTAACATGAATCAGCTACTCTTAGAGACTTTAAACCACAGTGTGAGCTGTGCAACAAGACTGGAATGAAATCAGTGCGCATCAAGAAAAACACGGCAAAACAATGTGGCTGCAAGTCCTGCAAGGTCTTACAAATGTTAGTGCATAGTACCATTAGAACTTGAAGGACCATTTCAAATGTCTTACAGATATTAAATTACGAATGTGTGTAATGCTCTGTGATAGTCTGGGTTATAGTCTAGCTATTCAGAATCCTGCTCCAAACCCAAGAATTGAATTTTTTTTGTGGTGCTTAAAATTAGTGGAACTGCCGTACAGCTAGAGGGTTCCTGGTTCATATCCCCAGCCGGGCAGGTGCCTTTCTGTGTGGAGTTTGCATGTTCTCCCCGTGCATGCGTGGGTTCTCTCCTGGTAATCCGGCTTCCTCCCACAGTCCAAAAACATGCTCACCAGGTTGATTGACCACTCTAAATTGCCCGTAGGTGTGAGTGTGTGCGTGAACGGCTGTCTGTCTCTCTGTGTTAGCCCTGTGATAGTCTGGCGACCTGTCCAGGGTGTACCCTGCCTTCCGCACGAAGCCAGCTGGGATTGGCTCCAGCCCCCCGTGACCCCTAACGGGATAAGCGGTCAAGATAATGGATGGATGGATCTTCTAACACAGTCACTGCTCTGAAAATAGAATTATTAAAAACTGGATTTTAATATCCTGAAAGCTTTTATACTTTACATTAATTCCATCGACGCAGCTCTTACGAGTCTTCTCATTGATAAAAGATAAGAGTTATTTGGTAGTGCCGTGCCCTAAATTGACACAAGATTGAAACAAGATATCTGGTAGCTTTGCTATATTTGCTCCCTCTTTTTAACAGACTCATCAGACACAAACAAAGTTATTTTTAAAAGATCTGACGTCTGCATTGTTGAATTTCTCTAGCTTTCTCTCCATGACACCCGCCTATTCCCTCCTCAAGGCCATGACTGTTGTTTTTCTGTCCCACAGTGAATTTCTCACAAAGATCCACTGCTGCAGGCCGCCCACATACTTTATGTCCCCTGTCAAGACGTGAAAAACTCCTCGTTCTGGCCACAATCTAACCTGCTCCCACTGGTCGATACACAGATGAGGCGTTTTGAAGAGCTTTTTAAAACCTGGTCAGCTGGAAGGTGAACTTGCAAAGAATATCTAAAGCAGTGAGAAACACAAGAACAGCAGTCTGTTTCTTTTCTTCTTTTTTTCTATAAAGGATAAACAAAGAACATCACCTTGCCTTGGGTGCTACCGTACTCATATCCTGTTTGTGCTCATTTTACAGAACACAGACAATGAGCACAGGACAAACTAGATCTCCTGACAAAAGTGCAATAGAAAATGCAATTCAATTCCATGTTAACTGCAGTTAAGTCTCATTTCTCTACCTAAAGTTCCCCAGTGGTTTCTGTGAACTGAATACAAACACATGTATTGACTCCTCCTCTGTGCCTCTCTTTTCCTCGCTCCTCAGCAGATCACAGTGATGAAAGTGTTAATTGTATGCAGCTTTGGGATTGATTACAGCAAAGGGGGAAGAGGGGAGTCTCCTCCTCTGAGAGCGTTTTCCTATGAATCATTAGACTTTATTTTAAACACACACGGTGTCCCCTCTGGCATATTAAAGGGACACAAAAGCAATTTAAAGCTAAGCAGCAGTACATGTGCCCACACACATCGTACACACACACACACACACACATAGACAGGTGGGAAAAGGACACGCACTAACATCCTTGTTACACGTGTGCACAAAGTCGCACGTGCTTACACACGTACGTGCTACAGACATGAATCACACACACACTCATCCATCTTTCTCTCCCTCTCTCTATTCTCATTTAGTCGTCCATTCTACTCCTCTTCTTCTCTGAATACAAAGTCCCCCTGACTAAAGGAGGGGGGGACCTAAAGTGAGAGAGGAGGGGGGAAAGGAGCTGTTGAATATTTCATTAGGCACTTATGAGGAACACCTCAGATCTGAGTTTCTCGTGGCCAATACTGGTGATCCCTCAGCTTTAAAAAAAAGTGCCCTTGTGTCCATCTGCATTCATCGGCCGTAATGACGAGAGCTGCTTCATCAGCAAACACTTTTAAACGCTGAATATTTAATGGTTCATTTGGTAAAGACTTCACTTTTGTTCTTATCTGCCCTGACAATGTGGGATTACAGTGAAGGTGATGAATGAAGAAGAGGAGTCTGACGCCCCCTGCTGTGCAGACTGAGACAATCTCAAAAAGGGAAGAAAACACAAAGGACCTCTAAAATAATCATTACATGAGTCAAATGCCAAATTTTGTGCAATGCATTGAAATGTAAGGTGATGGAGTTATCCTGTTTTCAGCTGTTTTCAAAGATCCTCAGCACCGTTAGTGGAGCTGGTAAACAGACAGGAGGCAGGAGGAGGATTAAGATTGCATGTTCCTCCTATTCCCAACAGAGGAGAGCTTTAAAGACTGAACGGGAGTCAGCATATTTATCTTCAGTGTTTTTCTTCTCCAGGAAAGTCTCCTCTAAGGAGTAAGGTTTGTTCATTTGTAAAATGCTTTTTACCAGTGCAAGGTGGTAAAGAAGACAAACAATGCACTACAGGTCATGTTGTGTGTAGAGTTAAATGAGATTCAGGTATCTGGGGGCTTCCTTGCCTTAAGAAAAGAGGGTTTCAGTTGATATTCCCATTTTTTATCCAGGATTATTTCAGCCAACTCCTGTTTGGTTTTTGATTGCTGCCAACACCTGTGCTAAGACCACCCCAGAGCTCAGTGCTCTGCACCTACGCAGGTGGATTTCTGTGCCACTGAGGCACCTGAGGGAAGGCCTGCATGGGTAGGATAAGTGAAATCATTCAGTGCTTGACGGAATGTTTACGGGGCTTTTACAGATGAGAGGAAGCTGAAGGGAAACGATGAAGGCAGTGCAGGGAGAAAGAGAGGGGGAGAGAGAGAGAGAGAGAGAGAGAGAGAGAGAGAGAGAGAGAGAGAGAGAGAGAGAGAGAGAGAGAGATGAACCTAGCGAGATGAAAAGGACTTGATCTACTAAGTCTGAAGTTAAAAGTAATCTTAAAATTTGATTCATATAATAATAATAATAATAATAATAATAATAATAATAATAATAATAATAATAATAATAATAATACTTTATTTATATAGCACTCAATACAGGTAACAAAGTGCTTCACAGTGGGCAATGAAAAAAACAAGAAGAAGTGCAAAAGAGAGCGATAAAAAAAATGTAATTAAATAAAACTAAAAAGCCTGCAAGCTTATAAAACAGACCCTTAAAAACAGAGTTAAAATTAAATAAAATCACACAATAAAAGCTTTTCTGTAAAAATGTGTCTTGAGTAGTGACATAAAACAAGGGACTGCAAGTCTGATCTCCTCTGGCAGGTTGTTCCAGAGTGTAGGAGCCCTGACTGAAAAGGCCCTGTCCCCTTTGGTTTTCAGTCGGGTCCTTGGAACAGCTAACAGAGCACTGCCAGAGGATCTCAGACTGCGTCCAGGTTTGTGGGGGGGTAAAAGGCAAACAAACTATAATACCAAGTATGGCTTTTTTGTAATTTGTTTTTGTCTAAAATACAGAGTGGGCTATTGGTTGACAGTTAACACATGGGGTTGATTGCTCAGGTTTCCAGGAAACAGGGGGTATTGTCATTATATGTTTCTGTTTTCTGACCCTATGGAGGCAGTAAATCATTTCACAAAAAAATGCAATAAAAGAAAAGCAAATGAGATACAATTGTGAACTTATATTGTGCTACAAAATTGATAACCAGCCCTTTCCTGATTTCATGACATTTTCTCTAATTTCATAAGAAAAGTTTTTAAGTTGCCAAAAGAAGTGTGAACTCTGTTTGGTATGGAAGACAAGTTCAAAAACATTCCCTTCCATCTTAGTCGTTTTACATTCTTACTTGTGTTTCCTCCTTGCTGCCAGCAGAGGTCCCTGCTGCTCTGACAGTCAATCTCCACACAGCTAGACTCCATATGTATTCATGAAGTTTCTTTCCTTTTAGTAAAATGATCACTAAAAACATCAGTATCTTCTCTTTCAGCACCCGTGCAGGGATCATTGTAAAGCTAATTCTGCCATAGAGAGAGGTGCAGGAAAACAACTCTCACCTTCACAGTTTTATTCCATCTCTTATAAACTGTCTTAAAACACTAACTCATCTGAAAACTTACAGCTGAGAGTTAAAAGAGCAACCTAGCCCACTGGCCACAGAAAAGTGACTGTTTTCAGCATTTCAGGCAAAAGAGAAAGATTTGCTGGTTGTGCTTAAGATTAGACACTCAGGTGTGAGCATAAATGGATGGGTCAATAAATGGATCAATACCTCAAGATAAACTGTCATTGACTTATTTTACTTTCAATAAATCATACATAAATATTCAAAAAGGTTCATATTTAATGTATTGAGAGAAAATGTTGTACTTTGGCCTTTACAAGCATGGATTCATCATGCTGTGACCTTTGTGTTTATGCCTACAGCCCCTAAAGCCAGACACATCAATTGTACTTCTGTAGCAGATACAAGACAAAACTTTGTTTTTGTAGAGATGAGGGCAGCTGAGTTGTTGTTGTTTTTGTTGCAGTGCTAGATGTACTTCAAATGAGTCTTATGACAAAGGGAAAGGGTGTCCATTGATATTATCATTCTTGTCTTCTGTCCTGACTGAGATCGAGACATTTATTGGCATCGGAACAGAACTAGACCCAAAGCTGTGTATTCTTGGTATGAGCTCATTACCTGGTCCAAAGGCTGAACTGCTCAATATTATGTTGTAAGCTGCCCGCCTTTAAATTTTGCAAGCCTGGCTTGATGCACATCCATCTACATTGTCAGTATGGTATGACAAATTATTATCTATTGTTCCTCACAAAAGATTATCCCATGTACTACAAGGAACCCTTGATGACTTTATCAAAAAGTGGTCCCCCCTCAGTGTGTATCTTGGCAACGAGTGGTTATCAATTACCTGCATTGGAATAGACTGAGAATTATTATTTTTTTGTTTTTTTATCGACTTAAATGAATCATGTAATACTTCAATATCTCCCATTTTAGTGGGTTTTTTCTGTTTTTGTCTGTCTGTGTTCTTTTTTGCAATGTGCTTCATGATTTCATATGAAAATAAAATGCTATAAAAAAAGGGGGGAAAGGTTGTTTGAAAGGCTGAATCTACTCACAGCCAAGAGTTTTACAGTTTAAAAGAGTAAAACTTGAAAGATGAGGGTGTTGAAGGTCTGAAGAAAGAAAGATGAAAGATCCTGGTGTGTTGCATTATGGGTAATGTAGGGTTTAGTAATAGAACTCAAAGACAGTGTAAGCTCTTGAACAGTCTCCTCATTTTACCACCACATTAGTGATGCAGCATTTCTGTCATCTGACCATCATTTTATATCAGCAAAACTAATCCTCTGAACATCACAAATTTGAAAATGACACACCATTAGGCTCCATTAGCACAAAATAAAACCAAGACAAACTACATTAGATTACTCCATTTACTCCAAATGGCTTCATAACTGCCCAATTTACTGTGATCTAGTTGCTGCAGCAGACCACATCTGACACTAAATTGGACCACAGCACTCAGTGATAACTTAAAAGAAATTTTCAGGGAAAGAGTGCTGTCATATAATTACAAAAGGAGTACAACATGTAGTTAGTTAACATGATTTATTTTCATGGAGTGCACAAGACAGCTTTTCTTCATGCACAATTAAAACTACAATGTCAAAAATAAAAAACCAAGACATCATAACCACAATCCAAAGAACTACAAAGCGGCAATAGCCCTTTAAGGAGCTGAATAATGTTTGTGAGCGTGTGGGTGTGTATGTCGAACTCATTTGTCTTTATGGCCGCTGTCTAATCTGATGTTACAGATGTAGCTCTCACTTCCACTGGAGCTCTGAAGAGATCTGTGTGCATGTGTTTGTGTTTATAAATTTATATTTGTATGTGTGCCTGGGTGCCTCAGACTATGCAGAGCCTAAATTATTTTCTGCAGTTACAGTGTGGGTGTTTTAATGGTCAGGTATTAGTTAGTACCATGCATGTTTTTACATGGCTGCATGTGTGTTTGTGTGTGTGAATGTATATTTTAATTAAGGATTAATTTGACTTCTACTTTACTTTTGTGTAAGACAGAAAAGAGACTTTGCATTCATGCTTTGCTTTTTGACTGTGGATGAGCTTCGCTTTTAAGGACTCACTTGTTATGCAACAAAACCTCAACAGCAGCGTCCGCATGACGTAGACTCTGTGTAGATCTGTGCATGGGTGAGGGAGACCTTGAGGGCAATTCCATGCACTGTGACCGAATGCTCGAGCCATCCAAAAACGTGTGTGTGTGTGTGTGTGTGTGTGTGTGTGTGTGTGTGTGTGTGTGTGTGTGTGTGTGTGTGTGTGCATTTCCAGATGTCTTTGTTCATGTTCTGTATGTGTGCCACTGACTTCTTTGATGTTTCCCATCCCTCTAGACAAAATGTCAATTGGTTGGAAAAGCATTATACTGTAAGTGTGCACAGTGGTGTGAGCATATTTGTGTGTGTGTGTGTGTGTGTGTGTGTGTGTGTGTGTGTGTGTGTGTGTGTGTGTGTGTGTGTGTGTGTGTGTGTGTGTGTGTGTGTGTGCGTGTGTGTGTGTGTGTGTGTGTGTGTGTGTGTGCCTCCGGGCTGCTGCTGTGCTGTACAGTTTCTGAAGCATGTCTCGGTATGTATTTCCTGCACTTAGTCCCTTCTTCCACGATAAAGTCATAGGAATAAGATCATGATGTTGCATGCACACACACAAATGCAGCACTCCTACATATAAGCATTGAAGCATGCACGCGCGCGCACACACACACACACACACACACACACACACACACACACACACACACACACACACACCAAATAACAGCTCATGAATCACAATAGTAAAACCCCTCTCCTTCCTCTGAGGATCCTGTGTGTGTACAGCTCCTCTTCCCCAGTGCCACACCAACACGCTTTATTACTCACATTTATCATATGCACACACACACACACACAAACACACAAACACACACACACACACACACACACACACACACACACACACACACACACACACACACACACACACGCACACTCTCTATCTCTCTCTATCTCTCTCTATCTCTCTCTCTGCTCTATATCAACTTTATCTCTCCTCTTGATTAGCTGCATACTCCCTTCATCCCTGTCTCCTTCACTCCTCCCCATGGAGAACACGCTGAATAGAACGAGGTCAACAGCAGACAAGAGGAGAGCCGAAGGAGAGCATAGAGAAGAGCTGAAGATGAAAGAAGATGAGGATCGGACTTCAACTTTTGTTTTTGTGACGCTAATGTTAGTCTGTGGCCGTTGCCTGCTGCAATATAACTCCTCACAATGAACTTGACGCACACATAGAGGGCTTCTCTCAGTGCTTGCAACTTATACGACATGCACTTGCATAAAAACAAACGTGTAAAGGCATGTTCCAGGTCTGACATACCTTTATGGAGAGTCCCGGTGACCAGCTTGTGCAGGGACAAGGCAAACTTGATGATTCCCTGTTTGCAGCGCTTTGCACAGCCCGTCATCCTGACTGTGACCTGCAGGACAGGACAGGACAGGGGGGTCTCCAGATCCAAATCAGCAGATTGTGTTAGCAGTCACAACTTCTTCTGGTGGAGTGTATAAATCCAACAAGGGACGGAGGGGAGGAGAGTGTGCCTTTCCTCCTGCTGAGCTGCAAGGAGACAGAAAAGAAATAAGCTGGTGATCCCCTACTGCCTTCCTTCACCACTCCTCCTCCTTCTCCTCCCTCTCCTTCCCACCTCTAAATGTGTCCAAATTAGTGACTGCTTGAAAGCAAGGTGAGGACGCAGTGAGAACGAGTGAGAGAAGAAAGAGAGAGAGAGGGGAAATAAAGTCTGTGTCTGAGTAAGACAACTACAGCTTGTTAGAGGTACTCTTACATTCCAGGAAAACTTTCTCTAAATGTGTTCTCTCTGCCTCTTTTATTCCAGTAATGAATCTCCTGAGGTTTTTCTTCCTTTTTCTTCCTTTCGGTATCTACCCTCCTGCTGATCAAATTCTTCCCCCACTTTAGAAGGAAAGGAGTAATCTACTTTCAGCACCAGTGACAATGGACAGCTCCTTACAGTGCAGACCAAACACATCGAGCTTGTTCCGTTTCTCTCTCTCCGAGAAAAGACACACATCTGACCCACACTTCTCCTGCAACCCCTCCCACAGCACTTAAAGCACATGAATGCAATGCATATGCTGATGATAAATGAGATGAGTTTCTATTCATGTTTCTCCCTGGAAAACATCAAACCCATACTTTAGATTCTTTTTTTTTTTTTAAAGTCTTAATTGTAAGAGGAAAGCTTACATTGCTGTTTAAGATACTCAATGCTGTTTGTGTAATAGCCCACTTTATGATCAGCACTTAACTGTGAAAGTAATGAATGTAATGATAATGGTGATGAGGTGAGGTGTTTTTTTCTGACTGTACTGTTTGTTTGTTTGTTTGTTTGTTTGTTTGTTTGTTTGTTTGTTTTGTTCCCTTTTCTGTTGTTTATATTAAACTCTTATCTTCTTTTCTTCATTTGTCTTATTATTAAAGAGAACAGATCAAACACTGGGGAGCATTTGACACCTAACACATAAATATGAGCTTAATTGCTGCAGAGCTAAAAAGACTGACCAGGAACATTAAGGTAATAAAATGCAGGAGAGGCGCTCACATTCTTAACTTAGGAAATGAGTTTAGTGATAACAATGTATTGATATGTAAAAGTGCTAGAGTGATTTGAGATTTGACCTAATGTTAATTATCACAGTATGAAAAGTAGATGAATTATGAGTCAGAAGGTGGCATTTAAAACTAATCATATCTCTGGTTTTATATTTTACTGCTGGATGTTTTTGCATTTACTTCTTTAATGATGACAACTTCAAATATGTTTTCTTTACAGCAACTAAAACTCAATTTATATATCATGTGCAGACAAAATGGTAGAACCAATTGAAAGGGAGAAAACTATTAGTAATTATTCAGAATGCAATGTTAATTTTGAATTTTTAAAGCTCATGTAGGGAGTTTTTCGCTGGTCACGAAACACAATGAAATGTATAGTGCTGCCTCAGTATAACCTGCAAAAGCAATAAAGACCATCAGAGACCAGACTGATTGTTTCTACATAGTTGTCATTAATGCTTGTTAACACTACCATAGAGTACAAGTCAGACAAAGTGAGTTACAGCTGTGGGAACTATCGATGTTCTGAGTAACTAATTTCCCAGTAGTGTAAACAGATGTAAATCCACAGTAACTCACTATTCTAAAGGTAAAAAAAAAATCAAAACTGAGCACAATTTGGGCACTGCATAAAAGTCTAAGTGCGCCCTATGTACTGAGGCTATTGTCCTTGTTTCAGCAGTCGTTGGTTTGACTCCCAGCCATGACTCTTTGCTGCATGTTATTCCCAAGTGGCAACCCCCGGTCTCAAACTATGAAGCCCGTGCACAAGTGTTATAAACTGCAGTTCATCGAGACTGGCTGCAGAAACACCGGAAACCACATAGACACCAATTAAAAAAAGACGATCTTTGTAGCATTGCTAAACATGTGTACAGCCTGGTTCAAAAAACGACTTGGCTCTACGTAGCTAATTTCTCTATCGGCACACACTGTACGGGGGTGATTTTTTTTTCTAATGCAACAGTTTAGAAGATATTAAGATTACGAGTTTTTGCCCAAATAAGGACATGACTGACTTGACTCTTGGTCGGGAACACATAGCTGTTGGCTAGGAGGCTCATACTCCGCCTCTTTATGTCACACTAGGCCTGGTTGAGTTCCGCATTTCCAATATGGCTGCCGCCGTGGATTAGCTTCAAAACAGCGCTCAGGAACAGATGGGTGACGTCACGGATACTACGTCCATTATTTATACAGTCTATGGTTATTCCCCACTCTCTACTTCCCATAATTATTTTCTGATTCTTTTTCTGACAAAATAAAAAATGAGCACAATTCATTTAACACGACTAAACACTGGAACACAGGGTCTGCGGGTGAGTGTGGCTAACTCTAGCAGAGCTAGTACCAATGGCCTTGAGTCCTCCTTACTGACAAACCACACTGTGCTACGAGATGTCTTCTGTCATATGTGCTTGTATATCAGCTAACAGAGCATTATAGAATTATGACAAAATTAACTGGTGCTGCAGAACCAGCTAGTAGTGTGTGGCTGCGCAACAGCTTAGACACAACATATGAGCTTATCACTAGTGAAAACAGTCTTTGTTTGAAGTTTCCACAGCAAAGATTCCAAGATGTTTGACTATCAAAAGGATGTTTTTTTGTCTAAAAATACAACTACTAGAGTTTTTAATTAAAAAGTTAACCGGTAGCAGGTAACAGGTAGGACAAGTATCATGTATTTTTTCCAAATAATAAAGAATAAAGTTTCTAAAATAGTAAAAACATGAATTTGATCACAGCGTGATTAAAATACTACCACTACAAGACGTCACCTAAATCTTAACATATTCATTGGCTTTCTGTCTTCATTGATTTCTTTGACCCAAAGTCAACCCATCAATAAGCCGCCTTCCAGATTGGTAGAACACATAGTGTTTGACCAGTATGTTAATAGATCACATGCTGTTGACCTTTACCCGGCACTTGATCCATCCTGACCTCTCTTAACGCAGGACTGCCATGATTATATGACACTTGCACATAACCAAACAGAAACGGAAAGAAAGAGTTAAAAAGAAAAGCTTGAAAATAAAGAGCACAGGAGAGAGGATGAAGGAGAAACAGGAAGCAGGGGCATAATCTTATAACGTCCTTTCTGTGCATTTCTGGGCTAAATTTAGTCCTGAACCTTCTACGGTTACTGGACTGAGGGCTAGTACACAAATGCAGTGAATACAGTGTAGTTAGGAGGAGGGATGAAGAAATGGATGTAAACAGACACTATGGGGGAGGGATGTTAGAGAGGGAGGGAGAAATGCAATGAAACAATAAAAATGCAAATGAAAGGCATAAAAAACAGTAGGAATGGAGAGAATTGATAGAGGAGAAGAGGAATGAGCTGTGGAGTCTGCCAAGTATTGGAGTGTGGATGTAAAATTCAAAAGTCCCAAACAATCTCTGAGTTATTGGCTATTGAACTGAGCGGTTCAATACTTTCACCACAGACTGAGGGCTCTGGTTCATCAAAACAGAAGAAGGTGAGATAAATAAAATCCCAAAAGGAAGAAAAGAAGAGGAGAAGTGGAGGGAGTAAAAGCAAGTCGAAAGGCAGAGTGGAGAAAAAGGAAGGGGGAGGCTTGTTTTCTCAGGCACCACACTGTTTTGGATATTACGCATGAAGGAGATTACTGAGTGGGGGAATTTGCATAAACATGCTTTTCTATTACCGCCCCCATTGTTCATGATTAATGAGATTATGGTTGCCTGTGCGCTCAAAATCAAGGGTGTAATGGCAGCTAATTGCTTGTCTCTTCCCGAATTAGAAGTTGTGTTGTTTGATGTTTGTTTCAGTTTGGATTTACACAGAGTGATGAAGCACATTTCTCCTCCTAGCAAGTATACAGTGTACCTGATCGGCAAGATGCAGAGTAAATTAGGAGGAACTGAAGACGAAGAGAGCACAAGAGAGAGCTTCATTTTCCAGACAGCAAGAACGACTTTTCAAATTAAAGTGAAAAAGGGGCAAATTGGCTAGAATAAAGTTCTTAATAAAAAAATACAGTTGAAGGCTTTTAGGGTGATAAAATGGAAAGATGAAAGAAGAGATGAGAAACATGTAAAAGAGGTACAGCTGAAATGCAGATGCAAGTGTAATGAAAGTAAAAATAAGGAAGAGTAAGGTACAGAAAACAATTGAGATGACTTTGAAATAAGATGGTGAAAGTGAAATAAAGAGGAATAATCTAGAAAATCATGTGTAGATGGGGGAGGTGGGAAAAAATAAAGAGGAGAAGGTGGAAAGAGGGTGGAAAAATCAGAGAGACAAAACGAGAGGAGATTGCTTTGAACGCTGTAGATCTGTCAGAATTGAATCACAGGCGGCCAGCTGTAAGCTCTGATAGTGCTCTGCCTCTAAATATAACAGGCGCTGAGATGGACTGATATGACCACAACAACAGACTCAGAGATGGTGAGAATAAAAGAGGCTTCAACACCACACAGAGGAGAGAAAGAGGGGATAGAAAATGCCAAATCTGTGTACATAGGAAAAGGATAAGCCCTCAGCAGTTGGTAATTATCATGTGATGACATTTTTAGCATGTATGAATGTGTTAGAGTAATGTGATTTCAGTCCCAGCAGTCAACACACACACTATCAGCAGGGAAAGTAACACAACCACAACAAAACTACAAAACTACCTCCTGATATGGAGACCCATCTGCAGTAAGAGAAGCCCACTTTTAGAGCTTATCTCTGGGTGTGAGCAGCAGGAGTAGCCCTGGAGGTGTGGAAGCCAACTCCAGCCAGCCACACCAATCAAGCCCTTGAATGCTGGAGGTGTCAGTGGCAGTGATGGAGTGACAAAATCCCCTCTGGGTGAAATTAAAACCACAACACAACATCCCCCTCCTCTTTCTCTAACTCCAACCTCTTATGACACCCTGCTGATGAGCACACAAACGCAGACACACACTCCTTTAAGAAGGAGATATCCCCTGCAGTGCAGACACACACACACACACACACACACACACACACACAGAGAGAGAGAAAGCTCCAGATGTGTCTTCATACGCCACAACAGAGTATTTTCCAGGAAGCTTGAGCCCAGCTGGGAGACTTCTTTTATCCACAGCTCCTGTGTTTCCTCCCATGTCGGCCTACATGTGTCAGAGTCAGAGCCAAACCTGGCATCATTAACATCCAGTAAGAAAAAATAATTAACACAGAGGTCGTTAGGTCATGTAAACAAGACACTTGCATACTTCCCTGAGGCCTGTGCTTCATATATGTTGAAGCATGTGTTAATAATGAAGGTGATTCTCCTTGGAGAGTGTAATGAGAGTCCAGAGGGTAGAGCTGATCTTATTTAGGCTGATTCAGCGTCAAACGGCTGCACTGCAGCTTTAATTGAAGCTCCTGCAAGTGGTGCAGAACAGCACTACAGTACACCACCTAAACCTGGTCAGTGCAAAACCAGTACTGTGCATGCAGACAGTGTTTTTGATGTGTTCAAAGCTTCCTACACTGTTACAGTGATTCCAGTGCAAACTTTCAAATCTTCTATATTCTGTTTGTTGAATAACTCACTTATGCTAGATTAGGATTATTGTAGTTAAATTCAATATGATGTCAATGTATGTATCCATCAATACTTTGTAACCTGGACATGTTCAACCAGGACTCTCACAGACAAGCCCAAACAGGTCTTATTGTAAGAATCAAAACTAATATAACCACTGTGTCAGAGCATCTCCAGAACTGCAGCTCTTGTTGTGAGTTCCTGGTTTACAGAGGTCAGTCCCTTTGAAACCTATGAATCACTCAACTTTGAGTGTGTGCATCAGCTGATTTTACATGATTTCAGTCTTCATATTGGATTTATTACCACATCAACCAGGATTAACTGCTGACTAGAGACCCTAACTACAGTCAGTGGTGGACAGTAACAAAGTAAATTTACTTGAGTACTGTACTTCAGTAAATTTTTTGAGTATCTGTACTTTACTTGAGTATTATTTTGGGGGGACACTTATTACTTTTACTCCACTACATTCAGAAGACAATTATTTTACGTTTTACTCCACTACATTTCTATCAGTGCTCTAGTTACTCACTACTTTAGCTTTGAAGTCAGCTCATGAATTTCCTTCTCTTTTCTGAAATCTGATCCCTAAGACAGTAAAATGTGTTTGTGTAGTTCTGTTTGTCTCAGTGGTTTAGTCGTACCTGTATATCGTGCCTCTCCACAGTTGAACGTGGAGCAAACACAGAGCAAATTTCACTCAGATCAGGCAGTTCATTTAGAGGTGGTAATGATGGCAATAATTCTCCACCTGAGCACCCATGACCATATCTTCAGCCCGTGTTAAAGGTTTTTGAAATGAAGAATGATACGTATGGTTTGAAATGTTCTCCCTGTTTCCCACTCTGCTCAAACATACAAAAATTCACCGTCCAACCTGAGAAAGCGTGTTGAGCTACGTAACATTTGTTTCATTCCAGATGAACATTTCAAACTAAGTTGTCTGTGCTTGGAGTAACTTAGTTTCTGTTTTTATTCCATGGTATAGTTTTTAAAAATTTCAAGTAATGGTTTCTAAATAAACATAATGTAACAGAATGTACTCCTATGTATTCTTGACTGCACTCATGCTTTGTGAAAATACAACGTTTTGAGATATTCTAAAAAGTACTTTGAATACTTAAGTATTTTTAAAAGCAAGTACTTCAGTACTTTAACTCAAGTAATAATTTGACTGAACAACTTTCACTTGTATTGGAGCAATATTTGACATGGAGGATCTATACTTTGACTTAAGTAATGAAGCTGTGTACTTTGTCCACACTGACTACAGTCAAAAGACTTTTAATGAGTTCACATACTAAGCAAATACAGCCAGGTTTTGTGTTGTAGTTGGTGGAGATGGATCGTATTTTGACCTTATCATGCATAAACCCTAAGTAAGTACTATCAAAAAGGTATGCAAAAAAACATCTTAATTTGAAGAGAAGTAGAAGTTTAAAGAAACATCAAGTGGAACATTTAATAAAGAAGAGATTTTAAGTAAATGGTTTATTCTTTCTACCACTGCAAAAAGTGACATTGTTTATATTCACAGGAGGGAGGACCTCTAACTTTTGTGTTTGTAGATAGTGTCTGAGGCAAAAGAGACAGAAAAGATGAGCAGAAAAAAGGCTGAAAGAAAATAAATGCAGAAGTTTTGTCTGCTCACAGTCTAGTCCTCCGGAGCAATACCCCTCCAAAGAAAAACATTCCTTTCCTCCTCCAGCTGGTTCACCTTTTTCTGCTGAGCATGAACATTGACGTCCTCGGAGGAGCTCCCAAAGCTGCTGAGCACTGCAGGTGGTTATTAAGCTCCCTCTCTTTAAACCTGCTGATGCCTTTTCCTCTTCTTCTCTCACGTCAGATTTCGGTGTTGCGCCTGGTTTGTATTGAATGGGAAAGCAGACATTAAGGTGCTTTAGACTACTTAAGCCTGTCAGCATCATCCATTCAACTAAATCTATGATGAAAGCACCTGTCAGGAGTAATGACTGAGTTGCACACACACACACTATTACTACCTGTGAAAATTTACAAGAATGTCTACCACCTAGTGTCCATTAATGGTAAGTGTTGGATTAAATAAGAGTAGAGCTAATGAGGCATAGTAAGCATTGTTTTCTGTGCAATTTTAAATGTTTTGTCACTGTCCATTTATAGGCTAACAGTCTGAAAATAACTTTTCAAGTGCTTTTGAAGAAAAGGGCCAATTTCTTATTATTTAAAATGCATTTTACAGATAGGGAATGTGTTTTCAATGATATATTTAGTGGGTAAAGATACATATCAGTTTGGTAGGTAAGTGATGTGAGGAAGCAGAAGGCAGCGCACACACGAACACACGCCAAACTCTCCTGCGCAAACGAAGTTGAACAATTAGGAGCTCTAATTTATTTTACACACGTTTGACAACTAAACAGTCCACTTACCATAAGACGCACAGCCGTGCCTCATCCGGGTCATGTGGGGGCTAACCCGAACGCATTATTTCCGGATGTTAAACGGAATATCCTTGCGCGCATTTCAGGATCACGTGAGTGATTGATTATAACTTTTGTTAGTTTGCAGCACTTTTTCCATAATTTAAGCGTTGTTGATGTAAGTTGTTAACTTTTATAATTAATGTAGAAGAGTCTGAAATACCAGTGGTGTTTTAAATGCTAAGAAAATATGTTTATTGTAAAGGGCCACAGGGTCACAAGGGGCCGCCTCACGCCCTGGCTGTCATCACCACACACACAGAATGTATGGGCTGGAAAATCCATGCATTGGGTTTTTTGAGATTATTTTAAGCCTCTCCTTTTTTGGTTTGCATTTGAAGAGTTCATTTTGCAAAAACAGATAACTCCGTTTTTATACATTTTCAAAAAAACATATTTCTTTTTGAGATATAGATTCCTAATAAAGTTACATTTTCAAGTTACCTCTGATTAGTAGTCATTTTAACTTAGTCAAAGCCACCCAACTTCAGTTGATTGATAATACCAAAAGCTAGTATTGGAAAAATATGTTTTTTGAAACATTCTTTTAGTTTTTCAAAAGTGATTGAACTGTGTTTGCAAATTAACTCTTAATTTGTAGATTTTGTTCATGGGGGGGGGGGGGGGGGGGGGGATTCTCCTGTTCCTCCCTTTTTTTTTAAATTAATTTTTTATTAGATATTTTCACTGCACTTTGGAAGGGAGCCTGCAAGGTAGAATACCCCCCACATGAGGACCTTGATTGGAGGTTTGCCAGCTAAGCTTCCGCTTCGGTTCTTCGGCTGGTTTCTCACCAAATGATCAACCTGACTGTTATCCTCTCTGGGTAATATAGCTACTACTTGTACAACCTCACTGCAAAAAAAAAAAACTATCCCTTTAATGCCAAAACATGTAAAAATGTTTACTTGAAACCAGGAAGTCCCCCTTTAATAAATTTCTTAGCCCCACTTAAAACTTTGGTGCATCACTAGTGCCTGAAACCTTAGCTTTGTGGCTTGGCTGCTTGCAATAAAAACAAACAAGGTTTAACCAGGTGTTTATTGGTTCACAGCAGCACTGGTGTCACCTTTAAGTTCCTGGCTGTCCTCTCCTTGATGACCTGTAATGTCTGTCTGCTGATACTTTCTACACATTAGTCCACACATCTGTTGGTCCTCCTTGTACTCCGACATTAAATCATATAAACACAACAGAAAACCTGCACTGCCTATAAGTGGCTTATCTGGCCTATGATCTCCATGCCAATCAACAGGATTGACATTGTCGGCCCTCTAGTGAAGGGCAGCAGTGGTTATCAGCACATCCATTCTGTACCTGAGCTGCAAGCTTACACCCACTTAAGACCTGATAATCCACAGCGGTAAAAGAGGCCTGGTCTTCAAGTAGGCATTGGAGAGATGTGTAACTTACTTAGATGGGTGTTTGATCAAGAACTGACCAGAAGGCTCTCACCTGAACAAATTACATAAAGGGCCACAAAAGCCACCTGACCCAGTGGTACCTTTCTGAGCAGCTCTTTCAGTTTACCATGCAACACTGATCAGAAAAGGACTATGTGGTGGCTATTATTTTTCTGGGTTGCCACACAGAGTAAACCACAGCATCATCCTTCTTCCCCTCTTTGTTCCGTTGCACAACCAAGGGTGCACACTAATGTAATCGTGCAGGCAAATTTACAAAACTTTGTAGTTTACTTAACACGAGGTTCAGCGCAGACAGAAAAGACATCTTAAATTATATAAACATTTATTTTCTGTACAGTCTTTATGAATCAATTTGATATCAATTTTCTTTAATCACTGATAGAAAAATACCTTTGCTGCACCATGATCACTTCACACCCGTACATACATTAAGTAGCAAAAAAACTTCATGTGTGTTTTTACATTGTATAAAACAAACTGAAAACAATGTGAGCGTGCATAACATCTCTTAGGTATGAAAACAAAATGTCACTCATACAAAAAGATATACAGAATGTGGTATATTGGCATATTTTTATAATTATCTTTACAAAAAATATCAGTGATAATCTCTTTTTTAATTTATCTAGATATTAATAATGAGTGTGTGCAAACTGCAGAACGTAAATAACACCTGGTTCCTGTGTGTGAAGTTATCCTCTAAATTTATGCAAAACAAGTCTTTGGAGTCAACCATCTTTTTTCATATTTGGCTTCATGTGTAAAATCAAGTATGACCTTCAGGTACAATGCGTCGACATCACATACAGTGTGTTGCTTTCAAAAAGGCTTTTCACAAAGATAAGATCCTTTCCAACGGCTGTTCATGTCAGAGCCCAGAGAGGCAGGTGAAGCAGTACTAACATGACCTCTCAGTAAACACAGTGTTAAAATGTGCAGGCAGATGCAGACGTTCCTCCAAAGTTTATAGTCCTCAAAGATATGAAAAGTTGGTATCACAGGCAGCTTTTGACAACATGATTAATCTTGGCTTCACAAAGTTTGCAGTGAAGTAACACTTCTATCAGGGTTTGTTTGATTGGCGTCTCCCCTTGTAAACATAACGTCCCATCCATTAAAGGGGGTGTATCCAGTGGGAGGGACTCTGAAAAAGAAAATCCTTCCAACAAGGATCGAGTGTAATCTTCAGCTGCCTTTACAAGCAGACAAAGATTATCAAAGTGGTGTTTTCTTTGACATCTTCAGTTAACCGTGGTGAGGTTTGTATGGCCAAAGGTCATTACATGTTCACAAGCTAAAAATTGCAACGTGAGATGAGTTTTTCTGATTATTTGACCTGAGCCTGAGGGCGTCCCAGCAGTTTGACAGTGTCTCCCTTGCTGTCTGCTGAGGTGGAGGTTAGGACAGTCCCTCAGAGGGCTGCAGCTTTAAATGGCTGGCACTGAAGGGCAGACACACATACAGGACACACAGGACGAACAGAAAATAGATCATCACACAAGGGTTAGTATGAATGTTTCTTTTAGGCCTATTTGAATAAGGCAGTTACTTGAATCAAAACATTGAACCACTTTAAATGTAAACTGACAAAAGAATGAAAGACAAAACTTACCATTCAAACCTTGTCACTGGAATTGAATATTTTCACTGAGTAGTTGTCACATTCCTACAGAGACAGAATAACACAACATTAAGCACTTCTAATCTGATGCAGACACGATTAAACATAACACAGGACAAGAAGTCTAATAGAGATACACTTACTGTGCATGTTGACCTTTTCCATTATTCATTTTACTCTAGTCAGGGCTCTGCTGGTCTGTTCTGACTGAAGTCCTGTACAGGGTGTTGACACTGTTTGAACTGAGACCATTAGAGCCCAGTGTCTGGACGCTGATGTGGACGGGGAGACTCAGGTTGACATTTTCAAGAATACACTGAAGGAAAAAAAGGACAAAATATGCAAGATGAATTGTATTGTAATGTAATAAATAACTGTAACATAGTGTGGCTTCTCGAGGGTGCATTTATTCACAGCTGTTAATGTTCAGCTGAAAATCTGATACCTTGGTGCATGCTGAGCTCATGACAGATTTATGGAAGTCTCCATCCACAAACACCTGACAAGACAATAAATACTTTAGATACATCAGTCTTTCAAATGAAAAGCCCAAGTGTCAGCCTGCCTGTTGCTGTTTGGTCTGCCTACCCGGTATCCGTACACAAATGTGCCATTGCTACAGCCAAGCTCGTCCAGCGTCGGCCTCTCCCAACCAATCATGAGGCTGCTCTGGCCCACTGTTTTGATGACCTCGACAGAGCGAACCTCCTCTGGAGCTCCTGGAGGTGATAGGACAAAGAAAAGTGAAGCTCAGCACCCAATCTGTCTGGGGAAGAGCAATGCTTATAATGCTGTACACACAGGGTACAATACAGCTTCAGTGCACAGTAATCTATTACTGGTAATTTACTCTTTAAACAATAGATGGCTTTCATAATATACCTTTTCATTTCAAAATGCTTTCACATTAGTGACAAACACAGGGCTTGCTGCAAAATAATCAAACTACAAAGTGCAAAAATATAATGTTTTTTAATCATGATCAATAATTTTGGAAACAACAAGCTGCCAAGATTTGTGTTAGATTTTTAAACATTATCTACAACACAATATGCAGAAACAAAGGATAGCTCATAGGCTGGATGTAATCACATTGCATATAGCCAAAAAAGTAATATTTTACAATCATTTACTCCAATATTGTGCAAAGAAGCTTTGTACAAAGCTTCAGCAAATGAGCTTTTATTGTCACATCAATAAAAACACTGAAACTCTTCATTAAACAACAGTTTCCTCTACTAAGACTTAAAGCAGCTGTGGGTTTGCCTTTGTGTAAATAACCTAATTTACAGGGTAGATGTATTACCTGGTTGGGGTCTTGCTTTCTGGGTCTTTTCCAGAGCGGCAGATTTGATGGATCTCTCAGAAGAGGGATGAGCAAACTGTGTGCAGGAGGCAGCACCAACAGCTTTAGGAGGCATGTTAGAAAGATAGGCTTCAAGGGCAGCTGATATGCTCGGGGCAGTTGTGTCTGAGGCAGTGGTTTTTGGATCCGTGTCAGAACAGATTAAGACATTAGAGTCAAAGCTTGTGGTCCTCAGAGTTGAAGGAGGAGAAGCCTCATGTAGAGCATCAGGTACGTCACAGATGACAGCATTCTTCTTTGTCGGTTTTGGATTTTTTGTCACACTAGTGCAACTACTTGGAATAGATTTGGCTTTGCTAGCTTCCATGGTAGCCAAAAGAGGGTTTGAAGAAGGCGTTGTATTTTTAGAAACGGATGCCTTGGAATGATGGTTAGTAAACATGTTGGGACTGAATGTAACATTGGCAGATCTTGAAGTGACTGCAGTATAAAGAGTTGTCTTGGCTACAGGTGTGGCTGTCACTGCAGGAGTGAACTTGGCTTGACTCAAAGCAGTGTTGACTGCCAGAGAGTTGGTAAGTGGTTTATTGAAACTGAAGCTCTGCTTCTGTGTCACAGAGGCTGGTCCTGGGTCTGCTGCTAAATCTGAAAATGACAGACATTTCCTTGGCTGCTGCCCTCTTCCTCTGCTCACTGGAGTCTTGAAACAGAAAGAAAAATATGAATCAGTCATATAAACATTTTTATGAGTATACCTCTTTATGTCTGGCAAGCCTCACATAGAGGTTACGGCATTTTCTTTTGTTTGACAAAACTAGCCTACATCTTTGTAATGCTGATTGTTTAAATCCCAAAGGTTCCCCTTAGGTTCCCAAAGTTTGGGTCGGGACCCCTGGGGGTTGCGAGACACAAATTGGGAGTCCTGAGATGTCTTCCAGAATGTTTTTTTTTTAAGTTATCTAAAAAAAATATATTATTATTATTATTTATTTTTGTTTATTTACCTTGTTTTCCTATGTTTATCTTCCTTTTTGTTTGTACTTTTAATTATTATTATCTCTTTATTATTATTATTATTGTTGTATTTTTTGTATTTATTTATTTTTTCTTCTTTGTTGGTTTTGTATTACTCATACAGTATATAATTTGTTAACTTGTGGTGAACAAAGAAATGCAGAAAAAATGCAGTAGAAAAATTTAATGACAAAAGTCATCTGACAATAGTAAATTTTAACCATTATAGTAAAAAATATCAACAAATGTAGAAGCTATACTTGAATTAAAACCTTGAAAATAGAAAATGTAATGAGTTTTCTGCCTTTCTTTTTGCCAGATGACTCCTAAGTTTAGGGTTAGTGAACAGTTAATTATCAAAAGCATCAGTAGCAGTAGGTTCATTCATAAAGGCACAGGAAACACAGACACATGCTCATATATAGTCAAGCTAATTTTCTGCAGACTAGCTAAATGAAACCACATTAAATCACTTTTGAGGGACAGTGGGGGTCGCGAGTCTTTGGCATCTATATTTTGGAGGTTGTGGGTTGAAAAGTTTGGGAACCCCTGGTTTAAAGTGTATGAATGTACCTGATAGCTGCTCTGCAGAGTCTTCTGCAGTTGCTCATGCAGGTTGAGGATCTTTTCAGGACTGCTCAGTCTCCTGTTCACACTGACCCGTGTGCTGGAGGAGAGAGAAGCAGGACTGAGTAAGGATCTGGTCGATCTGGCATAGTCTGAAGAAGAAGTTCCTTTTATAGCTGGTTGATGACATCCCGGTTTTTCTGGAGCCAGGGTTGGTCCACTGGCAAAGGGAGGGAGCTGGTGGCAATAATAAAAGGCTGATTGTAGCATTACTGCCAGTTCTTATTTCAACGAACAAACAATTCAGGGTTATTGGTAGCATTTTGGAGGCTTTATAACTGATGTCAGAAGTGGAAAACCTTGAATACAATGTAAGTTGTAACATTTAATATCAAGACACTCAAATTCACTTTAATGTAGAAGCTTACATTGTTTTTTTGCTACTTAAAGGGCATACTCAAAAGTAAAATTATTGCAGCATGTGATAATTAGTTTGTATCATCTCACCTGTGCTGTCTCGGTTTCCAAGCTTGTTTTCGGAGCTGAAACAACAGGCGATGATGTCTCTGGGATTCTGGCATGCTCTTGCACAGGTGAGCTGGTACTTCTTTTTAGTGTTCCTGCAGGTGCAGGTGGGACTTTACTTTTGAAGTTTTTATGCTGTTTTGAAGCTTCAGCAGTGACTGAAGATATTTCAAGACTCTTAACTTCTCTACACATCCCTCCAAATTGAGGTGTGAATGCATTTTGCTGATTGACACGCAAGGATAGAGTAGAACAGCTCTGATCAGGTGTGAACCCACTGGTGTAGTCTTGAAGTTTTGAAACAAATCCTGGTGTAAACCCTGCACTGTAATCCTTGGTCTTGTACCCAGGAGTGAATGTTGCAGTGTAGTCCTGCAGAGCGGTGTCACCGAGCACCTCCTCAACCTGCTGAGTGAGAGCTGGGTCCACACAGCCGTGTCGGTTCATGGCTTTCATCATCTGTACCAGCAGGGTGTTCCTCTCCTGACACTTCACCACCAGGCAGGACAGCTTGGCCTTTTATTGGAGTGACACACGAAAACCATTAGCTTAAAGTCATACATGGTGAACAGGATCTACAATATTTAAAATTAGAACTGTAGATTGATTCCTCACCTTCAAAGGAGCTATTTCCAAATCCTTCTGGCTCCTCTTCTTTAGCAGATCATCATACTACAGTAGAAAACAACACAATGACAAACATGAAAACTACTGTAAATACCTCACTGATTTAACATTATCAGCTGGAAATGATTATACATGCTTTTGTGTCATCTCGCTTGGATTATTGTAATTCTCTCTTTACATGTCTTAGCAATGCATCCCTGAACCGCCTACAAGTGGTCCAAAATGCTGCTGCTAAAACTGTTGACCAAATCATCTAGGAGATCTCATGTTACACTGATCCTCATTTCTTTGCACTGGCTTCCAGTCTATATCAGGGAGCTGCTGAAGCCTTATAACGTCAGCAGGACTCTGAGGTCCTCTGATCAGGATTTATTGGTTGTACCTCGTACCAAGTTAAAAACTAAAGGGGACTCTGCTTTCCAGGTTGTTGGTCCTAAACTCTGGAGCAGTCTCCCTCTGGAACTGAGAACTGTGGACACTGTCGACAGGTTCAAAAAGCAGTTGAAGACCTATCTGTTTAGACTTGCCTTTGTTTAATCTGTCTGTTTTTATGTCATGTTTTTGTATGTATTTACAATCCCTGTTTTGCCTTTTAATGTTTTTCTATTGTTGTGGTTGTAAAGCACCTTGTGACCTCTGTTCTCAAGAGGTGCTCTATAAATAAATCTTACTTACTCATAAAATCCAAGTAATTCCTGCCACTATCACAGCTGACTGGTTACCCACCTTAGCTCTGATGTCATTGTAGCATTGTGGCTATATAAATCTTACTTACTCACAAAAAACAAGTAATTACTGCCACTATCACAGCTGACTGGTTACCCACCTTAGCTCTAATGTCATTGTAGCGTGTCCTGAGTGAGACAAGTATAGCACCTACATCTTCTTTGCTGTCCTGCCCTTGTTTCAGAACAATATACTCCAAGTTAAGCTCTTCCAGAGCCACCGTCTGTAAGGTTTTAAACAACCCATAGACACAAACACACAAATCATTAGTAAAGTTGGTCACTAGAATTTAGTTCAAAATACAAAACTTGCTAGTTGACTAAATTGTATAGCATTGCCGTATGAAGACATTCAGCCATTCTGACCTTAGCTTTAAGCTGAGCTGTAAGGATGTTGTATTGCTCTTCTATTTGTGCCTTCAGTGACAGAGCATCAGTCTTCTCCTTGATCACGCCTCTCAGTTTGCTCTGCAGCTCTTTCACCTGCAGCGCACACAAACAATGAATAGGTCTATCGAATAAATAAGACTGCAACACAAATAAAAAACACACAATGTATTTATTTATGTCTATACCTGGTGGGAGTGATGGTGAAGAGGAATACATATTTACGGCATGTTACTTGATCTATATAATTTACAGGTGAGGTGCAGACATTTTCTGGATCGTATAATGTATGTATAGTTGATAAACAAGCACGACAACAAAGCAAAATTATACGTTAACTTTTAAGCATTTTGTAACATTTATCTTGTTAAATACCTGTGCTGTGAGATTTTTATTTTCCATGCTGGTTTCTTCCATCTGATTGGCTACATCCGTCAGCCTCATCAGCTGATCCGCTGCTTGGGCGGCCTTTCTCTCTGCTTCCTCCCTCCTGGCTTCTGATTGATGGAGCTCACTCTGCAGCCTCCGGGTCTGAACGTAACACAAACATGAACACAGTAGTTTTGTGAAATCTTTGATGTTACCTTCTTTGTAGATGTTAAAGGATATACTGACCAAAAACAGTATTATAAATCTTACAAGTATCTTTGATCTCAGTAAATAAAGATTAAATCGAGACAGGAATCATCATCCACACTGTTATTTTCTGGTTCGTCCTGTGACTTCTTTAGTTCTGCTTCAAAACACTTTGCTCCTGTTGTCCATTAAAGCCTTCACAATGAGCCACTACAACACTAACATTTTGCAAAAGTGCGTTAATTGCCTAGCTCCTCATACCTGTTCAGTGTTTTCTCTGTGGGCATCAGTCTGACATCTTTGTGTAGCTTCTTCCTCAAAGAGAGTCTCAGTGTGCAGCCTCTTTGTTGTCACAGGACTGTTTGGGTTCATTAGAAGCTGTTGTGTTTGTGCAGCTTGGAGGCTGTTTTTTTCCTCTCTGAAACTCTGAAGCTCCAGTTGCATCTGCTTTTCTTCCTCTTGCAAATGACCGACTGATTGTTCAATTCTCTCTTTTTCTGCTTTCAAACTGCTGACTGATTTTCTTAACCTGTCCCGGTCTTCTTGTAAAGTTTTAGATGATTGTTCCTGGTCTTTCTGTTCCTTAAGAGACTCAACAGAAGCAGTCAGTTCATCTCTCTCTTGTTTTAAATCAAGCACAGCCTGGCTGAACCGCTCCGTCTCTGTCTGCAAACTTTGTAGTGACTCCAAGATTTGATCTCTCTCTTCTTTTCCACATGAGACAGATTCAAACAGAGTCTTCTTTTCAGTTCTGAAAGCCAATAAACACTCTGTTAGCTGCTCTTTCTCCTCTTTCAGGCCACTCATAGACTTTATGAACTGGTCTTTTTCATCTCTCAGCCCGCAGACAGTCCTGGTGAGCTGCTCTTTTTGTTGTTTCACACCAGCCAAAGACTTAATGATGCTGTCTTTCTCCTCTTTCAGCCCCCAAACTGTCCGTGTTAACTGCTGTTTGACTTCTGTTTGTGTTTTCACTGACAGAGCTACTTCTCTCTGCTGCTCTCTGAGAGAATTTATGTCACTCAACAGTTCTACTTGTTCTGTTTTTAGGCTCTGGATCGACCTGCCTTGTAGGCTACAAGGCAACAGATCATAGTGATCTTTTTGTTGGGATTTAGGCACTGAAGCTGTCGTCGAATCATCTGGTAGCTGACTGGACATCGAATAGGATTCTTCTCCTTTAAGCACATTCTCCACCAAACTTTCCACACATTCTTCTAGATTGTTCAGTTGAAAACATCCAGATATTGCAGCTGTATTTTCATGTTGCAATTGAGACTCTTCTGCATGCTGTTCATTGTCTTCTAACCTCTGCTGCAGCTCCATAATTGTGTTGAGATCATCCTCAGTCTTCTTGGTGAGTTCTGTAATCAAACCTCCTTGTTCCTGGTTTTGCTGTTCTAGTCTCACACTGTCCACCTCTAGCTTGGAGATAAGATCCCTCTGCTGTGTCTCTTCCTTTTTGAACTCTTCTTCTCTGAGTTCAATATGAGCCAGAAGCTCCTGGATGCGGTCAGCTAAGGCTCGGTTCTCCTGATTCAAGGCCTGGACAAGATCATTTTCAGCTCCATCACAGGTGAGTGGTGTGTTCATCTGAGTGAGACAAAGAGGTAGAACTTGAACACAGTCATAGTCAGGAGACGTTTGTTATTGAGTTCTTATTTCAGCTTAACAAAACCCATAAGAATACTGCAACCTCTGTGAAATACCTTTTCTCTTGTAGACTCCTCTGCTTCTTCTGCACCGCCCTCTTTCCTGAGTTCTAATTTCAGCTGAGTATTCTCTTGAGTCAACACCTCCAGCTGCTCCTGCACATGCTGCAGGGCCACCTCCAGGCGATCACGTTGTTCTTTGAGTGCCTCAAGATCTTCTCCAAACCCCAAGCTCCTGTAGGCATCCCTCAGGGCATCAGATTCCTCACTGGGGCTTTCCTCCAAGTTTAAGATCCCCCTGGAGCACCAGGTCCCCAGTTTAAACTCATCAAGTGTCTCTGTAGTACAAGACAGCGACTGAAAACTGAGGCCAGTTTTGGAGCCAATATGTCTGAAGAGGTTCAGAGAGTCTTCTTTATGTGGAGTTTCAGATTTGGCAGCTGGAGGGTGATACTCTGTGGTGGTCTGTGTGCTCTCTGCTGTAACCTGGTGGTGAAGAGATAGAACTGCAGATGAGTGAGACTGCCCATTTTCTCTATTTGAGGTGAGATTTACCTCCTCAGATATCAAAGTTAAAAGGAAAATAATTCACTTAAATATGAAAAATGAATGAGAAATTCACAATATAGACTTGGTCCTGAAATCATATCATATCAAGTGATAGGATTCACTTGTATAAGCATGTACCACTGGGGTACTGGTTATGTAACATTAGAAATCCTAGCAACAGAGCTTTCTCTCTTCAGGAGCTTTCACCCTTTTATGTTATAATACCTTCTCAAATACCAAGAGGTAATTATCGACATTAAGCCAATAATAACACTGGATTACATATTTATTGAGCTCAGACTTCTTTTTACCAAACATATTTGGTCAGGCTAAAAAATGTTAAAAATAAATTATGGAAAAAAACTAGCTCTACTAATCCTAAATGATTGATTTTCAAGAGTCCATATTTATTTCTCATCTATTCATGGGCTCAATGAATGCAACAGTGCTGTAATAAATACAGCTCATTATCAGTAGTAATTCTTAGAAACTGTAGCAGTCTTCATTTATACGTGGAATAACTGATATATAATTTGAAGACAAAAAATGTGCTTCTCATGCTGCAATGTAGACTGTTTTGTCTCTCAGAGACTTTTTCTTCAAGTAATTCACCATAATGTTTTATTTTTCAAACTGTACTGTGGAGATGAACTGTCCTCAAGGTCCTCTCAGGGTGCTAACAAGGACCAAAATAGTAGACCACATCACTCCAGTTCTTAGATCTCTACACCGGCTTCCTGTCAGTCAGATAATAGACTTTAAAATCCTGCTGATGGTTTATAAAGCACTGAATGGTTTAGGCCCAAAATACATTGCTGATCTGCTGCTACTGTATGAACCACCTCGACCTCTGAGGTCATCAGGTACTGGTCTGCTTTCAGCCCCTAGAGTCAGAACGAAACATGGTGAAGCAGCGTTTAGTCATTATGCTCCACATATCTGGAACACACTCCCTGAAAGCTGTAGGTCCGCTCCAACTCTCACCTCTTTTAAATCAAAGATTAAGATTTTTTTATTTGCCACTGCCTTCTTATCTTAGCTTATTTTAACTCACTTTAAACGCTAATTTTAAAATGTACTTTTAAAATATTTCTAATCATCCTTTTCTTTTCTGTTTTATTATATTTGTCATTTTAATTCTGCTCGTTTATGCTTGTCTGAATGTTTCCAATGCTTTTAATGTTTTAATGTAAAGCACATTGAGTTGCCCTCGTGTATGAAATGCGCTATATAAATAAAGTTGCCTTGCCTTGCCTTGCTTCTTCCACCTGAAATCAACTTGATGCTATAACCTTTATTTCCTGTGTTTCATTCTAAGGTGAATATTGGACTCATGACTTTGATTACGTATGCGTCATACAAAAGATGCTTTAACATATCACATCTCTTCTCAATGATAAGAGGTCTCGGGACTACCTCTTGATACACCACATGTTCATGGTGACCTTGTGAAAACTGCCCTTAAGTAATTTGCAACAAGTAAATTACTAGAATTAAAGAGGAAGTTCAAAATTGAAAACTCCTCAGTAGTTGGTCTCTTCTCTGATCTATATTTTGTCCTGTACACTGGTGTGTCTTTAAAAAAGTACCCTTTATCCCAGTGAGACTCCCTGATGTAATAAGGGTTATCTTAAGGATGTTTTTACACACCTCTCCAAAGCTCCACTCTGAGGCGTGCCCTGTAATGGTTGTAGATAAGACAGCGTTAGAGGGCACAGGATACACAGCAGCAGTAGAAGTGGCACAACTGGTCCCAAGATCAACAAATGTAGACTCAGCGACTTCAGGTGACTGACAGGATGATTGGTTGGCTGTATCTCTAATGGTCTGCTGGAGTCTGTGATTCTCTTCTCTCAGCTCTTCTACTTCCTCCAACAAGGTACTTTCAGACTGCCTCAGCAAGTGCACCTCTGCTTTCATCTCCTCCACCTTGCAGTCTAAGTTGCGGCTGTTCTCCTGAGTCTCCTGTAGCTGCTCCATCAGCCCCCTCCTCTGCGTCGTCCCGTCTTCCTCTCTCTCGAGTAGCACCTGGAGATCCTCCTGCAGGCTCAGGATGAAACCTTGCAGCCTGGCTTCATTTGAGTTCTGATTTGCATCTCTATTTTTCTCTGTCGTACTCTCACTAGGCTGCCATTGCTTCCTCTTTTCCTCCTTTCTCTCCTCCTCTCCTTCACCCTCTCCTCTCATTGGAGGTAGCCTCTCCTGTTCTTCCGAGCGTGTCACAGTCCCTGCAGTGATTCTAACTGCACTGATCGCCACCATGCCTGTGGCAGCACTCACAGTCATGTCCAATAGCTGTTTTTCTAAAGTGTAGATCCGGTTCTGTAAGCTTTGCTCTCTGTCCTGGGCAAGGCTGAGCTTTTGCTGGAGTTGAGTTTTATAGTTCTCAAAGTACTGACACTGGCGACTCATCTCATCTTCTTTGGCCTTCAGCTGCCTCTGGCAGCGCTGCAGTCGCTCCCTCCAAACCTGCTCTCCGCGCTCCTTGTCCTGAGTCTGAGCAAGAGACAGAGAGATGAGAGAAATTATGAAAGATAAAAATACGATAGTGGAGTCTAGAGAAAAATTTGTAGAGTTTCTCTCGTAATACATGATTCTTAAGGCTGCTTTACAGCTATATTTACCACTAGTGGCTAAGTGCTGTCCTTTAATAATGCTCTCTGGAATATATCTTAATTTTTGTGTTGCTTTTGGTATTGTAGACCAGGGCTTCTCAAACTTTTAGGAATCAGGGGCTCCTTACAGGTGAGAACATTTTCCAAGGACCCCCTTACAATTGTAACATGAGTAAAGCACATGCTTACTACCATTTGCACTCGTAGATGCCCTTGGAACTATTTGTATTTTGGAACTTATCAATGTAAATACTTCAGACCTTTTCCATAGTGACAAACAAATAACGCTTTAATTTGAATCAAGTAAATACCACTTGTATACTTTAAAACAGAAGGTAATTTCATTCCTTGTGGACTCAACATGACAACATTTATACTTTTCAAGTAATTGATCTTAAAAGCTTTCAGAAAATTAACAGTAGCAAGACTCACATATCCCTTCGAGCCACTAAATGGTATCATAACAATGGTGTATATGCTGTTTTTAATGACACAGTACAATTTTATAATTTATTAGAAATGTATTTTAATTATTTCACAGACCACCACGCTATGGTACACGGACCCCCAGGGGTCCCAGGACCCCACTTTGAGAACCACTGTTGCAGACATCATATATTTTAGCTGTTTGGTTGTGTTTTTTACTGTTAAAATAGTTACAGGTCCAGTAGTGTCACAACTAAAAAGCATGAAAGGTAACCCCCAAAAGTCCCAAAGATTGACATTTAAAAAATGTAACATTGTAAAGGGATCCATCTTCCACAAATTCTCTAGTCATTTTTGCCAGGTTCAATTCATGCTTTCAGCCAAGCAGGTAAAAATCAAATTATGTGATCAAATTAACATAGTAAGTTCATTTAAAAAAAATACATCCAAACTCAAACAATGCTACTGTCTTAGACTAAACTGCATTTCAGGGAGCAAAACAAAGTTGTATCTGCATTTGGACATTTTAAAATTGTCATAAGTCCATTAACATTTAAGTTAAGCACCAGGTACAAATAACTGTATGTATCAAGTCCCTTATCCATAATTGTGTCCCCCTTTTGTAAATAGAACAGCTATTAGTCCAGATTAGCTTTGTGGTAGTAAAAAACTGTCTAAGTCAACTTGCAAGACTCATACTCCTTACACTGTCCATGATCTACCTCCATGTCTATTGATGCATTCAAAAATCCTGAGCACTCACCATAGTCCTGACCTCCTTCCTGAGCATGTGGAGTCTCTGGTCCAGCCTCTGTGAGTGTTGCATGCTGGGGAGTTTGGAGGCCAAGACCTACTGGTAGAGCTGCAGAAGCAGGCCTCTTTCTGACCTCTCAAACTCTCTGATCCTGACAGAAAGATCACATGACGGCGTCTGATTAGCTACACACATATGTTAGCACCAACATTAGGCTAGATGGTGATGGTTTCTTGGTTAATTCAAACTAAAAGTCCAAGAGATTAAAAATCCTCCGTCGTGTGGAAAGATGAGAATGTGTCAATATATTCTCCTGAAGAGAGAACTCCAAAGTAGATGCTAGCAGCAGTGTGCTTGCATGCAAGTGTGCAACACAGTCAGGTGTGTGATATGTGATATCACCTCATCCAAAAGTGAGTATATAGTAGCAGGTGTGTGTGTGTGTGTGTGTGTGTGTGTGTGTGTGTGTGTGTGTGTGTGTGTGTGTGTGTGTGTGTGTGTGTGTGTGTGTGTGTGTGTGTGTGTGTGTGTCACTAGATCTCCTCTCCTCTAGTCTCTCACCTGTTCCTCAGGCCACTTCACTATTGAGGACCTTCTCTCTGTTGCAGAGAACTCAGCTCCGGATGCAGATTAGTTCTTACTGAGTCCATAACCATGGCGACAGAACAGCTTCTGGTACTCCTCCTGTCTGATGAGGTCAAGTGTTCTTCCATCAGGTATCCTGTGTCAACTAGGTGGGTTTCCCCTGCAACACAGAGTCAGATTCACTGAGAAAAACATAACTGTACATCTTCACATATCTTTTCTGCACTTTAATGGTGATGGGTTGTTTTCTTATGTACAACACAAGCACAGAATGCAGTCATCTATTATTCACCATGTCAACAGCTTGGTAGCAAGTTCGCCAGCACAGGTGTCTCTCAGGTTACCCCACCTCCTAATCCTCCCGCCCTCCCTCCCTCCTGTCACATTTTGTAATCTTTCAGTCAAAAAAGGGGAATACTTTATTGAGATTTTCAGGTCTGTTAAACCCACATCTTGTCTGAGTGTTCTCTGTCCATGCTGTTTCACATACTGAAAAGAAAAACGTGAACATCTCCTTTAAGCTGGTCAAAAATTAATCTAACCAGGGCGCCATCAGTCTACCAGTTGAAGCGCCCGCCCCAAACACAGAGGCTATGGTCTGCGTCACACAGGGGCGTGTCCAGAACTTTTTGACAGGGTGGCCCAACTGAGGCTCTCACATAGGCAGGGGTGGCCAGTGCATTTACAAATAAATAACATTTACCCATTCCATCTTCACAACATACTTTCATTAAAGTATGAAACAGTTGTTATATTCCCTTTGACTGATTTTGGGGTGGGCCCTGGGGTGGCCAATTGGATTTAAAGGGGTGCCAGTGCCACCCTTGGCCACCCCTCTGGACACGACACTGGCGTCACAGCAATTATTGATTCGACTCCCGACCACGTCCACGGCCATTTACTGCATGTCTGCCCCCTCTCTGCTCCACACATTATCTGTCTCTCTTTAGCTGTCCTATCCATAAAGACATAAACAACCTAAAAAAATGGCTCATGAAGCTAGAAGATGAAAATGCAAAACCAATGAGTATTAGTATATTCAGAAAAAAATATTAGTTTGTTGATTTTGAAAAAGGTAAACTTGAATAGAAACCTTGTTTTTAGTTCCACCCAGCACAGTGTAATCTTCTCAAAGCAGTGACGAGCCTCCAGTAAGTTCCCTTGCTTGGGCTGCCGTTCCCTTGGATACAGGAAAGACGCTGGGCTTTGCCAAAATCCTCTATATCCAGTTGGCACTCCGCTTGCTCACCCCCTCGCTCAGCCCTGCACTTTCACTCCTCCTCTTCTCCTTTTTTTCCTCCTCAACCATTGTCTGACCGGTCATTGCTTCAGCTGAGGCTGTGGCTCTTTTCCTTTCAATAAATCCTGTGGTTCAGAGTTTTCTCTCTCCCCTCGCCTCTCCCAGATGAGTTCTTTTGATCCAGGTCCAGTAAATGTTATTTATACATAAATATTTCTTTAATTTCATGTTTATCAGGTTATTTATTACATTTTCAAATATGTTTGCATTCCAGGTAAGAGTCTTCTGCAAAAGTGCACACTTATCAAAAAGGCCATAGGGTTTTCGTGAGCTGTCTAAAAATGCATATAAAACAAAAAGGTTTTGTTTAGTCCTCGCTTGCTTCCACAGCTTCTTAAAACCTAAGAGAAAGAAAACATTTTTTAATTCCTCCTCCATTGTGTTATGACTGTAATAAATACTGTTATATGGAGAGAACAGGCGGTACCTGATGTGGGTCCAGGGTCACTGTCATTAAGGCCAAAGAATAAATGCTAAAGAGAAAAACAAAAAGAGGAACAAAAACTAAAGGAACACAAGGAGTTTAATAGACGGATGAAAAAGAGAAGAAAAAAGGGAGAGGTTAATAAAATAACACAGAGCACCAGTACAGTAGATGTAAACTCCCTTACATTCATAAACTAATCTTAGTGTTCTAGTTGAGATGCTGTTCACACTTCTTCTACCAGAAATGAGCTAAAGCTCCCTTAAACAGACACAAATTAAAGTGGTAAAAGTACCTTTTCCTCTATCTCCTTTATTTGTCTCTTTTGCAAGTCAATCCTGTCCTCCAGCTCTCTAATTCTCTGCAGGGCAAACAAAAGAAGAGGTTAGGTGGTTAAGAATATGATTATCTCTGAAACTAAGACCATTGGGTCAGATCTCACACCATCAAAATTAGACTGAGGTCAATCTATTTCTGTACACAATCCAAAAGCTTGGCCTCCTTCCCACCACCCTCATCATCGACTTTTGTCTCAGCGGTAGCTGTGCTGGGTAAAAATGAGATGCCATGGCATCCAGAGCAATTCTAACAGTGAACTCAATATTTTTGCTTTTACATTTTTTTATCTTATTATTCTTATCAGCAATATAAACATATTTTCTACACGCTGTGATGTTGTGAAGAATGTTCAGGGTTAAAATAATCAGGATACAAATTGATTGGCGAATACTCTTTCACACACTTGTATACTTCAGTTATACACGGCAAATCCCTCATGATAAAACTGTTTAGGTCAGGGGTCAGCAACCTGCGGCTCTTTCATCCTTGTGCTGTGGCTCCCTGTGGCTTTGGAAAATAAATGATGAGTAATCAATTTAAGTGTATTCTATTTTTGTTTGTTAGTTTTTTTTAAATTGTAATTCTAAATTTGAAGATTATTGTGAACTTGTAACATTGAAATAAAAAGCAGCTTTATTTGTTTAATTTTTGTTGCTCAAAATATGCATCACAATCTTCGAAATTCCCGCCGGCGGGTCTCACACATCGGCACTTGTACTTTGCAAATATGTTTTTTATATTGTTCAGTGAAGTAGTGCGCTTTTTAAAAAAAAAACCACACATTTAGGTCAGGGGTCAGCTACACACTATGGTTCTCGGAGGATGACGGCACACAGCATTTCTGTTTTGGATGGATAATTTAAGTTTGGCTTTTAATGACATAAACCTTCCCAGCGTGTTTTTTTTCCCCACAGAGTTTAAAATGTTCAAATTGTTTTCTTTGCAAACAGAAATAAAATTTCATTTTCCCTGTGGCACTTCATTGAATTCAAAAGCAACACACTATAGTTTTTTACACATAGGATAAAGGTAGAAAAACAATATACTGTTATCTTCTATTTAGATGTCAAAAAGGATTTGCAGCTCCCAGTGTTTTCTTTATTGTGGAAACCGGGTCCAAATGGCTCTTTGAGCATTAAAGGTTACTGACCCCTGGTTTAGGTGTTAGCTACTACACTGTAGAGTCAGCCAGGGGCCTAATAAACAGAGCTGTATGGACAAAGAAACAACTTCACTACACTTTAGAGGAAGACAAAAATGTTAATGATTGCAAAAAGGCACAAAGCAATGTAGATTAATAGTTTGTAGCCTAAACAAAGGGAAACATTCCTCTTATTCTATCAGTTACTTCTGTAAAAATGTTTGATTAGTTTTAACATTTCAAATGTAGTGTTCAGGGATAGGAATCAGGCAAACTTTGTTAGTATTTTACAGTGCAACAGATTCAAATGAGTTTGATGGTGCTGTGGTTGTTGATGAACCTAATGAAAAACATTTACTGTACGAGCCATGGGTGTAAACTACTGTGAGGACTGCGGGGTGGAGGGATACTGGAGGAGTGGGGAAGGTCAGATCACAATGATGTACACACACTCACACAGCCAGTCTGTCTCATCTTTTCACCCTTTCACCTCTACATATGCACTTACAGGTAGAGCTAGAGGTTGCAAACACAGAGGGATACTGCATCTTTTTCAGAGCACCAGAGGTCTGGTGGGGTCACATGTTTCAGACAGGGGCCAGGGTCAGATTAAGGGAAGGCAGGACTCAGTAACCTGACTCAATTAGTTTTAAGCCTTACCTGCTGGGCCTGCTGTAGGAGCTCCATGCGCTCCTGTAAGATCTGACTGTCAAACTGTCGGCTCTGCCGGAGAATCTGACGCCGCAGCTTCTCCACAGCTAGCCTCAGCTCATCCCTCTGCCTGTCTGTCAGCGACTCGGCCACCTCCCGGCATGCTGGCTGCTCCTGCTGCAGAGCGCTATACAGCGTGGCCTCCAGCTCCTCGATCCTCTGCACAGCCAGCCACATACACACACATATAGGTACACCAACACACACACACATATGGGCGTGCACATGGTCATGCGGACACACACAGGCATGCACAAGCACACACATGGAGTAACACACACAAACAAATACACAAACAAACATACAGACATACACTACTGTGACCATGGCAGATATGAGGAACACTGTTCCACTTTATATTGAGGGTTATTCAGGGTTGACCTTCACATGGCAACTTGATTATAGTGTCGACATAAACATGTTTCAATTCTCAGGCTACTACAGATGAACTGCTCCAACAGTTACCATCTAAACACCGAACCTTCACCTACACAACATAAAGTGGAACAATAAACACAAACCAGCATTAAACTGACCAAATCAAATGGTTAATACTTTATGGAGAATGCTCTAAGTGTGGACTTCAGTTTTGTGGGTACAGCCTGGTGACATTATTGGGTTAGAGACAGTTTAAAGCTAATTCATGCTTACCAAGATTCATCATCAAAATCTTATTCAGCTCACTCTGTCTAACAATCTTCTTTGACTTAATCATTTGTCCATTTCAAACACATTATACAGCACTTTTATGATAGCATCATATCTTCATACTCTATATTTCAGAGTGTAAAAATCAGTAGTCACTTTTCTCACAAGATAAATGAGTATCAGTTCTTCTAGCTCTAAACCCTAGCTAATTCAGTGGCTTAGTTTGTTCCCAGAATTTAGACTTCAGTGGTAAAAGATGCAGTATCCCAGCACACTTTGACTTATTTAACCGTCATGGAGCGTTGATGATGTTTGAATGGGTTCCAAATGTTTATGTGTCATGCTAGGATGACAATGTTAAGCTTTTTCTTTTTTTTTTTTATCATAAACCATTATGCCTTGTACACTGCCTTGGTTAGTGTTTTTACAAAAATAAATGTATGCATTTAGTCTATTTGAAAAATACGGAGCCCCTAAAGTGACATGTGCAGAATTTTCTTTTTCGGAAAATATCTTGTGCGCACAAGATACTTTCTCGTGCACATGAGAAAGTTTTCCGTGCGCACAGGAAACTTTCTCATGTGCACAAACAAATATTTATTGTTTTATATATATGTAATAAAAATCCACAAATATACGATACGTTTGTATCTTGCGACATTTATATACGAACAGTTCAGTCTGCATTTAAGAACTGTTTGTAATTTGTGAACCTCACTGCATTTGTGTGTGTAATTTTTGAGACTCTCCCGCCGTGGTCAGATTTACAAATGCATTTTTGTAAAGCGATCCCTTTAGCCATGCCCGAGACCAGAGCGCACCAAGACCAAGACTATAGTCGATATCTTATTATCCCGCATTTAGGCAGTTATTTAATAAGGACTATGTTTGATCCCCACAACAAACTTTCTCGTGCGCACGTAAAACTTTCTCGTGCGCACGAGAAAGTATCTTGTGCACACGAGATACTTTCCAAAAAAAAAATTCTACACATGGCACTTTAGGGGCTCCGTAGAAAAACAACTTTCATTTTTAGAAACGCATACAGGTCATACTGCTCCAAGCTCCATACCATGTAGGCCTGGTCCAAGGCTTGCTTCCTGTAGTCCAGCTCTTCCTCGAGGAATCCTTTCTGCTTACTGAACAGCTCCTGCAAAAATATTCAATACAGGACATTAACTCACGACTGAAGGGTTGAGTACAGGTTGTTTTCTATTATCAGGAAAACTGTGAGAACACAATTTTACATTTGGATGTAATGATTCACATTATGACAACAGGGAAATCAAGCAAATACAGTGAAATGTTTCCTTTTGTTCAGTGATAGGCACTACTTTTTTCAGCTAATACCACTTAACCCTCCTGTTATGTTGCGGGTCAAATTGACCCTTTTTAAAGTCTATTTTAGGCAGTATATGCCTTCCAAACCAGCTAAATGCAGCATAAAAATCTGGGCAGCATGTGACAGAAGAGGAGTCGTGTTAATTTATCATCATCACTTCATAAAAATAAATCAAAAATCAAAATTTAAAATAAAATAAACAAAAATCTATGTCATGTAAAATTATTGTATTTATATTTAAGCTTTCCAATGTACATTAAAAAAGTTTTAACATGAATATGAATGAAAAAAGAGTGAGTTATCCTCATTGAACCATGATCTGTGAGAATTAAAGAACACCAATGGACCAAATCTTGATTTAAATGGTTAGTATTGGAGTTAAAAATTACATTAAAAAAATGTGTATTGGGATTTTTTGGGTTTCTGACACTTTTGGATAATTTAATATGCCCCAGGTCAAATTGACCCAGGAACATTATTGCTGTTCCAGAGAAACGAACATAACAGGAGGGTTAAACGATCTAAATATTTTCAGATTGTGGTCTCTTATAGTAGACTGTTCTCACCTTGTCATTCTCCAGGTCAATCATTTTCTGTGTCAGAGCAGCCTCTGTGCTATCTATCTGCTTTAACCACTGTACAAGTAGGGTTGCAACAAAAGAGGAAATATAAGAGGTTAATACTTTCTCAGATGCTCAAACAATTTTATTGTTTCCATCCATTTTTCAATCAACAAATATTTACTCAAATGTGGTCGCTGTTTAGAAATACATTAAATGTTATGGCAATCTTTGTCCACAGTGTGTCAGCAACGCAGCGTGTCTTTGAGGACTACTACTCACCTTCTCACACAGTGAGATCACTGTCCCTGCTTGGATCACTGCTACCTGCTCCTCATTTCTGAGATTCTTCAGAAGATAAAACAGGAATACCTCAATTATTGAGATTCCAAAAGGATGCCAGATTTTGTTTTCACCCAAAAGTTTGAGTTCTGAACTCACCCCATTATCCCCTAGGATGTCCAGTTTCTTCATCAGCTCAGGAATAATAACATCCTGCACAGAGGTCAGAATTTGACATCATATTGCCTGTGTGTATGAGAGATCTTAAAGGAGAGAGCTGTATTTGTTTTATTACCTTGACTCCCTCCTGGTGGCAGTAGATCTGCAGGGCACTGCTGCTGTTCTCAGGGAACGCAGACATGTGTAGATTAAGGGCAGGAGATCTGCGCTCTCTCTCCTACAGAAAAGGACATGCTGCTTAATTTTCCCTTACACACATCTAAATGATCATGACATTTCTACAGTGATGTAACAGCTCAGTATTATATCGTTGTTGGTGGTGGTGGTGCATGGGAATGACTGATGCTGAGTTTTATGTGCTGAATGTGGATGTGAGTGAAAAGGGAACAAACAGGGGATTTACTTACATGGAACTGAAAACATGGTCAGGATCTGCCAAAGTGAGGGAAGTGGGAACTCATAGATTTAAACGGGACAATGAACCAAACCAATGGGAAGAACGTAAACACATGCAGAAACTAAAACAGATGCTGCTCCGTCCAAATTCAGACAACTGCTACATGAAGAGGTGCAATATTGAATGATAAGTGCCTGACTTTTAAACATACCTTTATTCTTAAGTCAAAATCTAACTCCAGTTAACACAAAGAAAAGCAAAAGAACTCTCAAATCCCTCTACAATGTTGGTCCTTAATTATTTGTGGAAATGACCAATGATTTGATGAAAATTGTGAACAAAATGTATGGTATGCATGCAGAAGATGAGACAAAAAAATGAACAAAGATGGGATTAAATGGTGAACTTAAATACATTTTTATTCCATTTAAAATAACATCCATTTAACACACTCTTCTTTAAAAAATATTCCAGTTTAAAGGAAGGGGGATACACACAGCTGCCATGCAAAAAACAGTGCAACACACAGATGCATACAGGGAACTCAAGTATGTGTATATCTATGTCTGTCTGTCTGTCCGTCTGTCTGTTGAGTCACTGTATGTAAGTCTTGAATTTGGTGCTGATGTTGTTGTTGTCGCCTCCTGGTGACAGTATGACGTTGGTACAGTCTCTTACTTCCAGTTCCAGCACCCTGAACTCCAGCAGCTCATTCTGGTCCCGAGCGTCCTGAACCTCAGCCTGCAGCCGCGCCTCTGCCTGCTGCAACGCATACATCTACAGACACACACATACACATAAACCTTGATTACACAACTGCAGTACACTAAGAGTTAATGAATGTCCTGCAGTTAACATACAGATAGCTAACAATGAACCTTCTCAAACTTAATTTGACTTTAATTTAAAAATTTATGGGCAAATCATATTACCAAATATCCCTCTGAAGCTTTGCATCGTCCAAAAAGGTCATAGTTTGCCGGAGGTATCATATCACTTTGGTTTGGTTTAGAGTCTTATCTGTTTTTCCACAGCATTTTAATAACTGCCTAGTTTTATAAAGCTGGCATTGAAGGCTGTAATTAACTATCCCTTGTATACTTTTCTTTCTCTGAACAATATGCCCTACATCAGACCTTCAGTATTAAAATCTGTTGTTCATACAGCTTCTGACTCAAACTCAAGACTGCTGTAGCAACTGTCTGGCATGCAACTCCATGTCATATACAAATTCCTGATAATGGATACCTTGTTAGGAATTATTCCTTACATACAATTCACCCTCCTCTTGGTCAATGAGGAAGGATTTTGGAGCAGTACAAAGGGCGTTGCACCATATGATGAAATTTTTTTATCAGGTACTTTTCCAGAGAAGAATCATGGGGTCATATATCGCCAGTAAAAACGTAATATCAAGTTTTAGTGGAGTACATGCTAATGCAGCCTACCTTATCATGCAGTTCTTGATTGGTCTTTAGTAGGTACTGCTTCTCCTCCACCCACTTTGAATCCTGTCATGACAACCAAACACAACATCAGCAAGAAATGTCACTGGAAAGAAAAGTGAAGGAAGGAAGGAAGGAAAGGATCCCACGACAGGGTGTAATGAATGAAGCTGTCAGCCCACTCAAAACATAACACTCGGTGACCATCTGCTGCATTTCCAATAGACACATTCAAATGTACCATGGACACAAACAGGCAGGAACAGAGTGGGAGTGGAAAAAGTTTATTGATCCAAAAGAAATAAAAAGGAAAAAAAGCTCCCAAGATAGCAGGCAATAGAGCTGAGACCACAGGTAGCAAGGTTTCACTCGAACACGGAAACAGGAGACAGTCTGAAGGGTAAAACAGCAGAGCAAAAAAAAAACAAATGACAGAGTTGGACCACTCAGGACATGCAACATGCAGTGACAAATGAAAAACTGAACAAAAAAGACAAACTGAGCATTTAAAAGAATAAACTATTATATTTTAGTGTTCTTCATTATTATCAGTGCAGGAAATATCAAAGGTGTTTTTATTTTTTACAGTTCGCACACAAACGGCCACACTTCTTCCTCACATGGCCTGGTTTGGTTTAGTATTTAAACAAAATGTGTCAACAGGACTGTAAATGTTAAATAAATTAAAATAATCTTAGCTTTGCATTTCAGATCTAAATACTTAAGACACTAATGGTCAAAAACAATTATTGTTTCTATTAATAGCTTTAACAGTCCTCTCCAAGCTCAACAGCCCCAGAAGGCTCAAGACACAAAGAGAATAACAGGAAGAACAGAGGATGAGGGCAGAGCATGCAGGCCAGTGAAAGCAGGACCAGTGAGTTCCTGACACAGTCCCTTGTTTTTGTTACCTGCCCTCTCTCGGCCAGGGCTTTCTCCAGGTCCACAATCTTCGCCAGACAACTGTTGAGGTCCAACTGCAGCTGCTCACGTGTCTGTGGGAGGACAGATCAGCCATCAGGGAGAAGGAGAGAAAATTGAGGATTCATTTCAAAATTTGAATAGACTAAGCTTCAGTTTATTTTCACAATGAGGTTGTGTTTTGTCAAAGTTGCTTACAAAGTTGAAGTTTAAAAGTCCTGTTGTATTATGGACAGTGGGCAAACATGGTAAAGTGAGAGTACAAACCCTGGCCTCCCTCTCAGCATCCAGAGAGCCCCCTGTCTGCTCCTGTAGAAGAGCATAAGCCCGCTGGAGAGCCTGGTACTCTCTAGTAAGCTGACGGAAGCGAAGCTCTGATTCTTCGCGGGTAACAGTCTTAATTCATACAAAATAGAAGAAAATAAATCAATGTATTGAAGAAAAAGAAAGGAAGATTAAAAAAGCACACACAGATACCTTCACGTTAACCCTGCTTTAAGCACATCTCTCAGTCTGTAAACTGTTTTCAAACAGTCTGACCTCTTTCTGTTTCAGTTTTCTAAATCAAACCCATTCTTGAGCTCTTCTTACAATAAAACATGTTTAAATAATGATATTTAATGTAGGAAATGAGCTTTCTTACATCTTCTAAATCCTCCTCAGGAGTTGCAGGCGTGCGGTCAGTGAGGTCAGTGTTATAGGACGTCAGCGAGGAGGTCTCTGAGTCTATCGACTCCTCATCAAATCCAAAATATGTCTCCACAACATGCCTCTGAGGAGAGGAAGAAAGAGGAACAGGACATGATCATTGTCAAAAAAGTATTTTTTCTCAATCCACAAAAAGACAAAAACATACAACAAGCATCTGAATTACATTACACCTGATTTCAGATTCAATGATTTGAAGTTCTTAAACCACAAAACATCTTCTGATGACATCAACAAAGCTAGTTAGTAGTTAGTAACATTTTGACCTAAAGCTGACGCTTGTTATCACAATTGAAATTACTAGGTCATATCTGGTAAAGCATCTTTGTTCTCTTCTTTCCTGGTATTCACTTTTAGAAATCCCACACAGTCCTTACCATCATGCTTATAAGTCATCTCCTGGCAACCAGAGAAGTAGAGGCAGACTAATGCACAGAGGCAGATAAAGGAGGAAAAGTAAAGGATAAGGAGGAGGTACTCCGTCATGTTGCTACTAGAACAAAAACCTCACGCACTAACTAAAAAGAATCTCCCCAAAAAACATCCGTAATTATATTAATGTCTGTTATTATACTAATGTCCAAAAGAAAAACAATGGCTTCCTGTTGCTCTCCCACACAAAATGGAAAAGCTTCAAGCTACAATGAAATTACTCCCACAGAAAAATCTAAAAGCCAGCTTCCGTCTTTTTGGTCTCAAAGCTCTTGAACGCAGTTTGCTTTAAATTAAGGAAACAGTGCAAAAGTCCAAAAGCCAAACCGCTGTGCCGCACAGTGCGTCCACCACACTGAGGTAAGAGACTGGTTCCAGCAGGATAAGTGGAGGAAAATATCTGACACACATCCACAAACTCCTCCTAGCAACAACAGAACACTAAAATGCTCCCTGATGTATCAGCACAAACAAACACACACACACACACACACACACACACACACACACACACACACACACACACACACACACACACACACACACACACACACACACACACACACACACACACACACACACACACACACACAAGTGTGCAAGCGATCATCTTTTTCTCACGCAGTCCCATCCACCTGATTTTGGTTGTTATCCCTTTCCCCCCTTTTATGCACAAAAAAGCTGCTGCACACAAATTCAGTTTGCAATGTCTGTAATAGATGTGTTAATTGTCCTACATTATCACGAAATACTTGAATAAAATACAACAACAGCACAAAATAAGAATTTTCCATCAGCTGTGAGAATGATCCATGTATGATTCATGTGTGCGTGTGCTCAGTGTGATGCTCCCTGCTGTTAGAGATGCTGTCATTATTCTCCCCTGAGCCCAATTAAACCCAAACACACACAGAGAGATGTACTCACTCAATTAAAGCACAGATTGGGTAGTTGCTTGGTTGCGCAACACTAGATTAACTGATTTTTTTTAGAGCACTCGGGGACACTTACTTTAGTTAGTTTGAGAGGTTTCCTCCTGTTCTTTTTGGTCATCACCAACCGGTCACGTTCCTACAGACAAACATGACAGAACTGGTTCAATCACATTTAAATAAAAACAAGCTTTACTGATGACTGGCATTAAGCTGGAATAGACAGATAATAATAATAAATAATAATCAGCCAGACTCCTATCAGCACTGATCCAAAACACAACCAAATGAAACTCATCATGAAGCACTCCAAAGATCTGTATTTAGAACACTGGAGAAACCAAACAAATACTCAAAGCAGAATAAATTGTTATTTGACCCTAAACTGTGATTATGAATCATCGGAATATCTGCACAGTGTCAGAGATACAAAACAAAGACGTATCCTGACCAAATACAGGCTGAGTGACCACCATCTAGCTGTAGAGGCAGGGAGATACAGGCAGACATAGCTGCCCAGAGAGGAGCGTCTATGTGCCCACTGCTCTACAGGGGACATAGGGACAGAGATGCACTTCCTCCTCCACTGCAGCAAGTTCTCTTCTCTAAGAGATTCCCACTACAGGGAAATTACTAAAATAGTACCAAACTTCCCAACATTAACCCCAGAAGAGAAACTGTCAGTTCTCCTGGGGGAAGGGTCAGCAGCTCCTCTGGCTGCTGAATATGTGTCTGCCTGTCACAGCCTGAGGGACGCACCATCCCATAATATCTGATTTTAGGTGAAGGTTTTATGAGCATACCGCATCAAGTGAGGACACAAGTGAGATATGCTGTATGGATGACACCATCGTTCATTAATGCGTATAAAATATGTAATATATATAATATGTAATTAATATGTAATGAATATATATGTAATGTATATATGTAATGTATGTGTATAAATCGTATGTGCTTTGGCAACATGTTCATGCCAATAAAGCAAATTGAATTGAATTGAATTAACAAGTTAACCATGGGAATTAATCAAGTGGGTTGAGGTTCTAAGGGACTGGCACCTTTAAAAGTCAAAATGTGAATGGAAATTAAAAAATACCAGTTGATTATGCAGATGGTAAAATGAGATGAGAAAAAGAACTAAGATATTCTCTCTCTCTCTCTCTCTCTCTCTCTCTCTCTCTCTCTCTCTCTCTCTCTCTCTCTCTCTCTCTCTCTCTCTCTCTCTCTCTCTCTCTCTCTCTTCTGAATTAGAGAAAATCACACATTCTTCACACATCTTCTATGTTTATATGGGATAGATATAAGATACTTGAATTTTACCTTATTTTAAGTGATGAGATGCATCATAAACTGATGCAAATGCTCATTGCATAGTTTTTGAGAGAAACTCTTACCTGCATGAGCTCGTCAATTATGCCTCGTTGCTCAGAAACCTGCAGCTTCAGGAACTCTACTTCCTGTTCTTCATGGGCGTGGCTCAGGTCCGTCAGGGAGCTTGGCCTCTTCAGCTGTGGCTGAATGGACTGTTGTTGTGAGGGAGGTCGAGAGGAGGAGGCTTTTTCTTTCTGAGGGAATAACAGAGAAAGAGTTGCTAACTTGTGTTTTTTAAGAACCATTGGATGCATTTCTTCAAGTGGCCAGTAGAGGTCCTGCTTCTTATTGAAATTGTCAAGTGCAGTAACTATAATCCCACCTTTATGAACTGATCAAAATGAAGAAATCTGCTATTGTCTGCTGTAGTATTTGAAGTTTTATTCAGAGAAAAGTTGTAACATATGTGCTGTTGAATCTCACCATTTCAGCGTTCTCTCGACTCAGGGTCTTCAGTTTCTCCTCCATGCGTTGAAGTGTGTGCAGGAGGTCGTCATTTTTCTTGGACAACCGTTTATTCTTTTCAAACATGGGCTTCATTTGGCTTTCAGCCTCTCGCACCCTCTTCAACTAGTAAGAGGAAGGAAACAGAGAGAGGAAATACTAGCATTTCAAGCCTTGACTTGTAGTGACACTGAATTTCCAGTTTGAGCAGGAAAGGCCAGATCAATGCTTAACAATTTTCTATGATGCCATTCACAGGCATGCATGTTTGTGTGCTTTTTATGTGTGTTAATCAGTACTTCAAGGTGTAACAGGGTGTGTATTTTCACGCCTATAACCACTGTATTTATGTGCTGTTGTTGCACGTGTTACTCACTAGTTCATTCCTCTCATCAGCCAGCAGTGCATTTCTGTCCTCAAGTTTCCTGATAATGGAATGGAGCTCTGCTATCTTCAGCTGGAACCTCCTCATGTCGCGCTCTTCTACCTCCTGTGGAATAGGGGGGAGAGGAGAGGAGGAGGAAGACAAAATCTAAAAAAGGGAGAACATGCAGGCAGGCAGGCAGAAAGGCAAATAATGGAGGGAGTTGGGACAGAGGAGGTGTTGGGATGAAGGATGAGATGTATTTTACACAGAGCAACTGTGTGTGCATATACAGACAGTATATCCACATGCTTTTTAGGAATGAATGAGCTGCAGCTTTGACGTATGATGGTGCTCTCTTCTTTGCAAGGAAATGTAATCATGTAAGTTTAAGAGTCTCCTAAGTTTCCTTTCAGCTAAAAAGGTGGGGGCAGTCAGCCTGCCACAATCACCAGCTAAACAAACAAAAACACCTCGAGTGTGGCACCCAGAGGCAGACTTTATTGTTTTTAGGTTTAAGAGTTCACTAAAAGTTTAAATGAGGGATTCTATCACTCATTTTCAATGTAATAGCTAAACCAGGGTACCTGCAGCTGCTGACAAGACATTCCAAAGCCAGCTTTATTTCCTTAATCTCCATGCTGTTTTCAAAGGTTTTGTAACCTTTCAAAATTCATGTTAAAAACACCTCAAATTCTGCATTCATCATATTGATATTATACTGACTTTATCACCAGCTAAACATCTGCTTTAACAAACATACCACTGAAATACTATTACATTACTGATACAGTATGCCAGTACCATGGTCTTGTGTATGTAGAGCACATTTCAGAATGCCTGTGGTTTTGTGATTGTATTATAGCAGTAACGTACATATGCATGCCTTTTTTTTTGTCTCTGGTCTTACCTGGTTGTTGAGCAGGTCCTGGTGGTCCCCTAGTCCAGGCATCATCTCTCTCTTGGGGCTGCCATGGTTATGTCTCTCGGCCTCTCGTACGTGGCCTAGCTGCTCATCCAGAGCATCCTTCTGAAGCTGAAGCTTCTGAGCATAGCCGGCCTGCAGCCCCAGCTCCCTCTCCAGAGCACACACCACCCGATCCTTCCCCTTCAGTTCATCCATCTATAAAAGGGGATGAATACAAGTACATGAATTTGGATGTTTTGCAGCTGGGTTTGTGTTCAAACAATTATGCAAAGAGTGATGCTGAAGTTTCAACCTTAGATCTTACACCATCTACACCTTATCTTGGCCTGACAAGCAGCATGCTCCGATGGCTGGATACACATTGTATGAGTGCTCTAGCTTAAAATGTTGCACTTCAGCTGTAATTAATTCATGAAGCTTTGTTCCTGCACTGCACTCACATAACTTTTGATGACTTCTTCTTCCCTCCATTTTTGTACTTATTTTGCAAAGTTATGTTTATTTTTTTTGGCATTTTTGCTTATATTTATAGGACAGCTGAAGAGACAGGAAATGTGTTGAGCAGAGAGAGGGGGAAGACATGCAGTAAAGGGTTGTGGCTGGAAATAAAACCAGTGACTGTGACGAGGACCACAGCCCCCGTATGTTGGGCTTGTGCTTAAAATGCTAAGCCAACCGGCACCCCTATTTTTGTTCTTTAACACCGGTATTTTAAATCCCTTCTTAAAACATACTTTTATCGCAGAGCCTTCCTGGATTTCATCTGAATTTTATGTGAGTTTATTTTATTTTAACCGTCTTTAGAAATATATTTTAAAATAATTTTATACCTTAAGAGTTCTTTTAGGGGAATTTGATGTCTTTTAAAATGTGTTTTATTTCTTTATCTTGACTCCCCATGTAAAGCACTTTGTAACCTGGTTTTGAAAAGTGCTCCATAAATAAAATTATTATTATTATTATTATCATTATTATTATTATTATTATCATTATTATTATTATTATTATTATTATTATTATTATTATTATTATTATTATTATTATTATTATTATTATTTCTTGCACTGGATCTCTGCATCAATAAGCCATGCTCTACTGATCCACCACCTTTTAAAGCTCCTGGCTCAAACATACTCTTACTGATGAAGAGACCTGCTATTGCACTTCTGTAGGTAACAGATTAATGAGTAGCTGACATACTCTGCACATACTTTTATTTGTGTAGATAAGCACCACATTGGTGAGATAGACGACAGATAGTGAAGCAAATTAGCCTGAGACCTTGATACAACAACAGTTAGATAAAGCCTGCGCTTGGGCTGAACATCAGACCCAGAAAAACAGATGTCATGAGTAAGCGACTCTTAGTGACATAAAAATGAGGTTGGAGCAGGCTATAAAAATAACAGCTGTTGGGTTTGTCAAGCAGCGTGAGACCTTTTCATTTGATCTGTGACAGCACCATATTTCATAAAGCTAGCTCTCAAACAGGCACAAGAGGTAACAGTGATAATATATGATTATGTTTTCAAAAGCGGACAAAAAAACTGCCATGTCAGTTTAAGATAAGACACATTATACAAAAGTGTCTGCACTCTATGAGTGGTCTCACCACTCTGCGGATGTCTTTCTCACAGTCCCGTTTGATGCGGTGCACCTCATCCTGGTGCTGTTGGTAAGCTGTGCGCAGGTCTGCTGCCTTGGCTTTGTCTGCCTGCAGAGCATTTCCAAGCGCTTCTTCGGCCTGCTTCCTGGCTGTCTTCTGTTCCTGGATCTAAAATACACATCAAATACATAAACACATGATAACATTCCACAATGGCAACAACAACAAAGAGGTTGACACTCGTATATAAACATATTTTCTCTTCCCCATTAGCCAGTTGTGATGATAGATGCCCCGTTTGTCCAGGAAGGCTTCAGTGAAACAATGGCTTGGCAAAATGCTTTTCCTCCCAGCTTCCTGTTTTTCAACAGTAAATTTACAAAGGTTTACACAGTCCCAAATCAGTAATTAAAACAAGTGTACTTAAATAATGGTTTCAGAATGCCCATTATAGAAAATAAAGATTATAATAAAGCTCTTCCGAAGAGAAGAAGAGCATACCTGAAGTGATGAGACAGCAGTTTCACTAAAACACTCCTACTTTTTCTACAATGTATAAAAGAAAGATAATTCAGGACTGTCCACTATATACATGCTCCAACCCACCTCCTGCTGAAGTTTTATCCTTTCCCCATCAAAAGCCCTCCTGGCCTCCTCCCGAGCCTCTCCGAGAAGAGCGTTTTTGAGCTTGTCAGCCGCTCCGTCTCTGAGTGCGTGTACAAGCCCCTGGAGCCTCTGCACCTCGGCATCCCGGATCTTGATGGACCGGGCCAGCTCGATTTCATGCTGCCGTGCCAGGGCCTCACGGACGGCCGCTATCTCACGGAGCTTCTCTTCGTGGAGTTTAGCGCGCAGGTCAGTGACTGCTACAGCATGTTTGTGCTGCTCCAGCTCCCGAGCCTGCCGCTGCTCCTGTAGCCGCTCGCGAAGCTTACATACCTGTGAGACATTCTGCCATTAGAGTCCAAAAGAATCTAATCATCCAGTTTTTATCAGTCAAGCTACTAACCATCAGTTAGCTCATCATGTTTTTCCCAGACTGCCTGTGGCACAGTTACAGCACAAACTTTACTTGTAAGTTTGTGCAGCTAGTGGACAGTTTTAAATTATTGCTATTTATTTCTCAACTGAGAGCAGCAGAAACCTAAACAACAGTTTCTAAGATGATGTTAATAATTTTCTTTTGCTAAAAAAAACCAAATCAGCTAAATTTTTGCAAGATATTGTAAACATTGTTTTTATATATCAAGTTTATGTGCATATTAACCCTCCTGTTATGTTCCTTTCTCAGGAACAGCAATAATGTTACTGGGTCAACTTAATTGACCTTAATTGGCATTTTCAATTATCCAAAAGTGTCAGAACCCCAAAAATCCCAATACAAATTTTTAAAATCTCATTATAAACTCCATTACTAACCATTTAAATCAATATTTAGTGCAATGGTGTTCTTTAATTCTCACAGATCATGGTTCAATGAGGATAACTCACTCAGGTTTTATGAAAATTTATGTTAAAACTTTTCTTTATGTACATTGGAAAGTGATTGGGTTGAAATATGTTAAACAGTTGCAAAGAAACATTTAGTAGTTGACACTTCTGATCCCTTTTAGTCTCTACTTTGAATGTAGGGTCAAATTGACCCACGAACAGTATGTGATATAAACACGCAGGGGGGGTTGCGAATGTGTGAAATGAACCATTTTCATTGTGTGTGTTTTTCACACCAATTAAGCTAAGCGGAAGAAGTTTTTGTTTAGATTTTTGAACTTTAGAATGGGTCAATTTGACCCACAACATAACAGGAGGGTTAAACGTCTATACCTTTTTTAGTTTTTTTGTCACAGTAAGATCTGAATCTTGCTACCTTTCATACAGTCTGCATGAATAAGTGAATATTTCATAAAGAAGTCCTTGTAGTTTCTGTTGGCAGGCCTCTCTGCCCTTTGCTTGTCTGATTAACTAAAGGGGGCACCTCTCTAATGTCACTCTCATCATGTTCTACATGAGACCCTGACTTCTTCATCTCCATCCCCCTCACCTTGCCCCGCTCCTGCTGCAGCTCAATCTGGACGTCCATGATTTTGCTCCTCAGCTCCTCATTGGTGGCCTGCGCAGAGTCAGCCATCCCCTCCGATTTATCCGGCTTCCTGCCCTTCTTAAGAGGCGGGGCCGCAGGGGGTGTGGCTGATGACATAGCACTCTGGCCGCCCAATCAGGACAGACATAGAGTGCCAGGTGTGTTTGTGAAGGAGGAGAGAATCAGTGGCTGCTTCTCCTCCCTCTGAGGCCATGCATCATCATCATAATCATCATCGTGTCGTTGTCAGGTCTACATCATTGCTTGGTGTTGTGGGGACTTTCTGTTTAGGAGAGACAGAAATACGAACAGAGGAAAAGAAAAAGGGAAAAAAAAACAGAGTGAGTCAGTGTTGAAAACTGGGTAACACGGCACTACTCTACACAAAGCTCTGGGCCACATGACGCACTACAGCCTTTGGGAAAATTGACTATTTTTGGGTTAACATTTACACTCTGCTTTGTCACCCTCTTGCCTCTTACATATACACAGGGGCAATTTATCATCATCCTGTTCCAGTCCCTAGGTTGTGCTTAGAGGCTCCACGGTGCATAAAAACAGTCTGGCTACAACAGTCGTGGTACCTGGACCTCTCCTGAATACTTCTTCACTCCTCTCTTTTGAAAGACTAAAAGAAAAAAGAACTTATTTATTACAGAGATGATCTTTCCTTCACCTGCAAAAATGTGCAGAATAACTAACTGTCTTAGCATCACTGTAGTAAACTTAACTGCCGCAGAATAAAGCAAGAACTTCATTGAATTTGTCTTGTCCATCACTCCATTTCCTTTTTCATTCATCTTCATCATGAAATCAAATTTATATCTGATTGATTTGGTCTTTCTGGACATGAGGTAGACAGCGTTGGCCTCATCTACTGCTATTTGATCCTTCCACTTTGTCCATCAGTGTAGTACAACTGCAAGATTCGTCTCATTTTCTCTCTTTCGAAACATAAAAAGATTTGCAGCTTGCATTGTATTCTTGGTTACAAGAGCCATAGGAAAAAAGACGAGCCATAAATTATTCCAATGTTTTTATCCCTCTCTCACCAACTTGCCCAAAATGTAAGTTGGCTGATGGCACTCTGGGTCATCTTTTCTGGCTCTGCCCCAAATTAAATCAGTTCTGGTCTGATATTTTGAAGTGTTTTTCTGACGTGTATAACTGTGACATCTCCCCTAACCCTTGCACATCAATCTTAGGTGGCACTCGACATCTTTCCACTCTTACCCTCTTACATCGGAGAACAATACCATATGGTATGGTTATTGCAAAAATAAATATTTTAACTCATTGGAAAAATGAGGATGTCCCTTCTTTTAAGACCTGGCTAGCAGAAATTACCAATCTGTTACATATGGAAAAAATCCGACAGAATGTTTCTCTCAACTCTGCAGCCTTTGACAAGATGTGGCAACCATTTCTGTCTTACCTATCAGGACTGACCTAAAGTCGCTATATATGTATAAGTGTTGGCTTATGTGATGTACTATACTTCATTAGTAATGTATAATGATGCATCTTGTTAGAGCAGGTTTTTTCTTGTCTACCTTTTTTATTTTTATTCATGTAGTTATGTATATGTGTATGTTTACTTGTCTTTCTTTGCCCACGTCTGTATTTTTTCTGTAGTTAAGTTACTTGTCTATACACATAAAAATCTATAAATAAATTATTAAAATAAATAAATAAATGATTCCCAATGTGAGAAACAAGAGAAATGTTTATGATTTTTTTTTTGCTTGTAAAATACTCAAAAATGTATTGATTTGGGAGTGGATTCAGTTGTGTTTCCATACAGCTTGGCCCAAGTTTAATTCCAGCCTGCGACCTCTCTCCCACATGTCATTCCTTCACTCTCACTCAAATCAAACTTATTCATAAAGCACCTTTCATACTTATAATGCAAACATGCAGCCCAAAGTGCTTCACAAAATAACAGACAGAAACAACAGCAATGGTAAAATTATAAAAGGCATGATTATAAATAAAATACTTAAAAATAAAATAAAATCAATACAGTAAAATTAATCAAATAAGTAAGAGTGGAAAGAAAATTTCAAATAAGCTAGTTAAAAAGATCAGATAAATACAGGAAATAAATAGATAGAGAGATAAATAAATAAATAAATGTTAACACAACCATTACAGTATAATTATAATGCCATCCAGGGCTAAAAATCTCCAAATTAATTAATCCAATTAAAAGCTAGATTAAAAAGGTAAGTCTTAAAGCTGCTGTTGGTAGGAAAGGTGTAAAAAATATTACTTTTCTCTGCTGGGTTCGGAGAAAAGGTCATCATACCAATCGGTACTCATCGGTAAGTGAAGTAATTTGAGACTATCGCAAATCTCTATGTTTTCTAATGCCAATGTATAAAGCAATGTTATAATTCCCCTTGTTCCCGTTATGACCAAGCTGCAATGAAAGAGACGATCTTTACAGCAGAAATAAACATGTTTACAACCTGGTACAAAAGATGAGTGTAGTCTGAATAGCTAATTTCTCGATGTGCTCTCACGCGGCAATTTCGAAGATATTGAGATTACTAGTCTTCCAATGAGAGGCACAGCTGCCTGCAGGAACACTGCAGCTGTTGGCTAGGAGGCTCAAACTCCGCCTCTTTACGTCACACTGGCTCGACAGAAGCAATATGGCTGCCGCTTGGTCTCAAAACTGCTCTTCAGAAACAGATGGGTGACGTCACAGATACTACATCCATATTTTATACAGTCTATGGTTATGACAGACTAATCATAGCTACTCTCCAATCCTCCGTCCTGATTGGTCGAGTGGCAGCCCGAATACGTTGCCCTGATTAGCTGGGAAGCCACTACTTCCTCATAGAACTCGCACAACAATCTTTTGTGGGCGGTGTTACGGGAGCAGAGAGAGGAGGGGTAGTGTTGACATTCGAAATCTCTCCCCGAAGTCCGAACCGATGCATATATCACGACTACCAACAGCAGCTTTAAGTCTCCATTTAAAAACACCCTCTCCTGGTTTCCTGCTCTATCCACTCTTCTATCCTCTTTAAGTAAAAGGTGTGAAAGCCGAAAAAATATGTATCGATTTATTAATCTAGCAGGTCTTTCATTTTCTGTTGATCAACTAGTCTATTAGTCAGGTAATTCTCAGATTGAATATAAATACAGAAATAAGATTAAAATCAATATGAATCAGCCAAGCTGGAAAAAGGCTGGTGAACCAAAACAAACCAAAACAAACCAAAACAAACACAGCAGGATTAAAATGAATGATTTGTTTAGTCTCTCATTACTTAAAGCAGGCCACAGTTGTGTCTGCATGTGTGTATTTGGCGTGGAATATGTTGCTATACTGAGCTGAAAGTGGAGTCCTCTAATCTCTTCCTGGAATGAATTGTAACCCAGTAACCTTGCAGTCTGTCTGTTCACTATTAAATAAATAATGCAACGTTGAGAGATCTGAAGCATTAAGAGCGCAGACGCTTCCATCTTTTTCTGCACACACATTACCAAACATTAATATCGCATCCACAGATGGCAGAAATAGTTACCAAGGCAACCCTTGCTCTCAAAAACTCCATTCCTCACAAAGCAAAGGATGATAGAAAGGAGGAGTCTCACTGTGTACAAAAAACACACACACACAAAAACACACAGATTGTGCACACACGATTGCATCATATAGAGGCTGCGTAGTTAAAAAAAATTACACACACACAAATATGCACGCATGACTTCTTTATCTGGTGCAATCTCTGAGACTTGGTCGACTGAGAGACAGAAATGCTGTGACGCTGGAGGGCAAGGAAGCCTTTTTAACCACATAGATTTATATGCAACATGCACAGTCAGAGGCTGGGAACCGACGGGAATGGGAGAGAAGAAGCGTGAGAGAAGGAATGAAAGAGTGAGGTATAGAGGGAGAGGAGATGAAAGAGCAGGAGCAGGGCCCTTCTCTTCTATTCTCTGGCCACTCTCAGCCCTTCAGCCCTCACTCGCTGGCACGGTGGTGTTAGCGAGCCGAGGAGCGATCAGTGATGTCACTCTCATTCACAGGGACAGAAGAAGAAGAGGCGAGAGAGAGAGAGAAGGAGATAGAGAGAGAGAGAGAGTGTTGGGGATATTAGTGACCTACATGTTCGTATGTACATATGGTCAATAGACTTTGCTGACCTCAGTTACACGAGTACCATGCTTATATGAGTAAACAACACTGCTTGCAGTACACTTCCTCCCCTGCCATCATTAGAGCATGCTTCTTCATGCCTGCACTGTTACCAGAGACCAGGTGTAGCTAAGCTGAAATGGCTGAGAGGCATGAAGGATGGTTTTACTGTCTTTTTTCTCTAGAAGCAAAAGAGGCACCTATTATTGTCCCCTAAACATTCCCATCACAGAAGCAGACAGACAGGCAGGTATCATTGAGTAACACGACAGTTAGCCTGTTAGCATGAAGAGACTCAGCTGCCAGCGCTGTTTTAGATCGTGCTATATTTCATCACAGATGGATTCACTGAATCAACACGTGAGAGGAGAAAAGCACAAGTAGCAAAGACGTTTCAACACGGCTTTAAAATCCTTTTAACTCAAAAAGCCATGGCAGAGATCGCCGGTGTTTTGGTTTAAACAGCGACCCTGATTACTGCCGACTTTCAGCCAGATGCATCCCTCATAAACGTCTTTCGACGATCATTAAATATCTGATAAGGATATTGAATCTAAAAACTCCCTCTGTGTTTCAACAACTGTGTAAACTCCACAAACACTGACACGTGCAGCTGAAGGTCTCCAGTTTACAGGGTCACTTTTAAAACCGTAACACCGGGAGAGACGCATTTGTGGTGGGCTGAGAGAAGACTACTGTTACAAGCTGCTAAATCAAGTGAATCACAGCTTCTTTTTTTGAAAAGTATGCACACATACAACAAAAAAAGAGCAAATTAAAGAAAGAGATATCAAGTGAATCACAGATGTGTGTGATTTTATTTTGGACGGCGGGTGGAATAAACACACTGTGGTTAATCTACCAATCAGACACGTTCAGCATTGCAGGCCCTGAAAAGTACTACCCCCCTAGCAGGGGCTTTTTAGGGGGGAGATTTTCTACACCTGAACTACTTTTTCGCCCGGTTCTGTCGGTTGAAACGCACGTAGTTCTGGGGTAAAGTCCTTAGTTCCGGGGTAAAGTTCCTAGTTCCAGGGTAAAGTTCCTCTGATCGAAAAACGTCTAAACATCTGGATGTGACACCCTACCTCAGAGGAATTACAAAACGCTGCCTTCAGTGGTCAAGACATGTCATTTATGCCAATCCATATTTGTCTTCACATATTTTAAGAAAGAGAGTAACTCTACCAATAATACCTGCTTTCATCACAACTTAATATCCTGTAGTACATTCTTCCTCACTTGATAGGAGTCCAGATTTACTCTGGGGGAGAAAACATGTTACAGGCAGGCACACATAGATAAGCCATCAACCACACACATTTTCAACAAAGCCTCCTCCACGTGTTCCCAACCTGGCAGACAGACCTCTCAGAGTTTATGGGAAAGTGGAACAATTTACAGGGGCACCAAGACGTTAACAAGCGGCTTTAATGTTCACAGAAGTACAAAAAGCCTCAACCGGTCCGAGACCTTAAAATACCTCATTTACTCTGAATACAAACATATACTTAACTTTTAGTGCACTAAAGGCCTTGATGTTTGAACAAAACCTTTCAATGGATAAACAAATGGAAAATAAACATCTTCATGTACTCATGCTTCACCTGCATATAATGTTTTTTTATCCATAGACTGTATAAATAATGGACGTAGTATCCGTGACGTCACCCATCTGTTCCTGAGCGCTGTTTTGAAGCTAATCGACGGTGGCAGCCATATTGGAACTCAACCAGGCAGAGTGTGACGTAAAGAGGCGGAGTTTGAGCCTCCTAGCAAACAACTATGTGTTCCAGTCCGGGAGTCAAGTCAGTCATGTCCTTATTTGGGCAAAAACTTGTAATCTTAATATCTTCTGAACCGTTGAGTTAGAAAAAAATTCACCCCCGTACATTGTATGCCGATAGAGAAATTAGCTAAGTAGATCCAAGCCGTTTTTGAACCAGGCTGTAAACATGTTTATTAATGCTGCAAATATCATCTTTTTTGAATTAGTGTCTATGTATTTTTTGGTGTTTCTGAAGCCAGCCTCAAACAGATTCTCGAGGAATTGCAGTTTATAACACTTCCGCATGGGCTTCATAGTTTGAGACCGGAGGTTGCCGCTTGGTTTTATCTAATTAAAAACACTATGACTCTTCAAATGAATTCAAAGTTATATTTTGCACAAATACAACACAAACATATGGAACAACTGCATTACAATCTTTGTTTAATGTAGTGAACGTAGCACCATTACAAATTGCTTAAAGAAAGAATGAAGTGAAATCACCTCATGCTGAGAGCAAGAGAGAGGTGATTACAGCAGTTTTGTAGCTGCTGAGAAGCTTCACTATAAAGCTACTGACTGTTTGATGAATTGGCATTGACTTTGCTACTTAATAAAGTCAGTACAAAAAGTAATTCAGCATCAATACAGCATTAGAGTATTAGCTTTTTTCATTGGCTGATGTCAAAACCTTGACTATTTCCAAATAGGCTGAACAGACTGCGACAGACATTTAGACAGTGTCCAAACACAGCCTGGGGAAATCCCTCTTCTATTTGTCTGTGTAGTATTAAGGGTAATCCTGCTTGTTGCCTTTTCGCAAAAGGATTAAAGGGGATGTCTGTTTTTTTGCAGTGAGCTGTACAGTAGTATACAGTAGTATACAGTAGTATACAGTAGTGGACAGTGATAGAGCAGTGCGTTCTTACAAACCGGTGCATAGAGTAATCAAATGAACAGCTGGAGCCTGCTATTATGCCTTGAAATAGTAAGTTCTTGGGAGAGAATCTCTTCCTATTAGTCCTACTCACAATCAAACCATAGAGTTTACTCATGCACATGGGCTTTTTTACGTGTTCCTCAAGCATTCCTGCCAATGTCTGTTTGCAGAATACTCTGGCACTACTCTATAAATGAGTCCTTATTACTTTCTACTTCAGAGAACTTGATGCATTTCTAAGAGCATTGCACTTGTAAAACTAGGAGAAGTCTCTAACAATAATCCGATCCACAACTTTACAGCACAGCACAGACATGGTGAGTGATGCATTTAACAGCATCCAATTTATCCTGTGTATAGCATTTTCTAGTTAAAACTTGAGTAATGCTGGTGATATATTTGACTAATTTGAGGTGGAATGTTCATTTTTTCCAAAAAGCATAAAACATGGTTGTAGTGGCGACTTCTAGAAAAAACCTTCTTTTGCCACTTCTGCAGGAAATGACCTTTCTGACTCATGCATATTAAAATAGGTTTACTAAAAAATGAAACGAATGCTGTAGCCTATCAAATTAAACAAACTGAGAATTTATTAAAAATATAAACAAACAAAATCACTTCTCTCGTCACTATTAACTTATTATTCCTCAAAAGCGACAAAACTATAAAAAACCAAACAAAGCTATGGTTAGAAAATAATGTTGCTCCTTGTCCTGCTCAGATGAAAGCACACATTGCCTCGCAGATGCTCAGTTGCTCCCATTTGGCAGCACCAATTACCTGCAGCATGACAATTAAAGACACACACACTTGTCAGCTGGGAGCTTTAACATATTCATGATGGAGCAAATCCACAGTATTTGACTGTCGTGTGACAATAGCATGCCTAATGTATGCATAACGGTAGAAATGTTAACAGAATTATTTTTCCCACTGACCCTGTGAATTATGCAGCTGTAAAGATCAGTACAATATTCAAAGTGAGCATAGAAAAGCAAAACAATGGTTGGACTACAGGGCAAAGTGAGCTTTATAAATGAGTAGCTTGTTGAAATGATTGCCACAGTGAAGCTCTTTAGATTGAAGTTAACATGCACTATTATTCTAAGTAGATGGTTAAGATAATCAAATCAAGTAGAACACAACATGAGGGGTTTAGGGACTCACTGTTGTTCACATTAGCTGAGCATTGTTCATTATTTGTGAGCTTTTTACTTAGATGAAATTAAACACACTGACAAAAGTAACCTAGTAATTAAAACCATATACTGTAAAATATGGACGTAGTATCCGTGACGTCACCCTTCTGTTTCTGAAGCGCTGTTTTGAGGCCAATCGTCAGTGGAAGCCATATTGCTGCTGTGGAGCGAGTGTGACGTAAAGAGGTGGGCTTTGAGCCTCCTAGCCAACAGCTATAGTGTTCCCGCCTGTCAATCAAGTCAGCTGTGCCTCTCTTTGGAAGACTCGTAATCTTAATATCTTTGAAATTGCAGTGTTAGAAAAAAATTCACCCCTTCACAGTGTGTGCCGATCAAGAAATGAGCTATCCAGACTACACTCGTCTTTTGTACCAGGCTGTAAACATGTTTATTTCTGCTGGAAAGATCGGCTTTTATGAATTGGTGTGTATGTGGTGTCCGGTACTTCCGGAGCCAGCCTCAAGCGGATCCTCGATGAACTGCAGTTTTTAACACTTCCGCATTGGACTCATATTTTTAGACCGGAGGTTGCCGATTGATTAAAACCAGAAAATATACAGACTAATAACTGACAGTTTGAGGATTCTAAGACTTGTGTTTCTAAGATTGTATGCCTTCAGTTCAGTTCATCTTTTATTCACTATTTCGAAATTCACATACAAGCTCAAGTAGAAGACTGACTGGTCATTGTCACTGCTTCTGCTGTCTGATAGGCTATTTTCTTATCCAATAAAAATTTTCCAGAGTTTATGAATGTTCTGAATGTTATTTTGACCCAACCCTTCAATAAGATAGCTGCATTGCCCAGCCCTAATTTAACAGGTATGCTATTATGCAAAACAGCCATGAAAAATAAGCAAATCCAGACATAAAAGAGGCTGCGACCCAAATAAAGATTATGATAACATCTCCTCTAAAACTAATCATTCACGGTTCAACTCATATTACTCCTTACTGCCAACTAAGTTAACACAAAGACGTGAAATCAAGGCGAAAATGTGACTTTAAATATGACAATCCCTTGCCTCAATGTTTGTTGTTCTCTCTTGTTTGTTCTCTGTGGTAGTGAAATGTAATAACTCACTTTGAAGGCTAGCTTTCTCCTTTAGAAGCACTTCTTATAGATTTTCTAAATGAGTTTAAAATGTAATGTAAGCTGACACCTTTGTTCAGGACACAAGCTTGAAACACGCTTCCAGATGGATCTCCTCAAAGCTAGACAGACCACACGCAGCCTCAGTTAGACATTAACTAGACTCCTGTGAGACATCTAGCCCAATAAATACATAAAAGAGCTGCAAACACAATCCTGAACAAAGACTCCTTTGCTTCTCTACCTACTGTAAGAATCAACAGTGAGGGTGTGGACATGCTGAGATACACTCCTGTTTATACAATACATGTCTCACAACGCATCAAGGGCTCATCATACAATTTCAGTGTGGTTACATCAGTGTCAGGGTAGAGTAGAACAAGACTGGCCACAATCCAGACATACCTCCACTATCCACACACACACACACACACACACACACACACACACACACACACACACACACACACACACACACACACACACACACACACACACACACACACACACACACAAAGTTAGACACTCAGCAGGCTGTGACACTCCAAAGACAGTGTACAGGTCCCGCTGAAAGGCTGAGTAATCAAGCCAAGTGCAATGCTAGTGAAGCATATGACCTAAAAACTACTATGCCAACATAGTGACTACAAGTTAGTGCCCTCAATGACTAGTCAACCTAAACAGACAAACAAGAAGTCTCCCTCCATCCCGCCCTGTGTGCCTGTCCCACAGACACATTCATCACCGACTCGGTTGAGCTGTTGCTAGTTTTATTGCTCAGGGTTGAGATCTATAGCTCTGTCTGATGTGTCCATTTGGCTATTTATTGCTGCAGGGTTTGTGTGTTTTGGGCCTGTGTGTGTGTACATCTGTGTGCGTGTAGACTTCTGCATGCATCAGTGCATGTGTGAGTGTGGGCAGCAAGAGATCGCCTCAACCCCCCCTCCCTTAGAAAGACATGATAGTGCAGTCAGTAATGTGATTAACCTTGCTTCTCTCTCTCTGACTGCACAGCACAATGCTCTGTTCTGACTGGTTGCTATTTACCTCCTGACAAATACACATGCACACACACACAGTACAGACTTTGACTTATTTTTAGCATTACACGAAACGAAAGGCTGATCTACTCTTGTAAGTCAGCACATAAGGATTATAATTTTAATGCAAACAGTGAAGCTATTGCATGCACATGAAGGTATAGTGCATGGGGATTAAATTTGTAGTAGCTCACTCCTTGAAGTGGTACGCTGTGTAGTCAGAGAAACAGGATCATGAATGAAGAATAAACTGGATGAATTGAAGTAGGTATAGGAATGTGGATAAAGGCGGTAAGAGCGGGAGTTCTACTGAATGCCGGCATTCATTGGCGTTACACCTAACAAACAGGGGTAGACATGGTTGAGGTCATGCTAAGAAAATCCTTCAATAATCATATATACACATCTCACCGATGTGTTCCTGCATGAGAGCAATCACTCTCTCGGTATCAGTTGATGTATAAAGCATGCATCGTATCTTTTGCAGCCTGCCCTGAGCTGGAGCTGATTAAACAGAAGTGAGTGTGCAACACATGTTGGCTATCCAGTGTGGCACATTTATGAGCCTGTGGGGCCGCCTGCTACAGCAACGGAGCTGTTATGACAGACAGACTGAGTAAACACAGCGGATGGACAGGGAAGCAACAAGAATGCAGAGGTCTGGTTTTGGTATAGGGATATGGTTTGGATGTCATGTAGGCTTAATGTACGGTGGCCCTGAAGTGCAAATCACAACGGCAAATCAGAAAACAAAGGACAGACCAGTACAATCAGCCACAAGTCATGTCCCCGGAGGGTACCTAGTTCTTCCAGTTTGGTTAATGTCGTAGTGTTTTCTGATTTGCCATTGTGTTTTCTGATTTGCCGTTTTCTGAATTGCTGTAGTGTTTTCTGAATTGCTGTAGTGTTTTCTGATTTGCCGTAGTGTTTTCTGATTTACTGTAGTGTTTTCTGATTTGCCGTAGTGTTTTCTGATTTGCCGTGGTGTTTTCTGATTTGCCGTTTTCTGATTTGCCGTAGTGTTTTCTGATTTGCTGTAGTGTTTTATGATTTGCCATTTTTTGATTTACCGTGGTGTTTTCTGATTTGCAGTTGCGTTGATTTGCTGTAGTGTTTTCTGATTTGCCGTAGTGTTTTCTGATTTGCCGTAGTGTTTTCTGATTTGCCATTGTGTTTTCTGATTTGCCATTGTGTTTTCTGATTTGCCGTTTTCTGATTTGCCGTAGTGTTTTCTGATTTGCTGTAGTGTTTTATGATTTGCCGTTTTTTGATTTACCGTGGTGTTTTCTGATTTGCAGTTGCGTTGATTTGCTGTAGTGTTTTCTGATTTGCCGTAGTGTTTTCTGATTTGCCGTAGTGTTTTCTGATTTGCCGTAGTGTTTTCTGATTTGCTGTAGTGTTTTCTGATTTGCTGTAGTGTTTTCTGATTTGCCGTTTTTTGATTTACCGTGGTGTTTTCTGATTTGCAGTTGCGTTGATTTGCTGTAGTGTTTTCTGATTTGCCGTAGTGTTTTCTGATTTGCCGTAGTGTTTTCTGATTTGCTGTAGTGTTTTATGATTTGCCGTAGTGTTTTATGATTTGCCGTTTTTTGATTTACCGTGGTGTTTTCTGATTTGCAGTTGCGTTGATTTGCTGTAGTGTTTTCTGATTTGCCGTAGTGTTTTCTGATTTGCTGTAGTGTTTTATGATTTGCCGTTTTTTGATTTACCGTGGTGTTTTATGATTTGCAGTTGCGTTGATTTGCTGTAGTGTTTTCTGATTTGCCGTAGTGTTTTCTGATTTGCCGTAGTGTTTTCTTATTTGCCGTGGTGTTTTATGATTTGCTGTAGTGTTTTATGATTTGCAGTAGCGTTGATTTGCCGTAGTGTTTTATGATTTGCTGTAGTGTTTTATGATTTGCAGTAGCGTTGATTTGCCGTAGTGTTTTCTGATTTGCCGTGGTGTTTTATGATTTGCTGTAGTGTTTTATGAATTGCAGTAGCGTTGTGTTTTATGAATTGTTGTAGTGTTTTCTGGGTTGCCATAGGCTGTTTTCGAAACAGCCTGCTACATACTACTTACTAATGTAGTAGGCAGTAGGTATTGCCTACTACATACTGCGTTTGAATTTAGTATGTAGTGTTACTGTTTTGTTCGATCTGTGTTGCAGTATGCTGGGCCAGGCGTCACTCGATAACCGGTTTCGGAAAGCGGAAGTAAACAACGTCGAAGCCAAAAGTGAAGCTGCTTCTTTAGCATCACTTATGATTTAAAAAGTGAGGAAGTCGTTTATATGTAATTCAATAACCTTCACAGCACCCAAAAACGGATTTCCTCCCGTCAAAAAAGAAGGAAAAAGAAAAAGCGGAACGAGCGCTGTGCATTGTGGGAAACAGTACGGGAGGCAGACTGGTCCGATGCATACTGTGAAATTTTCCCAAATCAGTAAACATCCGGGGAGTTTTGGCTTACTGCAGATTTTGCTCTTGTTCACTTGCTGCTTACTACATACTGAATTTTGGCCATATCAGTACGTGCTGCTAGTATAGTAGGCGCTTTCGGTAACAGCCATAGTGTTTTCTGAATTGCCGTTGTGATTTGTACTTCAGGGCCACCGTATAAATGGGATGCGGCCAGCTCTCTAATGAGCTGTCAAATGGGGGATTAAAGGGTGGAGTGGAGTGCTGCTGGAGGGAGCGCTTTTACACTGCTGTCAGCCTGCCTGTCCGGTCTGCCAACCACACCCCACGGTGACATGCACGAGGGCTGCTGCAGCATCCTCCAGCCACAGAGGTCGGATGTCCTTGCACTCGGGCTGTAACAGTTTAATGTGATGATGCGCCTGTCATGTTGCATTTAAGACTACACGGTGTTGTAAAGACTATAATATGGTCAATGTCCAGCCATTGGCCTCCATTGTAGAAAATAAGACGAAGCAATGACAATGTAACGCTACAATGCTGTATAAAGGCGGTGAAACAGTGAAGTATTTGGGTAATCAATGGTGACAGGCAGCATTTTCATACTTCCTCTATGGCTAGCTGGCAGGGTCCGCCATACACCGAAAGTGACGTCACGCAGGTTCACGATGCAGCCAAATGGAACAGCCGTGTCTCAGCCGGTATCAGGCTCAGCAGGAACTAAAGGGAGCGAACACTCATGTCGAAAAGCCCGACGTGGTGGAGGGTAGTCGGTGGCTCTCTCACCGCTGCGGCATCGTCAGCACATGAAACATTGAAACGCTTTACATGTCGAAACACTAAACCTCCTCTCACACTCTACAGATCAGCCGCTTTCAGAAGTTGTCTTTCTTCACCAGCCTTGTAAACTTACCTGAAATGGAGGTCCAGTATAGTTGGTCACAAGTGGCCTGATGTGGAAACGTCTCTGCCTCACATCCAGTGAGGAAGGAAGGGAGGCTGAGCTGTCTCCTCACGTTGCAGGAGAGAGCGATATCAGCAGCTCAGCCCACAGCTGGAGGCGACCCTTTGAAACTTCACTCCTCGGATGTAAAGCACATTTTCCTGCGGTTCAAGTTGTATTTCCGTCGCTGATATTATCCTCTCGCTTGATTCAGCTGCAGGCTTTTCCTCCTCCTCCTCCTCCTCTCTTAGTCGGCGCACGTTGACACTTTCCACGCCCATACAAACACACTAGAGTGCACGAGCGACGTCATCAGTTCCCATACATTACATCCACATGAGTGAACAGAAATAAATAAATAAATAAAGGGCGACACTATGGCGACGTGAACATGGGAAAAACGCCGGGCGGGCGTCGCCGGTAGCGTGAAAGAAGCGCGACACCTGACTGCGTGTTCAAGAATGACACCGCGCGCAGTGAGTGCGTGGACACGCAGCCGGTGCAGGAGAAACGTCAGGGCGTACGGTGGTCGGCTACCTGGATGGTATGGGCTGATAACCATGGGGAAAAAAATTCAGTTGTATCCAAGAGTTTCTTTAAATATCTCAGAGATTATCTTAATTTACTTAAGAGAAAATATTCTGTATATTTATTTTGGTTAATTTTGGTTCTGTCAGTATAGATACATTCATTGAGAAGTATGTGAAAGGTTAACAAATGTGTGTTTATGGACAGATATATCTGATGCGTGCTTTGAAGAAGCAATTTTTCCCCTCTACTTTTCAATGGTCTCCTCTTTATGTGTTTGAAGATGTTGCCATGATTTTTTATTTCTTTTTTATTTTATGTTTGCCCAACTGTAAATAATTCCTGTAAAATTTTCACTCAAAATGTTTCAGCAACTGAGATATGGATGTATATGTGTGAAACTGAATTAAAAATGTTCAAATATCTAATAGACGGGTTGTTTTATCTAAGCAGTTTATTTACAAAAAACAAACTGGTTAGAAAATGGATTGTAAAAGAAACAAGGCATCAATAACACAGCCAATATAAGAGAGATTTAAAAGGCTACAAATCACATCGACATCCTTTGTATTTTATTTTTATCAGCACTTTTTTGTTTCAATTTATTATTGTATACCTTTAATATATTGCTTAATTTAAATTGTATAAAATCCATCATTCATTTGTTAATTTATCATCGTATTTTAATATTAGTACTCCTATCTTTAGTGCAGGCCAACTTGTGCTTTATTTATTTAACCTATTTTACCATGTAAGTCAATTGAGAACCAATTCTCATTTACAATAACGACCTGGGCGAAAAGGCAACACAGGTGGCATGACAATAAATAAAAACAAAACAAAAAACAGAGAGGACATACAGGGAAACCTAGAAACAGAACAGTACAATACAAAAATATGACAGGAGTGAACAACTTAAAAGCAAGTGCAGTGATGTTGAGTTATGGGGTGTAATACATTTTTTAAAGTGGCAAATGGAATGAGAGAGGTCAACTTTAGGGATTGTTGCAGGTGATTCCAGTCGTTTGCAGCGGAAAACTGGAAGGAGGTGCTGTGCCAAATGTGTTTCATTATGTGCCTTTATTTAACATTAGATGATAATAATGATTTGGAGGTGATGACTGATCCACTGAGCCTCCTGCCTGGCATAATAGTAAAAAGATCCTGCCCCTCTCAGCCAATGTCAATAAAGTCTGCTCATCATCATACACACACAGAAACACTGTAGGGTCTGTAGATTCAGTGAATTCATTACATGCACTATACCAACTGGTACTTTAGGCCTCCTTGCATATCTTAGACATATGACAAAGAATAAAACTAGGTGAAATTATGTGACAGTAGTGTGAGTGACCCAGATTCTGCAGGATGCATTACTTCCACACAGCTGCCCATCTCTGCCTCTCATAGTAGCATCAAGCAACATCATTACTCTGTGGCTGCAGCATATGCAGCACAATGCTGCAGGGCAACACAGGGCCATAGTAAAAGGAGAAGCATGCATAGTAAGGAGTCTCTTCAGTCTACATCATATCCTCTCTGGCAGAGGTCAGTCACCTCAAATTGCAATACCAGTGGGGATATCATTGTCACAGGCTCTTTAGATTTGCAGGGAATTTATGCCCCAGATGAAACATAAAAGGAAAGGGTGATGAGATAAAGCTGCACTCCATTCAAATGTCTGCAGAAGCCAGTAAACAGATGCCTGAATGGATTGATAAAGTACAAATATTTTGTGATTGCAGGGAAAGAGAAAGAGACGAGGAGAGAGGGGGACGTTTTGTTTTGGGGATGGATTGACTCAGAGAGCGAAACTGTGTCAGACAGCTGTAATGAGAGTTTCTGTTAATGGTTCTGCCCGAGGTTTGCTATTTTTACTGTTTTTCACAGCATGGTGTGCTTGGGAGTCTGTTTTGTATCAAGCTCTTGTTGAGAGAGCACAATTCTCAGAGAAGGAATAAAAGAAACTGCTCTTGAAACACACAACAACCTTGTGATTAGGCCTTGTGAGAGTTCATCATCTGAGTAAAGGTCATCCCATTGTTAATTGATTCAGTGATAATGTGGATGTCTAAAATGTAAAAGTGATGGTAGACGAAGAGCATCCTGTGACTGCTCCTCAAAGAGGGTTTAGTTCCTTAGTTGAAGGAATACAAACATCTTTAAGGGGAAATCTTACTTATTAGCAGTGATAACAGTAGATCTGGTCAGTCAGACTGTTTTTTATCTCTTCTACCAGTTATGAGTAACAGTTATATGAGGAGTCACTGTTTTCATTAGCTTAACATAATCATCTTAGCTTTTTTTGGCATATGCATGAGAGCTGTCCGTAATAAGCTTAACATATTCATGAACTGTGCCAGATAAAACTTATTATAGCCTTAAGAGACGGCCTGTGGTATTCAGAGGGGACCGGAAATTCAAAAGAGAAATATGTCTCACCAATAATCCCTCTATAGAGCATTTATTTCAAGCTCACAGAAAGAAAATGTTAGACACCTTTGTGTCCGTTTCTGAAGCCAGAAACCAAACTGACCTATATTCCACAATCCAACCCAAACTTCCCAGTCTGGAGTGCCAGTAGTGACGTAAACTTTCATGTGAGGGTAATTAGACTTCCAGTGCATGAGTCACCACAGTTAGTCACTGAAACGCCTGAGCCTGATGTTCCACGATCCATCCCCAAAATTCCTAATTCATAACATGAACACAACAAGATGTCAGCATTGTGTGTAACAGAAGAAAGTTGTGTTTGCAATTGTAAAAGCTTTTCAAACAAAGTAACATATACCCTTCTCTGTTATATGAACTTCTGGGTGAGCTATGATGTGTTTAATGGAAATTCTGCTGGTAAATGTTCCATTAGACCTTCAACCGCCTTGCACTGCAAATCTACAATTACTGCCCACACCCGGAATCATTTGGCCCAGCAAAAGTTTATGACTTAACAAAGAGTGTTAGAGAGCTGTATTAGAGAGCTGTATTCAAATTACAGTATTGCTCAAGCAGCTTAAATATAAATAAACAATGTTTTGTTTAATAGTCACCATAAAGTCAGCACAATAACTTGTGTGATTATGTGTCTGTAAGTCTTTGGAACAACATTCTGCTGCCATTTTCAGGAGGTTTTACATAAAAACAGACCTTTTTTCTCTCTTTGTGTAAATATCTCAACAAAGGAAGACTCCCTCCAATTTTATACACATGTAGTTAAATATTCATGTAAAGTGGGGAACTACTCAACATTTTGTATGACCTTTTCTGTTGCTGTGAAGGGAGGATCTAAATTTTAAAATTTAATCATTCTGATGATGCCATCAGGCGTATCTGGGTTTCGGCTTTAAAATTTTAACAGCGAGTCTAACTTTCATGCTGGAGGTGTAAGGCTTTAAGGACGTTGTAAGAGGAAGGAATGAGTTTGCAAAGCAAGACAGTTGACTAATAGAATAAAAGATGTAAAATGTAGTTAAAAATCTGAGTTTTTTGCCTCTTCTCTGCCAGTGTTTACCCTCTCTTTGAATATCTCTTGTGTGTTACCTGTTTCAAAATAGGTGTACATTGCTGTAGGAAAACTTTAAGGCAAGAAACAACCAGACAAATGAAGATGAGCTGATGGGTTGTGACTCAAGGCAACCACTCTAACAATTACTCCTTTTTTCCATCCTTTCTTTCATTGAATGTTCCTCTTTCTTTGCCTCTTCCCCACTCAGGCCTGAAAATAGCCACAGATCAATACAAAGAGGGGCTGGCAGCTGAAGAAGGGACTGAAGCCACAGGAAATAGTCAAGTTTTCCTCGATTACTGTGGAAAATGAGTAGAGAGGACCTGATGATTTAAACATATCAGTCAGTAAGAGTTTATAATAACAGGTTCACGTGAGAGACGGTTCAAGTTCGACGACTGTGAGTGGCACCAGCAGAGCAAGAGTTTGATTACATCCCTGTCTAAGAATGTATTCATGTTAAATCATATTAAAGCTGTTGTATTACAACTGTCATAAACAAAATTAAAAAGCTAGCATGTGATTTATTTAATATATAGTGTATAATTAAAAATTCCAAAGGCTATTAACATTTCCCAGAGTATCAGCCCGCTGCAGCTCTCCCAACACTGCAGCCCATTCTCCGTGGTGAGAAACTTCAAAGGTCAAATAAAGCTGTTGGTCTGTATTAGCTGGAGTAATACTCACTCTTCAACACAGTCAATGTCCGCTCTCACATTACCCCTCTGGTTGCTATGGTTACTGACCATACCTCCTCTCCTCTCCTCCACCTCAGATCTCTCTTCCAGGGACAGTCTATTGCAATGCCAAGGTAGGCCGTGGGTGGTGGCCTATGTTGCACATACATGGATCTATATAAGGAGACAAAGAGGGCTAATGACTTTCCATTCTGTTGTGTCTCAGCAGCTTTTAATACCTGCCAATGATATCACAGGCGTGCCAGATAAGAGATTAGGGAAGATGATGGGGAAGTCTTAATCGCTTGAGCTCCAGAATAAGACGTTGCTTCTTGGGGATACTGAGTGGAAAAACAAGCAGGCCGAAGCAGAAAGACCAGCTTGTTTTAATTTTCAGTCATTCAATGACCACATGGTAAAAAGCTGCACGTGCTGACTGTGGCTGTTTCTGGCAAGGGCAGTGTGGCCCCAACAAATCAGCTAGGATTTGCATAATCAAAAGATTTAGACGCATAACAAGCTCATAATTACAAATATCTGTCTGGATCTGCTTTGGCAAATTTCAAAAGGAGCTGCCTCTATGAAAACGTGTGTATAAACTATTTAAAAGACAAATGGACTTATACAGATTGAAGGTGTGCACGTGATGGCAAAAAACACTACGAGGGTCCTGCTTATCCTCTCAACTGGATTTTGTTAATCTACTAATCGAGGGCCATTTACATAACTGCTTCAATGCAGCTGCAGTTAAGCAATTACTGCCCCAATTTCCTTCATCTCCCACAATGTGGCATCAACTCTCATTCCCAGACTTTTAATCTTACTCCCTCCCATGAGTCCTGTTGCTTTTTCTCTTTATAAGTCCTTCAACTTTCGACTCTCCTTCCTTTTTCGCCGCCCTTCTCTGATCTTAAATGTTGTTCTTCCCTTGTGTGTTATCCAAGGCTTAAAAGCAAAAAGCTTAACCTCTCACACACCCTCAGCATTTAATGTTTGGGCTTAACCAATACATTTCTGGCACTGGCAGTAAATAAACCCTACATATTTGAGGTTTTAAAGCAGGCCATTTCACTCAAACAGCTCTGCAGGTAATCTATAAGCAGGTTATACTGTGGCTTTTGGATCTTGTGAGATGTATTGTTTGTATTTAAAATATGCAAAAACATGTCATGCTAAAAAGATTTATTTTTTACAGAATAATCAAAAGAGAAAGACGATTATATTTTCAATAAACATGAAAGAGTAGAAAAAGACCAAACAAAGCAAATTCAAAAATCAAACAAAGGTACAAAGTTATCAAGTTGACAATGTTACCTAAGTCAAAACTGAAGACATTCTTATATTTCTTGTTTCCGTTGTGACATAATTTCAAAGATTTTAAACACTAATCTAAAGAGGAACAGGACATATTGGGTAATTCCTTTTAAAAAGTAATCCTTGATGTCATTGTACCGCCATCTGCTGGTAGAGACTTGGTGTTACGTTCTTAGGTTTAAAAATAAGAAACCGACTTTTGGTTACCAAATATCAAAGCAAACATTTGAAAAGTCTCAAACTCTATTAAGGGAGAAACTGTTTTTATTTAACTTTAATTTCTAAATCGACTTTTCTCCCCTTGTCCCTTTCTATCCCCCCTCTCGTCAAAGCTCACATAACACGCTTCTATTACCAATAGCAATAAGACATTAATGTTTAGCACCAATAAATAGGGGAAGAAAAAAGAGGAAAAATGAATAAAATATTTTTTTACTTCTTACAATCTTATCAATATTTCCACTTTCCGCTTCTCAAAATTGGAATGCATCGGAAGATATTCAGAAACCATCATACCTTCAATCTTCCCACACAAACATTAACCCTCACAAGACACACTTTTTGTTTATTTATTTATTTTTACGCACACACACACACACACACACACACACACACACACACACACACACACACACACACACACACACACACACACACACACACACACACACACACATATATATATATTAGGACTTTGTCATCCAGCCTTATCTGTTTCATTATCATTATTGATATTATATATTTATTTTCATCCCTATTATTATTATTATTATTATTATTATTATTATTAATTTTTTTTTATTATTATTTTGGTTTTCTCCCTCTTTCATGGATTACTTTGTATAAGTTATTTCTGCTCTGTTTTTTTTAACATCAATTGATTTTCTTTGTTTGTCTATTTTGTTTATTTTGTTTTGTTTTTGTTTTTGCCTTGGTTTTCCTCTTATTATTAATATTACTATTATTACCACTTCTCTGTCTCTGTTTTTTTATTGTTTTTTTTATTGTTGTCTATATTCGTGCCTTGTATACGTGTTACTCTATCTACTATCACTTGGTCACCCTTTCTTGTAAAGCACATTCCTTGCACAATAAAAAAAAAATGTTCTGAAATTTTTCTAACTAAATTTACTGCCAACTAGATTATCAATCATAAATATACTCCTTCCAAACACTGAAATAGATGCTGATGAAAGGTTTTCTGCAGTTGATTGGTTTTGTCTGTAAATATCATCTGAACTTCCTGCATTTGCAGCCAATCAAATCATGTTGAAAAGAAGCAAGTCCCTGGCTTTGTCCAATCACAACACGCAAGAAATGAGGTGGGCGTGTGCATCATGTGGAGCAGCTGGCAGACTCTCCTGAACACTGAGTGTGTTTGGAGTTTGACCACACGGAGTCAGCGGACAAGGGAAACTTGGCCAAAACGAAAGAGAAGAATGACTTGGGACACTAAATAGTACAAGAGAGAGATATTTCTGCAAGCCTTAACACTCGGAGGATTGAAAATAAACAGGTGCGTTCGTGGTTAAGGTGAGAGGGATAGCAGCAGTGGCATGTTGGATGGTTAGATATGTTAGCAGACTATTTTAGCTACCTGGCACATATATCGGAGTCAGCTGTACGTCGTGTTCCTAAAGCCCGTGGCACTGTAGATACAGAACACTTACTCTCAGATACATTTCTATAAGTAACAGCATATTTGTATCTCCACTTCAGTGAATGCCATATGCTATTTGGGCTTCTACTTTCTTGTCAAAAGGGGGGGGGGTTCCCAGCAGGACTCAGGGCACTTGAAGGATATATCTCCCTCTCTACGTAGCTGGCGATGGCTCACTTGATAGGGCCATAAATAGACGGCGGACTGCATGGTGGGGAACTTTCACTGAAACAAAAGGTGGACCATAAGCTATACCACAGTAAAGTCAGATGCAACGTGGACTTGCAGCCTGCAGGATGAAACAGTCGAGCTGAACACTTCTCAGTTTGTGTGAATTTGTAGGGTTTATCTTTTGTTAAACAGAATAGAAAATAGAATAGAATAGAAATTATCTTGAATTGTCAGTGTACATTGTGCAACCCCTTTCAGTGCAAAATATGCACAAAAGAACAGTTGTAAAAGAAAATAAAAAATCATAAAAAACATAAAAAACATAAAAACAGTGGATAAACATAAATAAATAAAAATACACATCCAGCATTCAACAGACAGGCATTCAGTGAAAAAGAAGATTGCACAGTCCCATTTTATATTGCATTACTTGGCGTTTAGTGCACTTATTGCTATGGGATAAAAACTGTTTTTCAGCCTGTTTGTCCTTGTCTTTAAAAGTCCTGTATCTCCTTCCCCAGAGCAGAAGTTCAAACAGGTGATGTCCCGGGGGTGTTTTGTCCCTGAGTCTGTTTCTCACTTTCTTGAGGCACCGTGCACTATGTTAATCCTTTATTTTCTTATCTGTGTATTCTCTTTTGTAACAGCTTGTACTGTACACTGCCCTAAGATTTATAAAAACTGATTATGTCATTATCTTTATACAAGGATTAGTGAAAATAATTTTGCTAACCTTCATTATTCTGTAAGTTCTCAGAAATAGATTCACTGTTCTGTTTGTGCACCAAAGTCTGAGATTGAGTGATTCACTTCTAATGTATGCCCTCTTTGTTTGTTACTTGTTTTGCACTGAATGCTACACAGTCATATAACTAAAATCCTGCTGCTGTTTCCAGAGTCTATTTAACATCACCTTGTTTGTGATTCTATTTTTCCTTTTGACTGATTTGCTGTCTGTTGCTTTATTTAGACATGGAGCCATTGCAAACTGGCAACTCGGCGGCACCAAAACCCGCCCCCTCATCTCCCCCCAGCTTGCGGCCTGGCTCTACCTCATCCAGTTCATCTCCTACTACAATCACACCAACATCAGACCGCTTGAAGCCTAAACTCACAATGCCTACGTCTCCAGCCACGCCCTCGTCTTCTACCTCCACTACCTCTCCTCGTGCCTCTCCCGGTCTTTCCTCACGTTCTTCTTCTCTGTCCACGCCACCTGCATCCCCTCTCCGCCAGCCCATTAGGAGCCAGTCTCTGTTGGGCAGATCTCAGCTTAACGCAACCTCCACAGGAAGCTCCCCAAATGGATCCACAGCTACCAAGGCTCCGCCGCCCCCTCCCACACCTGAACCAGGTGAGACTCAAACTCAGTGACCTCTGACCTTTCACACTTTGTTACATCAGCTTTTTTTTTTACTTTACTCTCTTTTACTCCACCAATCAGTGCAACCAACATCTCTAGTGTGCTGTTTGTACCACAGTGTCCCCATGACAACCAGAGCCATCTGCCACAACATGCAAAGCAGCCTCTCCCACTCTGCTGACTTGAGGAAAAAAACCTGTCTCACCCCTATCTTTAGATGGACTCTGATGAGTTCTAGCGGACCACATCCTGGATGTGAAGTCAACATAGTTGGAAATCTTTGAGCTGCTTTGGGAGTATTAGTTTTCAATTCAGTGCATGACTTTGCAGTGATGTCCAGATATGTAAATACAGAGTGTTACTGGAAAGTGTGAAACCTAACACCTAACATTTCATTTAGCAATCCAGACCAAATCATCATCAACCTTTATTTATACTCGAGAGATCATTGTGGGGCAACCCTCATTTACAATGATATCGAGTCATTTACAGTGACATTTAAAAACAAACAGCAAACAAACAAACACTAATGCATCAAGAGTATCAAAAGTCATCAAATAGGATCACTTTTTTGATTTGGATATAAAAACAATTAAAATATCAAATAAAATAAAACAAATAAAAGGAGGTGTAGGGGATTGACTATAAAAGCACTAAAATAGGAGGGGACTGTTGATTAAAATGATACAATGAATATATACACAGGTAAACCTAGCTAAAACAGTTGCAGAGCAGGGTTGAAAGGTTCAAAATGAAGATTCTAAATTGCCCTAAAGGTAAAAATGCATTTAATTCAAGATGCTGCTGCAACTTGTTCCAGGAGTCAGGAGCAGAGAAACAAGAAGCAGTTTTTCCCAGTTCTGACCGAGCTCGATGAACATGCAAAAATAGCTGGTTTGAGGTGCGAGTCTGATGTAAACGGTCTGGGTAATGAAGAAGTTTAGTAAGGTGGGTTGGTAATTTTTCTAAGACAGCTTTATAGATAAAAAGGTTCCAATGGATATTGAGTCTTTCGTGAAGAGAGGGCCAGCCAACCTTATTATGCAGAATGCACCGATGTGAAATCATGTCCCCTTACAAAATAACACTCTGTATGACTTGTACAGCCATCTTAATAATAACACAAAATCATGATTTACCTAACATAAATAAAAATAAGTTACAGATGAATCACCAGGAAGCCAGCAGCTGCTGCTGGCCACGCTGAGCAAACAGTTATTTTTGGGCTGAGGTTGATGATCAGCTTGTGTGCAGCAGATCTGCAACGCATGTTCTGTTCCTTACAGAGGAGGCAGAGGCAGATCACTCCTTCACTTAGCAGTGTCACATACAGCCTGTGGACCTTAAGAATCTTGGAACATGTTCCCACATTTGATGCAACCTCTATCTTTTTCCTAGTTTACATGATTACAAAGATTTGGGTTTGTTTGTTTTTTAAACAAAACAAATGTGACACATCTCCATGTGAGCGAGAGCTCCAGTGAGGCCCTGGGATTTGAGAACAGCAGAGCTCATCAGCTGATAATGAATGTTCTTATCAGGAGAGAAGGTGTTTCTGGAAGGATCTGATGCTCAGTCCCTGACTCCCTGAGGCTGGGACATTACACTGCTCTGTTCCAAAGAGTGTCTCTGCACCTTGTGTGCAAAGGATTTCAAAACCAACAGTTTAATCAGTTTTAGGCTCTATCTTTAGAGTAACAGAGTACATAGCTTTCTTTGCGGTGGGCCATGACAAGACAGCTGGTTGAAGAAGACATGTTTGAGCGTGATTATTTATCACAGGGGAAAATAATTCCCTTGTCTTTTTGCTTTTGCTGTTGGTTTAACCAAGGACAAAAAAAGTATTCATTGTAATGCTTCAATGTCGTTTTGTTATGTATCGATTAATAGATTGAAATCTTAAACAGAATAAATCATGTTTTCAGACACTGTTTCTTTTTTAAGACCACATACACTACCAGTCAAAAACACCTTCTCATTCAAGGGTTTGTATTTATTCTAATTATTGTAAATACTGTAGATTAATACTGAAGACATCAAAACTGTGAAAGAACATATATGGAATTATTTAATTAACAAAAAAATGTTAAACAAACCAGAATGTGTTTTATTTTTTTAGATTCTGTAAAGTAGCCCCCTTTTTCTTTCATGACAGCTTTACACACTCTTGGTATTCTCTCAGTCTGCTTCGTGAAGTGGTCTCCTGGAATGGTTTCTAATTAACATGAGCCTTGCAAAGAGTTCATTTGTAGAATGACTTGCCTTCTTTTTTTTTAACAATATTTTTTATGGATTTTCAATAAGAACATACAGAAAACATCACCACATACCACACCAGTTGCAAAATAAAATACAAGCAGCCTTCGCTGCATACACACAAACACGCACAAAAATAATAATAATAAAATTAAATTAAGAAAAATAAAAAAATATTGTCACACTAGCCTTACAGATAAGTATAATCTAATGTTGCCTGAGAAAGTCCATTAGGGGTGCCCACACCTCTTCAAATTCTTGCATTTTACTCCTACATAGGTTAACTTTTCTAGTGTAACACACATTGCCATCTCTCCAATCCTAGATTGTGCAGAGGATACTTCAGTCTCTCTCCAAGATAGAGCAACCATCCTCCTGGCCTGCAGGAGGCCAAAGTTGATCAGTGTCTTACACGTAGAGTTAACAGGAAAGCAATCTGGGTATATTCCTAAAATACAAAGTTTTGCTACACAGGGTACCTGAATACCTGTGATTTTTACTTGCCCTCTTAATGTGTTTGAGACCATCAGTTGTGTTGTTCAGAGGTAGGGTTAGTACACAATGCATAGCTCTATTTGACCTCTGTTGTAATCCAGATTATTGCAAAACCAGATTATTTCATAGTTTTGATGTCTTCAGTATTAATCTACAATGTCTAAAATAATTTAAATAAATAAAAACATTCAATAAGAAGGTGTGTCCAAACTTTTGACTGGTAGTGTATGTTGTGCACCATACTTAAAAGAATCTAGAAAAGCTGCTGTGGAATGTGTTTTTAATAATAGTGTGTTTTCTACAGAAGAGCCAGAAGAGGAGGTCAGTTTTGAAGATCTGGAGGAGAGAGCAAAGTCAGGAGATGCCAAAGCACAGTCCAAGGTCAGTGTCAATAAAACATATTTCAAATGTTACTGACTTTAAAGACCATATGTTGGGCACAGAGCAGATCAGCCAAGTAATGACAAATGTTGTTTTAAAGGGCCATATTGATGGGAAGGACAGGTCACATTAATGCTTGTCGAGCCAGTCTCAGTGTGTGTGTGTGTGTGTGTGTGTGTGTGTGTGTGTGTGTGTGTGTGTGTGTGTGTGTGTGTGTGTGTGTGTGTGTGTGTGTGTGTGTGTGTGTGTGTGTGTGTGTGTGTGTGTGTGTGTGTGTGTGTGTGTGTGTGTGTGTGTGTTTTTGTCCAGATGGGGCGTTACTTCCTGGCACTGGCAGAAGAACGAGATGAGGAGCTGAACAACTGCACAGCGGTCACTTGGCTCGTCCAGGCTGCTAAACAAGGTCGTAAGGATGCTGTGAAATTGCTGCAGCAGTGCTTAGCCTCCAGGAAAGGTACCAACATTTCCCACTGCCATCCTCCTTAATGTCTGGAATAATTGCTGTAATGTAATGAATAGGATAGACTGCCTTTCATCCAATGCAGTGGGAAGCTAATGATATACATGTTTCAGGCATCACTCTGGAGAACTTTGAGGAGGTGAAGAAGTTGTGCACAGAGACGCGTTTCGAGAGGGGAGTCAGGAAAGCGGCTCTGCTGATGTACTGGAAGTTAAACCCAGAGAGGAAGAAGTCTGTGGCTGTTTCTGAGATGTTAGAGAATGTTGAACATGTTCACACAGATCCGGGTATGAGAGAAGATACTTAATAACATATCACACTGAAGGCAAACTATTCAGAGTAGGGATTGTCACAGAGACTTTTTTAAACCCTCTTGTATCAACAGGTAAACCCATCTCTCCAGGTCCACTCAACAGTTCTGCCAAGAAACAGAGGAGAGTCCTGGAGTCTCTGGTCACCAGTGAGGGTGTGTGTTGTGAATAACATGATCTATATCTATCAGGTGTTCTCATCAGACATGAGTAAAAAAAATATATATTATTGTAAGATGATTGAAGATGACTAAGTTTATTGTTATTTAATATGTTCCCTCTGTGTGTCTCTTGCAGCCTCCTCTCATGTGGGTCTTGACGACTTTGTTGAGATGACTAAGAAATACGCTCAGGGTGTTGCACCTTCACCTGTCATGGCTACAGCGGGAGGCGATGATGATGACGACGATGATGTTGTAGTGAAGAATCCAGACGAGTTGCCCTTACACCAAAAGGTAGGGAACACATGAACCTACAGGTGTGATTTTTATTGAGGTGAAAGAAGTTCAGATGTCGTATTTACTGACCCTCCCCTGCTCCTCTCATGTCTCTCCCCCAGCTGTTGAAGTTCCCTCTGTTCGCTCTGCTGGAGATTAAGGAGCACCTCATCGACTGGGCGTCGCGGGCTGGCATGCAGTGGCTCAGTGCTCTGATCCCCACACACCACGTCAATGCACTCATCTTCTTCTTTATCATCTCCAACCTCACCATCGAGTTTTTCATCTTCCTCATCCCTCTGCTGGTTTTCTACCTCTCTTTCTTCTCCATGGTCATCTGCACACTGCGAGTGTTTCAGGTCAGTGACACGGGACTTTCACCAGATCTGTGTCCGGTCTGTTTCCGATCCGCTGCGGTCCGGCTCCGTGCGCTCTCATCTATCAACACCCACCGGTTGCGTTTTCGGAACCTAGCACGGAGCAGGACCGCTGTACAGCTGGAGTCATGTGACCAAGGTTTTCCCACGACAATCACTGAATCAAGGATTCTCCTCCTCCTCTCTTCATCCATGTTGACTTTATCAGCCTCTGAAAACCTCTGACCTGTTGACTCCAGGCCTGCCTCCACTTAAAATGACATTATTTTTGTCATAGTTAAGTTAAAAACGATCTAACGATAACACAGAGTGTTTTATTCTGAAAATTAACTGGGTTTTCATTTTGTTTTGGTGCCTGACTTCCTGTCCCGCTCCATCTGCTCTGTGCTGAATTGATGTGTCGTGCTCCAGCGAAAATAAAAGTCCTGCGTATCTGATTTGTTGCGTTCTGACCTGCCGGATCAATGGAGCGGATCCAGTGGGGGTTAACACATTAACTAGAATAGAAACCAAGGTGGCGTGACGGATCGGAGCCGGACCGGACACGGATCTGGTGGAATTTGGCCTTGACTCTTGACTTCTCCTGTTTAAGATGGACACTTTGAGTTTGTTTTCTGTTGTTTATTTTGCATTGTTGAACTTTAACTGATGTAATTTTTTCCACAGAATTCAAAAGCCTGGGAGAACTTTCGGGCCATGACAGACCTGCTCTCTCACTTTGAACCTGGTCTGGATCTAGAGCAGGCTGAGACCAACTTTGGATGGACACACTTGGAGCCTTACTTGTAAGTATTGTGTGTTTTTTTTAGCCTCTTACACATTGCAATTCTGCAGAAACGGCTTTGTACTTATACATTGCACTATACAGGGTAATATCGGTGTCCCAGTGTGTGATTTTCAGATTGCATTACAGGGTTGCACTCTGTATTCTCAGGTACTTCCTCCTCTCGGTGATCTTTGTGGTCTTCTCCTTCCCCGTGGCTGATAAATCCTGGATCCCCTGCTCTGAGCTGGCTGCCGTCGCTCTCTTCTTCACAGTCACTGCCTTCCTCAGCCTTCACGCCTCGGCTCAGCTGTTTGCTCGTAAAGCTCTCCTCACAGAAGTCCTCTCCGGGGCTTGCTCCTTCACATACATCCTGCCAGACTCGCTCTGGTTCCTCAAGCTGCTTGGGATGACGTTCATCAAAGTGCCTCTGGGAGACATGGTGGCGTTGAACCTTGGGATGCCGTGGCTGCTGTACGGACACCTTTTCTATCTCCTCTTCCGTATGGCTCAGATGAGAGGCTTTAAGGGAACTTACCTGTGTCTGGTGCCCTACCTGGTCTGCTTCACCTGGTGTGAGCTCTGCCTGGTGTTCCTTAACAATGCCACTGCAATAGGTCTCATCCGCACCTGTGTTGGCTACTTCCTCTTCCTGTTTGCCCTTCCTGTTCTCTCTCTTGGCATGGCTGCAATGTTCATCATCCAGTTGCTGCAGTGGTTTCTGGCCCTGGAGTTGACAAAGATGGTGGTCACACTGACGATTTGCTTCGTGCCTGTAGTGTTGAGGCTTTGGACCCGCTTCAGCCTGAACCCCATCATGGTGTTTCGCTCCTTGTCCGGTAGCAGCGTTGTCAAACTCATACTTGTGTGGCTCAGTGCAGTGGTGCTCTTCTGCTGGATGTACGTCTACCGATCTGAGGGTATGAAGGTGTATAACTCCACCCTGTCATGGCCCGAGTACAGCAACCTATGCGGTCCTCTGGCCTGGAGAGACTCCAACATGGCTCAGACTCAGATTCTGTGCTCTCACTTGGAAGGACATCGCGTCACCTGGACAGGACGCTTCAAATACGTGCGAGTGACCGACATCGAGAACGGACCACACTCTGTGATCAACCTGCTGCCGGTGTTTATGGGGAACTGGATGCGTTGCCTGTACGGAGAGCCGTATCCTTTATGTGAGGAAGAGAAAAATGCCACTACCAAGCCTCAACCTTTGCCTGCCCCAGCCCCCCCACAGGAAGATCCTCTCTGTAAGCTAAAAAGACTGGCCAAACACGAGTGTCACATCAAACGCTTTGACCGATACAAATTCGAGGTGACAATGGGAATGCCTCTGGAGAGGAAGACGAAGGATGGGACGATCATAGAGGATGAAGATGCCACGAAGGACATAGTTCTGCGAGCGAGTAACGAGTTCAAGTCTGTGCTTTTACACTTAAACACAGGAAGTGTGGTGGAGTTCAGCACCATACTGGAGGGCCGTTTAGGCTCCAAGTGGCCTGTGTTTGAACTTAAAGCCATAGATTGCTTGTCCTGCAAAGACGCTAACATCACGAGTCGCAAGCAGTACAAGATTGAGCACGACTGGAGGCGCACGGCTCAGAGTGCTCTGCAGTTTGGTTTTGACTTCTTTCTTAACCCCTTCCTGACGGCTCAGCTGGAGCAGCACTCAGAGGCTGGAACAGAGACCGAGGCACAGGTAGAGGGGTAGACACACAGAGAGAGAGAGGGAGAGAGCTGTAGCAAACCCACCTGTGGGAGAAACAAGGAGCCCCATGAGACTATCTCCAGCTGGAGAACTTTTATCTTTGTACTGCACTGTTTTTACAGAAGTACAGTTACTCAAACTGAGGCAGCACAGATGCTCGGACAATTGTAGCATTAGTCTGAACTCGAGCAAGAGTGTGTGTTTGCAATCTTTTAGTCTAAGAGCCAAAATGTACGGTGGCCCTGAGAGCTCACAGCACTGCAACTTTGGAAAACACATGCAAAAAGACAAAACACAAGCAAATGAAGAAACCATCTTCATCAATTTGACAACACATGGCAGCATTTAGAAAACGCGTTGCAAAGACCACAACACAACACATTAGAAAAACACACTGCAAAGACCACAACACAACACATTAGAAAAACGTACTGCAAATACCACAACACAACACATTAGAAAAACACACTGCAAAGACCACAACACAACACATTAGAAAAACACACTGCAAAGACCACAACACAACACATTAGAAAAACACACTGCAAAGACCACAACACATAAGAAAAACACACTGAAAAGACCACAACACAACACATTAGAAAAACACACTGCAAAGACCACAACACATTAGAAAAACACACTGCAAAGACCACAACACAACACATTAGAGAAACACACTGCAAACCCCACAACACAACACATTAGAAAAACACACTGCAAAGACCACAACACATTAGAAAAACACACTGCAAAGACCACAACACAACACATTAGAAAAACACACTGCAAAGACCACAACACAACACATTAGAAAAACACACTGCAAAGACCACAACACATAAGAAAAACACACTGAAAAGACCACAACACAACACATTAGAAAAACACACTGCAAAGACCACAACACATTAGAAAAACACACTGAAAAGACCACAACACAACACATTAGAGAAACACACTGCAAACCCCACAACACAACACATTAGAAAAACACACTGCAAAGACCACAACACATTAGAAAAACACACTGCAAAGACCACAACACATTAGAAAAACACACTGCAAAGACCACAACACATTAGAAAAACACACTGCAAAGACCACAACACAACACATTAGAAAAACACACTGCAAAGACCACAACACATTAGAAAAACACACTGCAAAGACCACAACACAACACATTAGAAAAACACACTGCAAAGACCACAACACATTAGAAAAACACACTGAAAAGACCACAACACAACACATTAGAGAAACACACTGCAAAGACCACAACACAACACATTAGAAAAACACACTGCAAAGACCACAACACATTAGAAAAACACACTGAAAAGACCACAACACAACACATTAGAGAAACACACTGCAAACCCCACAACACAACACATTAGAAAAACACACTGCAAAGACCACAACACAACACATTAGAAAAACACACTGCAAAGACCACAACACATTAGAAAAACACACTGAACAACTGACAACACATGGCAGCATTTAGAAAACGCGTTGCAAAGACCACAACACAACACATTAGAAAAACGCACTGCAAAGACCACAACACAACACATTAGAAAAACACACTGCAAAGACCACAACACGACACATTAGAAAAACGCACTGCAAAGACCACAACACAACACATTAGAAAAACGCACTGCAAAGACCACAACACAACACATTAGAAAAACACACTGCAAAGACCACAACACAACACATTAGAGAAACACACTGCAAAGACCACAGCACATTAGAAAAACACACTGCAAAGACCACAACACAACACATTAGAAAAACACACTGCAAAGACCACAACACATTAGAAAAACACACTGCAAAGACCACAACACAACACATTAGAAAAACACACTGCAAAGACCACAACACAACACATTAGAAAAACACACTGCAAAGACCACAACACAACACATTAGAAAAACACACTGCAAACCCCACAACACAACACATTAGAAAAACACACTGCAAAGACCACAACACAACACATTAGAAAAACACACTGCAAAGACCACAACACAACACATTAGAAAAACACACTGCAAAGACCACAACACAACACATTAGAAAAACACACTGCAAACCCCACAACACAACACATTAGAAAAACGCACTGCAAAGACCACAACACAACACATTAGAAAAACGCACTGCAAAGACCACAACACAACACATTAGAAAAACACACTGCAAAGACCACAACACAACACATTAGCAAAACACACTGCAAAGACCACAACACAACACATTAGAAAAACACACTGCAAACCCCACAACACAACACATTAGAAAAACGTACTGCAAACCCCACAACACAACACATTAGAAAAACGCACTGCAAAGACCACAACACAACACATTAGAAAAACACACTGCAAAGACCACAACACAACACATTAGAAAAACGCACTGCAAAGACCACAACACAACACATTAGAAAAACACACTGCAAAGACCACAACACAACACATTAGAAAAACGCACTGCAAAGACCACAACACAACACATTAGAAAAACACACTGCAAAGACCACAACACAACACATTAGAAAAACGCACTGCAAAGACCACAACACAACACATTAGAAAAACGCACTGCAAAGACCGCCACAAAACGGAAGTGTTTCCAGAGGACACTTGAAAGTGATGCATACGTCCTGACAGGCTTGTTGTAGTGTTTCACACTATATAACCGTGTATATTTATTTTATCAATTTATTAGAATTGGCAGGCTAATTACAAACAAAAGTCTAACGATAGTTTAACAGCATATCACTGCAATAGGCTGAATCATGCGATGACAATGTTAAAATAAATTAAAAACACTTACTTTTTTATCTCATTTTCCAACACCACTGATGGTATGAGAACCTTAGTAGCGCTGTGACTCAAAATCCGCGTTAACAACAAGCGTGTCCGGACGCTTAAGTTGCAGTGCTGAGTTCTCAGGGACACTGTAATATTGAGTGAGAATACATAATAAGGCGTTTTCGACCACATGAACTTTACGCCGGAACTTGAGTCTTTACCCCTGATGTACGTGCGTTTTGACCGGAGGAACCAGGGTCTAAATTTAGTTCAGTGGTAGATAATCTCCCCTCTGAAAAGCCCCTGCTTTGGGGGGGTAGTACTTTTCAAAGGTCCTGGGACTTTCGGCTGAATGTAACAGTTTTTGTGGAGTTTACGCAGTTGTTGAAACATAGAGGGAGTTCCTGGGAATGCATTCTAGTTTAGTTTTTTATTAAGATTTCAAAATATTATTGAATATAATATTTTTCCCCCTACATCACTGGCCTGATTTGCACAATCTACCCGGGACTTCAGCTCGCGGTCGAAACGCAGACAACAATGGGGGCACAGGAACCTTTTAGTTCAGGGGAAAGTAGTTCTGGGGGCTAAAAGACCCCAGGACTCTTGGTCTAAATGCACCTATAGAATGTAAAAAAAAGAGTAAATAAACAAGGGGAGAAACACAAAGCAGTAGGTTTTTAGAATAAGGAATGAACTTCTAACACTAAATAATGAAACACATGGTCCAGACCTCTTCAGGTGGTCAGTTGTGCATTTCAATGAGTCTAATAATTTAACGAGACATTTTGCATTCGTTAGTTTCAGAACACAACACTATCTCTGCAGCAGACATGTTGACATGTTTAATAAACGTCTGTGGCCAAAATCTTCAGTATTTATACTTCAGTTTTTAAACTAGAGGCCATGGTGTTGATGATAACTTGTGAGGATTTCCTTTGTTGTTAAGCTTTAATAGTTCTGTGTTATACAGTGTATGTCAGTTGGTTTGGAAATTACTTTCAAGTGCCTTATAAAACATGGTTTGATCCTGAACATTTCAAAGCTCAGCTGCAGCTGCATTTGTATTTATTACAGAGCAGTTGCACACATTCTCTCCTCCTCTGTTTATCTCTGCTGTGCAGAGATTGAATGACGAATGTTTGCAGCCTCTGACTGATGATGTGTTTTATGTAAAGATGTCACTACTGTTTTCTGTACTGTGACCAATAAACAAAATGAAAACATTTGCTTGATGTTCCATGAGATCGATTATATTGTATTTCAATGCAACAATTGAAGGTTGAACATTAAATCTGAGTCCTCCAGTTATGAGCAAGTTGCTCTTATTTTGCTCACACTGTATAACTCATCAGAGACATAGACATGATGATGTAGGAAAAGCACAGATGTAAAAAATACAGTTCCTAGACTTACTGTCCTTACATTGTAAGACATTTACAGTTTTTCTCAGTCGCTTTGGTACATTTCTCAGATCAGAATTGAAATTCTCAAAACTACTTGTTCAATTTTCACATCATTTCGTCACTTTTGCACATCAAAAAGGCTGTTGAATAGTCTCACCCTCCACAACATTTAGGCTTTAGTTCATCGCATAAGTCATCACATGCAGAATGGTTGAACATGTTGTCAGAATATGTCAGTCATATTTCTGTACATTTCCATTAGACTGTTTTTCTAAATCTGTCCTGAATTGGTAAATTGCTCCCAGGTGAATCTTGACTTTCTCTAACGAAGTGAAATGTGTGAAGCATTAGATAAACCAATGATCAACCAGTTTTCTGACATAGCTCAAAGGTGCATCTCATGAACCATCAACTGGCAAGTATATATATATAGCCGGAGCACAGCACAATGTTACAATGTAAAAGTGTAAATGTGAATCTTGTCCAGTCTCTTGCAATCAATCTCCCACATACACTGAGGTGTAACTTACAGTTTACAATAACTGTCATCAAAACTTTAGCCATAGTTTACATCAGAACATCCCTCCAGAGTACACTGTTATATTGACAACATGACTCAGCAATTTGACTGTCTTATCTGTACACAAAGACACAATGAATTGTCATGCTGATGGCATTGACATGTTCATTAACACAGATATTTACTTTTGAGAGATGAACTAAGGATTTTGAGCTTTGGACTTTTGCAGGTAATCAATGGTGTTTTGCTATTTGTACGAACTGTTTTGAGAAATGCACTTACTGTTTTGCAAATGTCGAGGATGATTCAAGAAATGTACCAAAGCGACTGAGAAAAACTGTAAATCAGAGTGCGATGAATACTGAATTTATTGAGATGTTTTCAGTTGTAGTAAGAGTGTTTTGACACTAGGTGGCACCTCAGACTTAACGGCTCACTCAGACTGTCATGATCACCTCTCATTGGCCTTTATAAATTGGAGCTATAAAGAGCTCATTTCCATAATGTCACTGGCAGTTATTGTCAGTCTCATGATTATACTTCAACAAAGATCACAGATGTACGCTCATTGGATGCAATTTCGTTGAAATATTTATTCAGAAAAAAAACATATTAACAGTATTTATTTACTGTCTTTTTGACAATGTTGTCATCAACATATATTAACACAAAAATAAGTGACTCAACATTAGTTTGGTCGGGATGTGGTTGACAGATGTCAAAGAAAGGATAATAAAAGAATAAACTGTTCTCTAAAAATAAAAGCTTCTGCACATCAGAAAAGTAATCAGTGAGGAAGGCTGAAGAGATTAAAGAAGCATCTCTCTGCTGCAGCTTTGGAGGCGATCAGCGATACAGATGATCAAGTTTGTTTGTGCATATTAAAAAACTAAACTTCAAACATGTCAAAAACAGAGTTAATATTTACAGACACCATTTAGGCCCTTTAATTTTTATTTTTTTTTACTTTTTTTGTTTTTGAGAACAACATTAATGAAAACATTCCCCATTCTTCAGTGAACTCAGTTTCAGTCGAGTACAAACTGATTCTTGGACGGCTTCATTCAAAATGTACATGTGAGTGTATGGACCGAACACTGGTAAACATGCTTCAGTGCCCGAAGACACAAACAAAGGTAGGAGAGCTCGGTCATCTATGGTAACTCGTGCTGCACGGGGCCCCAGGGCCCCTGAAGCCTTTGTACAGCTGGGTCTAAATGGTTAAGAAGGCAGCCAAGTCAGTCGGTCAGTCAATTTATAAACACCTAGACTAAATTGGTTTTACATGCAGCATTTTTTTGCTTGATTGTTGATTTATTTTGTTCATTTTTTTGAATTGTTTTTTTGCTTAATTTGAGTTGTGTTTGCAGCAAAGTAGCACACGACGCAGGCCCGGACCAGAGGCAGGATCCACATCAGAGAAGTTTCAGCAGAGGAAACATTAATGGCTGAAACACAGTGTGAGGAACAGATATGAATGTTACTTCACATCAGGCTGGGGGTGTTATAATCTATTCTGCTTCTGTCTGCAGGGCTGTGGATGTTTCAGCTCACTGAACATGGTACAGTGGAGCTCTGAGGCGTCTGGGTACACTTGGTCTGAGGGGAGGGGCGTTCCGAGTTCATCCTTTTCACATCACACATATCATTTTAATTTCCCATTGTCATCATAATACCCATCATTAATAACATTTAACTAGTAGTTAAGGAAAGAAGAAAAGTTGGGGTTGCTGATCTGAAATGAAACAAACAGCCAGTTATGTAAATGCCCCATTTATCATCAGTGCCTCTGGTAGACAACCAGGAAGGGTTTTTGTTACACAAAACAGTGGGCAAGGGATAAGAATAGGCTTTACTCAAGCACACAAAAACAGAAAGGAGAGGAGGAGGAAGAGGAGGAGGTGGACAAAGCAAAAGAGCCTAAAGAATCAAACAAAAATAAAAGACAAACATGTGAACGTCTCTCCAGTCTGAGGTTTGAGGGGTTTATCCACCTCAGAAGCTAAGCTGTAGCAATCAACACACCATCAAGCAAAATCCAGAGGTTGACAATCAAGAAATCCACTGTTGGAACTATTTTGCAATCCATAATCCATTGCGTAATCCAGCCTGTTCCCTCTCTAGCCCTTTACTAGGTCCTTTCAGTTCTGGGAGGCAGGGAGGAGGTGAAGGAGTGTGTGAAAGAGTAGCTCTAGATGAGTGTATGTGTGTGTGTGTGTGTGTGCGTGTGTGTGTGTGTGTGTGTGTGTGTGTATATTGGCTAGGCATATTCCTGTGAGTGCGTGTCTGTAAATGTGTACATTCTGGCATAGTTGTGTTTTCAGGTGTAAACTCGTCAGAATCAACGCTGACATCCTTTCGTTAATGCATCTCAGAGTTGAGTTTGTCCTGGAAGATGTACAGGTTGTTGGTGGCAGCGATGGCGATGATGTTCTCGTTGGGGTGCCAGGCCGTGTGCAGGATCTTCTTGGTGAAGTCCAGGCTGTCCACGCTGATGTCATCCTTCCGGCGCTTTCCCCCTGCAGCGCAAACCCTCCGTGGCTTTAAGACGGCCCGGGGTTTGCTGCTCTCTCTCGACGCCTCCAGGGTCACGTCGCGTTTGGTGTTGCGGTCAAACATACGGAAGAAGTTGTTGTAGGCTCCGGTCATGATCACACTGGAAAACAGAGTGGCAGAGAAAGTATTTAATAACAAAACTAAACTTCCCAATTTAAATGAAGTTAAGGTGTTAACTTAGATTCGGGAGCAGGACCACGCCTAAACCCCACCCTCAATCACCTGACAAGCCTTCTTAAACGTAGCCAGCCTACTCCAACTGCTTGTCCGTGATTCTTCAACCCACCCTCCCTCACCTTACTCTACTGCACTTAACCTATTTCCTTGTCCTCTCCTACTCAACTCGTGCTCGCTCCTTCTATGCCCTGTCTACTTCCAGGTACAACCTGGGTCAAGATCAGCTCCGGCAGGTTAACGCTGAGACCGAACCCCCATCCTGAGTCTCCTTCTGCTGGGCACACCACGCACAACTAATTCATTAAATGTTCAACTTATATCCTTGTGTGGCGTGGTCCTTGCTAGTGAAAGCTAGTATGAAAAGCTTTTTTGAGATAATCTTTCTTCTTAATTTTGGCACTGAGACTTGTTAGACGGGTTAAAATAATGATTTGATGATAAAGCAGTGGTAAATAAAAAGGTCTTAGTCTTTGATTTAAAAGAGGTAAGAGCTTTCAGGTAGTGTGTTCCAGATATGTGGTGCATAATGACTAAACGCTGCTTCACCATGTTTCGTTCTGACTCTCAGGACTGAAAGCAGACCAGTACTTGATGACCTCAGAGGTCAAGATGGTTCATACAGTAGCAGCAGATCAGCGATGTATTTTGGGCCTAAACCATTCAGTGCTTTATAAACCATCGGGTAGACAACAAGAGAAAATCATGCTTTTGCAAGCTAACTTAAAAAGACATACTTAGCCAAGCACCCCTAAAAATATGAGGACTGATCAACAGCTTGATGTCCAGAAATTATGAGTTGAAATTTGTTTAATCGCACACCATATTTAGTTTTGAAACTTTGAAAGTTGTTATATCTTATAAAGGTAAAAAAAATTATCCCTAAAATTATTTTTTAGAATAAACAATTCTGAAGCTGGTCTTTATTAAAGGGATAGTTCCTTTTTTTATGAAATGTAGCTCTATTGAAAGTTCAGACAGGAAGTCTATAAAGCAATCACAGCAGTTGTTTAACTCTCCTCTCCCTCTTCAATAGCTGACCTGCTTCCAGTTGAATGCTCCAGAGCTGTCATTGGTTAATCAGCGGCAGCTGTCATCCAATAGCTCAGTGGCACGCCCTTATCGTCAGCCTATCAACTTTCTGCTGTCTTTTTAAATGTGTCTCTCTCCAGCTAATTCCTTCTTGCATTGATGGTGCGCACCCCTCCACCTCACCATCTCCACCTGGTCTCTGCAAAGTCTTCAATTCCTAGGATTCATCAACCATCCCCCTAGAGTCTGGACTTCTTCTGCAGCCAAATTCACACATCCTACGTTCACAAAATTATCCCCATAGAGTCCTTAGTTTCATTATTTATTAAGTTGTAATAAATAACCGTTAACATTCAAACTGTGTCTCTCCTGATTGAAGTAGGGGTGTATGAGGTACTTGTCAATAGTAAGTGTATTACCCACAGGAATTGAAGCAAGGCTATCAACTGCTGCAGACAGGGTCAGCTCTGCCACATAATTCAGCTATTGTTTTAAGAAAGTCTGACCCAAACACTTATGTTAGTAAATAATGTTAGCACTTTTCTTTGTTTTCAGAAAGTCCATTAATTTTTGAGTTATTCTTGTACACTAGACATTCATGTTCCTCTGCCTGCAGTGCACTTATCAGCTCTTCTGGTCTTTGGTTTTCGAAAGAAACAAAAATACACGCAAACTAAAAAACGAGTGATTCAGAGAGCGACAACCGCATGCCGTTTACTGTGGACACCTCCATTAACCAGAATTTACAGTAGTAGATTGAGACTCAACGGACCAAAGGAGAGAGAGGAGAGACTTCTGTGATAAATGGAGAGCAGTAGAGAGAGTCTATGTGTGTAAGCTACGAGCCAATGCCTACAAATAGAGATCTACTACTGTCACAAGTGGGACACGGTCACAACAGCAGGACTTCTCTGAATCAGAGGATACCAGTGGCTCACATTACAGCTGCAGTCTGAGTTCCCTGCTGTCCTGAACACCGCTGTTTTACCCACTTTCTTCAATTTTCAGAAGTTAAACCAGAAAACCAGAATGGAAGTGCCTCTAGAAAGTAAGTGTTTACCTCTTGCTGTCTTTTAATGCTCAGCCCATGGTCTGCAAATTATGTTTACTTTATCAAAATGCACTGTGTTAGCTGTTAAAGGGGAAGACTGAGCTGAAATAACAAACTCTGCAGCTACACTCCATAACTCAAAACCTTACCAAGTTAAATTGTCTAATTTTTAGTCAAAATGTCTTATCCCACTTGATTTAAGATACATTTACTTAGCAAGTAACATTTGAGTAAGATAGAGGGACTTGTTTTAAGACAATGCATCTTATCTTGTTTTGAGTTGTAATTTAGAAGAAACAAGGTTTATTTTACATTTCATATATTTTTCAAGCTGAGATCTTATTTGTAGAAGCCAGATAATCTTGATTTAAGGCAGACCCTTTACTTGGAGAATCTATCAGAAAACAGCTCCATGATAAAAGAAAGAAAGAAAGAAAGAAAGAAAGAAAGAAAGAAAGAAAGAAAGAAAGAAAGAAAGAAAGAAAGAAAAGTTGTTTGTTTTAAGGGTGGGCTATACTTTTCAGGCACTGTTTCTTCTAAATCAGCTAAAAATATACATCCTCAAACTACATGCACACAATGAAACACCTACTTCTGAGCATAGCTGGCTTATCCTAAAAAACAACATGACTGAATATTAGTATATCCAGCTCACTATGAGAAGACATTATATCTCAAAATGCTCAAATTAAACTTTGTAATCTTATTTCAAGTACAAGATGGTCTGAAACCTAGAGAAGAGCTGCTATAATACAACTCAAATTAAGTTGAATATATCTCGAATGAAGAAGTTGACATGAAATGTATTAGTGCAAAAATAAAAATAAAAAAACTAATTGTTATCATTCCTGGCTTATTCTGAGACACTAAGCTTTAAAATACTGGTCAAATATTGCTTTAAATAAGTTTTCCCTGCTAATTTTAAGATCACAGTTTTCTAAATATTATGTCTTATTTTAAGAAATCTTACCAAGTAAATTTTCACTTGTTCTATTGGCAGATTTTTTTGCTTCGTTCAAGGTAAAAGTACCTTGAAATAATTTTTTTTTCCTTGTTTTTGGAGGGGCATTTTTTCCAGTGCATTACTTTGCCGGTTGGATTAAAGTTATAGTGCAAAAGCACATGGGCTGAAGTGCTGAGAAATATCTAAGTAGAGCACACCATGATTATGTTTAGGGACGGACTATCCTAATATCATTATTCAAATTACTTGGTAGAGTAATTGAGCTAATTTAGCTAACCCAGTTTGCAGCCATTGGTAGTCTAGCTTCCATTCTTGTGTTCTAGTCAGCTTCTCAATAAAGAAACTAAGCTGACAGGGATCTCCTGTGGGTAATACACTTACTATTGACAAGTACTTCATATAACCCCACTTGGAAAAATCTCTTTAAGTGTGTGGATTATTCAGAGTAGCAGGGAGGGCTCTGCTTCTGGAAAGAGATAGTGTTACTTAGCTTTTAAATGGAAAATTGTAATGAGAGGAGGCTCAACATCTCACCGATAGACTGTATAAAATATGGACGTAGTATCGGTGACGTCACCCTTCTGTTTCTGAAGCACTGTTTTGAGGCTGATCGTCAGTGGCAGCCATATTGCTGCTGTTGAGCGATTGTGACGTAAAGAGGTGGGCTTTGAGCCTCCGAGCCAACAGCTACAGTGTTCCCGGCTCCCAATCAAGTCAGCTATGCCTCTCATTGGAAGACTCGTAATCTCAATATCTTCAAAACTGCTCCGCTAGAAAAAATTCAACCCTGTACAGTGTGTGCCAATCGAGAAATGATCTATCTAGACTACATTTGTCTTTTGTACCAGGCTGTAAACATGTTTATTTCAGCTGTAAAGATAGTCTTTTTTGAATTGGTGTGTATGTGGTTTCCGGTACTTCCGGAGCCAGCCTCAAGCGGATCCTCGATGAACTGCAGTTTTTAACACTTCAGCATTGGACTCATATTTTTAGACCGGAGGTTGCCGCTTGATCTTACCACATGAGCAGGTAACAGTCAGCATCCCAAGATACTGTGTCTTTTAACTTGTTGCTTTATAAATCACGCGACAAAATATTTAGCACATTACACATTACATATTTTTTATCAGAAGTATTGAAAAAATATTTAACCATATACAGACAGACACTTTGAGACATGTCAGGTAGCCTACCTGTCGGAGCCGTTCCAGGCACACTCAAACTTGTCAAAGATACAGTCATTCTCGTAGAGGGAACACAGCTTGCTGCGGAGGTAATCATGAACCTGGAGGAAACAGACACACACACACACACACACACACACACACACACACACACACACACAAACACAAACAGAGGTAGAGATACAGTATGATTAAAAGTGAGTCCAGTACACAACTTGGGTTTGTGAATTCAGGTTTTGAATCTGTGTATAAACTATAAATAGCAGACAGAGTTTACCCCCTAACTCAGCACAGACCAAACACATAAAAGAGGGTGAAGCTGTAACACAAACCTCCCTGAAGGCATCTCTAATAAGACTCACCGTCAGGCCCTGAGCAATACGAGAGTCGGGAGTCCATTTTAATCTAAACTCCTTTTCTATATCGGTAAATCCATTAACATGCAAACCCACCAAGGGTGTGATAATAGAGACACACATGTGAACACGCACGCACAAAAATGCACGCACTCACATTTTCCCTGACTAATAACTCTTTTCCCCTGTGCCTTCCACCAACCTGCTAGTGTCAGCACTGTGTGTCTGCACTGTGATGCAAGGGTTTGAAATCTACACCTTCCTCCAGCGCCGTGCTCTGCATTAAGTCCCCCTCTTTCTCATTCTGCATAAAGTCAGCAGTCAACAGTCGCCCAGCAATCAATAAATGGTCAAGCTGAGGTCGACTCATGGTTGTACATCAAACCTGGTGACATTTTGGCTTTACCTAGTGGATCCTTTTGCTCAGGGGCAAAATGATACAGTATCAGCTGAGGTTGAATATGTCTTTTTTTTATTTGTCCCTGTTCTGTCTCGTTTCTGATTTAAAGTTGTGTGCCTCATACCTCATGGAAAACGTTTCTGAGAATGTAAACGTACGAAAGTAAGAGCCTTAAAACTCTGACTTCCTTTTTCACCCCTCTGTTCATTCCATTCAACTTCTTCCTCATCCTCTCATTTACAAACTCTCTCTGAACTCTTCTCCCCTCCTCTCATCATCCCTCCCTTCCTCCTAACCCCCCCTCCCTCTGTGCTGCATTGCAGATCTAGGTGTCGGGCGCTGTGTAAGGTATCCCTCCTTCCCTCCTTCACTTTACGAGTGGAGGTTCGGCAGCCTATAAATAGCCGCGGTGCGTCTTAGCCTCCCACTCCTGGCTGCCTCATGGGCCATCACACGTCAGGCAGTTATACACACACACATGTTCACCCACACGCCCGCAGCAGGAATACTAAACACACACTGAAGAAAGGTGTTGATAAATACTTCTACTGCACTTAAGAGCATATACACTGAAGCTTGTGTGTTCTTTTGTAAACATTTAGAAGTGACTCAAGAGGAAAACAGAGAGTAGGTTAAAAAAAGTGCATGAAAAAAAAGAAAAGATGTTCTTTTTATGAAATTACTTTGTTTTGGACATCAACTCAATAACTCATGATAAACCCACCTAATCTCCATCCCAGATACACAGGAAACAGTACATTATGCTTGTGTCTCACGCATGTTTTAATCTGCCTCACTCACACACACACAGATCCATCTACAGATTAAAGTTTGAAGTTAAAATCTTTAAAGCAGCCACAGTGGAAGTTTTTTTTAAGGTGATTCTGTGCTGACGAGAGCGAGTACATTTCCTGGCGTGTAATCAATCCAATTATCCTTAAAAGGTTTGGGAAAAATCTAATCATGAGTAAGTACAGTGATTGTGAAAGACAACCGTCTTCCCATGATTCATTTTTGTCTCCATTTATAGATATTTACAGCATGACAACGCCTTGTTTCAGTAAATAGTGAGTCTCCTCGCAGTTTGAACACACAGCAGTGATTTTAGTGAACACTCAATGTTAAAAGGAGAGTTCACTTTAGTAGAAGACGCCCCACTCGATAATCTTACTGGACTGTCTACACAATGTTGTATTGAATTAAGAGAAGCCAGTTGAGGACAAATTAAAGGAAGAAATAACAACAGAGTGTCTTCATAAGATACAAGGACAGTCACTTGTCATCCAGTGGAGGAATGAACAGCATAAATCCAAAAGATTTGTCCTAAATTTATGTATTAATGATGCTGAAGGAGAGTCTAACACATCAGCCTATATCTCCCATGGGTGTTCAGTTTGGCAGGAATTTATGACGGAGGATTAGGGTTGCTGGATTTTGAGATTTGCGTCATATTATCACAAGTTGGCGTGTTTCTGTGGACAGTTAGTAAAACTTAGGCACGATTTTGCTAAATCAGAAAATATTTCTCTAAGTTAGTTTTGCTTTGACAAATAAAATCTCTAACGTGTCCTTCTAAAGCTGTTCCTCCCCCCAAAAAACAGATTTGTGTCTGCTGCCTGTGAAGCCACAAGGTCAGCAGACTGCAGAGACATTAGGTAATGCACAGAAGCCTGTAGGACCGGGAGATCCTGGCTGTCTTTGATATCCTTTGCATAAATCACCCTGAACCTAATTTTGATGCTATGACTGAGCCTCCTGTCTCTGTTGTCTGGATGTTCCAGCTGAACTCCAGCTGCTCCTTCAAACACATCTGGTTATTGTCTATCTCATCATTTAATTGGTTTCTGTGAAGGAAACCATATGCTCTTCAAACAATTTTTGCCTTGTGTCTTGTCATCTTCAGGATGTAAGGTCCCACATATTTTCAAGATATTTGGTGTCTGGCAAGTATGAGGGCTTCAGCAGATACAATGCACCGATCCGATCCTGGTATTGGATATCGGCTAGATCGGGCTAAAAAAGCTAGATCGGATACCGGTGACAAAGGGCCGATATATAGTGCCGATCCATATGGCAGATCTATTCATCTCAGTTTGATGCTTTTCTGTGTTTAAATAGCCATGTGCGTCTCCTACGTCATCAGCGTCGGCTAGCTCTGTGCATTTTAGCCCGGTGGAGCATGATGGAGGATAACTACAACTTCATTGTATGCAAGTCACGCAATGACAATAAAGGCATTCTATTCTATTCTTCTATTCTACAGAGACTCTGCAGTTTAGGTGCATGCTTATTTTGCTGACAACTCCGTCGGAAACATGCAACATGTGCAAAGAAGAAGTTTACGTCAGCTGTAGCCTACTGCAAAGAAGGAAGAAACCTTTTATTAATGGATTCAAAGTGTGAAAAAACGTACAGGTTATTGGATTAATTTTTCGGGATCCTTGACATTTCCAGCCTCTGGTTTAGCACTTGGAACCCAGGTACAGTTCACCATCAAGTCAGAAAATCCTGAAGATGCCAAAACATGATTCTATCCTCACATTAAGGAATAGAGATTGTTAAATCAATTCCGGGATCGGATCGGCTAGTATCGGTATCGGCAGATACCAAAGCCCAGGTATCGATATCGGTATCGGGAACTAAAAAGTAGGATCGGTGCATCCCTAGCAGATACCAAACAATAAGATGTAATGCTAGTGCTTTAAATGAAACTTAACAGTCATCTGATGAGGTGAGAATAAAACAGTTTATAAGCTCAGAGAATAAAAACTGGAATGCCCATTCAAATATGTGACAGTATATCTGTGATGTATCAACAGCAGGTAATGAATTTCAGCACACATTTGTAACAAACACTCATTTTATAATGCGTTTGAGAAAAGAGTTGAACATTCAACATCACAATTTGAGAATAATCTGTGGGAATTTCATCCCTCTGAGAAATAAGGTGAGAATGTGTAATTGATTCAGAGATCAGTTCATCTTGCTCAGAGTAAATTTACCTCTTCCTGGAAGAAATCTCATCTTACTAACTGAGCCCGAGGGCAAATATAACTCTTCTGTAATTTGTGTTTTAACTCTCCCTCATACTCATCACAATTGCTCAGTCACACACACACCTGGTACGTCTCCAGGGGCTTGCTCTCCATGTTCAGGTCCCACACTTTGGCTGTCAGGTAGTCTCTTGTGAGCAGGTAGCGTCCGCTGTGGCTGAACTTGACGTCTGACACAGAGGAGATGATCTCAGAGAAGAAGGAGCGGGCGCTGGGGTCCTCGGGCTCCTCGAACACTGGAGAAGATATGAGGGAGGAAGAGGAGGAGGGTGAATGATGTTGATTCAGATACAAAACACTAGTACACAGACATGCAGGTGAGGGAACCTCAAAAAGGTGATCAACCAGTTTTCTGACATAGCTCAAAGGTGCATCTCATGAACTATCAACTGACAAGTATATACTGCATATAGCCGGAGCACAACACAATGTTACAATGTCTGACAATGGAAGGAGAAGGAATTGGACTGGGTCAACAGCCAGAGAGAAGAAGAAGAGGAAGAGGAGTGAGGCTGCGTGGTGGAGGAGTTGGGAGGCAAAACAGAGGAAGAGGCAGAGGACATATGTGCATTCCTGATGAGATAAGAGCCACTATACACTAAGGTGTAACTTACAATTTACAATAACTGTCATCAAAACTTTAGCCATAGTTTACATCAGAACGTCCCTCCAGAGTACATTGTTATATTGACAACATGACTCAGCAGTTTGACTGTCTTATCCGCACACAATGACACAAGGACTTATCATTCTGATGGCACTGACATGTTCATAGACACAGATATTTACTTTTGAGAGATGAACTAAGGATTTTGAGCAAGATACTGGCTTTTGCAGGTAATCAATGGTGTTTTGCTATTTGTAAGAACTGTTTTGAGAAATGCACTCACTGTTTTTCAAATGTCGAGGATGATTCGAGAAATGTACTAAAGCGACTGAGAAAAACTGTAATAACATATTACCACATAAATCCCTCAAGCTAAAAGTTAAGATCTATTCTGATAGATAAGCAGACCCCTGCAAAATAAAATTCAGAGTGTTATCCACAGCGTGAAACATTTTGTTCTGTGGGGGCATTAAGACATGTAGCAAATTCCATCTCTATTCATCAAACCCTTGTTGAAATATTTCTCCTGAACATTTTTTCAGCCCTATCTCCGAGGAGTAATTCATGGGCTGAAATATTCAGAGCTACCAGAGTCAGACATTTTGACCTGTCTGGATGAAAAAAAATGTCTTCACGCCAGCTCACAAAATATAAACTCACATTTGGAGTGCTTGTCGCACAGCGCTGCTTCCCTCATGTCACAGAGACGCAGGGTGCCTTTGCTGCTGCTGTAGACAAACAGGTTACAGTGGTGGGGGTGAAACTCAGCCGCTGTGATCACTTCAGTCAGATCCTCCATGTTGGCCGGTTTGATGTCCACGATGTCTGAGAAGAAGCATCGCTCAAAAAAACAACAAAGAGTGTTGACATCCTAAGACTTGGAGTGTTTTTTTAAATCTACCACACTGTATCGAAGTGTTCTTTTACTCGCCCTTCTATGAACTTTATTTATCAAATGTAAAACTAATTGAAACTGTATTCATACAGAAATCCACGCTGGTCTATAATCCACACACAAAATAAACTGAGTGTATGTAAATGTAAACATAATCTGACGATGTGTAAATAATTTACAGAAGAAATAAAGCAAACCAATTTAAATCTATCTTGGGGGGATTGTTGGGAGGAAAGTAATTCCATATTCAGATAAATTGTAATATCATAAATCCTGTCTGGGTCAGCGATGTGACTGTACTGTGTCCTATTGAGCTGGATTAGAACTCAGAAAGGAGCTGAAATATTTATGCAGCTTTTGAATTATTCATTAAGCTAGATTTTCACTCTCTGTAATAATATTCCCCTCCCCCCATCACTGAGTGTCTCAGTGCATTTCTTTATACAACAAAGTGGGATGTGTAAATTTGTAGTGGGTGTGTGTGTGGGCAGGGACTGATTGAGAAGCATGTATAAGCATCTATGTGTTAATGTATGCGTTAGCTATGTGTGTCCTTGTGCTTAAATAACCTACTCCTGGGCTTCAGCGTGTTTGTTCATGTGTGTTCATGCTTGTTCCAGCTTAATTGCATGTATATTTGATTTTTCCTATTCTTGCAGTGCATGCCCTCTACAGCCAACAAAGGATACTAAAGCTGCGGTCGGTGATGTCCAGATGCCAGAGGTTGATCCTCAGGTCATCAGCTGACATGTAGGTCTCATAGTCAGAGTTGACGGAGATGGAGTTGACGTGGTAGGTGTGAGCATTTGCGAAGACTCGCCGCGGACTCACCTCCACCATGAGGTCCATTGGCTTCAACACGGGCACCTGAAATACAGGAAAGGAGCAGTTTCTCACCATGTGTAACTAAATGGATGAAATAGGATTGTCAAAAAACCAACATTAGATTAAATTTAAATTGTTTGATTGCATCATGAATTAATACTTAATGAATTGCTCCCCTTGACATCAATAATAAATTACTGCTAGGACCCCAACATGCTCGCTTGCAAGCGAGATCACAATCCAATTCAGTATATGATTGAAAGCACATTTGGTTGCATTTCATAACTTGACATTTGCATTAAAACATAATGTCTTAGTCAATGCCTGATTTACATTTTTATACACAGCTTGAATGTGTGTCCTTATGTGTAGGCAGCCCAGAGGAAGCAATCACCTCAAACACATGGATGTCTTTAGATCTCTGCAAAGGATACAGGGTATGCATCTCCAAGAATTCACCACAGTGGAAACCAAAATGCTTTTGACTAATGATGATGTTGCGTTGCTGTTGTGCACAGCTGGAAACTACACTGTTCCTCCACCCCCACACACTCAGGCAGTCGCACACACGTGCCACTGTGCCAGTGACCCAATTTTGCACATGCAAACACATCTGTACCCACTGACCCAGTTTTGCTGCACAGCTGACTTCATTAACAAATTTTTACTGTGGGATGGATGGATGGATGGATGGATGGATGGATGGATGATAGATAGATAGATAGATAGATAGATAGATAGATAGAGAGACAGAGAGAGAGAGAGAGAGAGAGAGAGAGAGAGAGGGAGACAGACAGACAGACAGGCAGACAGACAGACAGACAGACAGACAGACAGACAGACAGACAGACAGATAGACAGATAGATAGATAGATAGATAGATAGATAGATAGATAGATAGATAGATAGATAGATAGATAGATAGATAGATAGATAGATAGATAGATAGATAGATAGATAGATAGATAGATAGATAGATAGATAGATACCTGTAGAGAGGTGACGGTGGAGACATCTTTGATACGACCCTCCTCGTCTTTCAGGTTGTATCCTTCGGGCCGTTTGTCTCTTTCACTCACCTTCCACAACTTAATGGTCTTATCTGGGAAACAGACAGACCATTAAGTGAAGGATAATAACAGATATAAAGCGCGTGTGTAGGAAATGAATAAAAGGTGGTTGTTGATTACTGAGCTACCCCGAGATCTCACATTACATGTGACTTAGCATTCAGAGGAGGCTAAAGATAGCATTTCATCTCAAACTCAAAGGCTGAAATCTTAAAAAAAAAGAAAAAGAGCTGTGTAAATTGTTTTTTCAGGCACTTGAGACCCAAAGAAAAGAGAAAATGAACAGGCGAATCCTCCAACACACTTCAAGTTGTCAGCTCTGAAAAACAATGAGTGATCAGTACGGTTTTGTTTCATCAACACTGACAGACACAGAGAGACTCGGTATTATGATGGAAAAAATTACAGCGAGCACTCAAGCAGCAGCATTAACCCACTGCTGAGGCAGGTCCTACATTTTTCATACACTCAATCATAAATAATATAGTACTTAAATAAATCAATAACAGCGCGCTCAGGGTAAATCTATAGACCCTCCCATAGAGCCATAAACTCAGAGCATAAACTGATGATGGGATCTCTTATCTGAGGCAGACTAACTCCTGATGCACTACAGAAATATAATGCAACTCTGAGGAGGTAAAATCTGATTCCTGAGATGAAGAATTTTAACTGGTGCAAAAAAAGCTATGTACCACATCCACTTCTTTCTGGTTGCTCTGAGAGGCATGAGTGTGTGTAGTCTCTCACCATTGGTGGAGAGGAGGAAGTGAGCAGCATTCTGCTGAGGCAGCCATCGGATCTTATTGATCTTCTCCTCGATCTCCAGACTCTTAAGGTAGTCGAACTCGGGCTCATGGCTCTGAAAGGTGCTGTAGACATTGTACTCTCCCTGGGAGAATGGCTCGGTCTTGCTCTGGGGAAAGAAAACAAGGAGTAGAAGAAGATGCAGGTGACCAGGTGAAGGAGTAGCCTGGTACAGACACCACACAGTGGTAATTATACAGTCTCTGACACAGCAGGAGAGGGAACTATTTATCAGTCAATCTGAGGTGTAGCTGGAGGGAAACACTGTGTTTATTATTGCTCACAGAGCTGGAATGAAAAATGATATTTTTAGTGTGTATGTGCTTGTGAATGGTGTGTGTACCTCAGGTTCCCGCTGAAAGATGACCACTCGGCCTCCTTTGTCCCCTGTGGCCAGGAGCTCTCCTGTGTGGTTGAACTCAACAGTGGAGATGATATCAGCTGGGGTGAGAGAGAAAAGATGGAGGGAGAAAGAAAGGGAGAGAGAGAGAAAGAGATGAAGCATGAGAGGAAAGAATGACAGGGGAAGAGAAAGAAAGAACAGCCATTAGCTAATTGAGCACACATCATCATTCATCTAGATAAGCTGTTTATCCTCCTCTAAATTGTTAAAGGGAGTAAACAGTCAAAGCATTAACGTGTAAATTGATTAGTTATGCAAATTAAAGTGATGACTAAAACAATATTTGATCACTAACACAAATGTTCTGAAACGGTGTGTACGCTTTAAAAGAAAATGTTTGAAAGCCAATCAAAACACACGGAAAATCAAACAGAGATCCACAACCGCACACACTCACCCACGTGCACACAGCTGTTTCACGTGGCACAGGTGTTAGTTGTGCTCCAGTATGACACATTCAGTGACGCACACTATGGCACTTCAGTCACACCAGATTACAGAGTCACTTGAGTTCATCGTGACTGTGTTTGTGTGTGTGTGTGTGTGTGTGTGTGTGTGTGTGTGTGTGTGTGTGTGTATAAGAATATTAGCCATCCCTGGAGTGTCTTGATGCGTAAGCACAACTCAGAGAAATTACGCATAAGTAATTAGATATCATTCAATTTTCATTTTTCAGAACATTTATTTGTTTACTGGCAACGATGTCCCCATCACTTGCCCTGAGACACCAACACAGAGTGACTCAGTGACAAACACTGATGTATGAGGAGTGAGCACAGTATTAACCACTTAGCATTTACTGCTATGTTGCTCTCAGAGGGCCTTTCTGAATCACACAACACACAGAGTATGATAACAGAGAGTATTTGGTTCAGTCTCAGTCTTATAAAATGCATAACAGTGTCATATCTGAAGCTCAAATCTGGTTTCACACTGCATTTAATCTCCTCTTTATCCTCCTTTTTATCCTCCTCTTATGATTACCTTTTGTTCTACACGCTGTAATCCTGAATAGGTTTGACAATAGGAAACTAGCTCCTGTTGATCGAGACATCAAAATCCACGCTTCAGAACTGAAAACATGCATCTTCATTGCTTGAGTCTTAAAAAAGAGACTCTGTTGGCAAGGCTTCGTGAGAAAAACCAAACAGCACATCCATCATCAGGGATAAATATCCTGTGTTAAATAAAAGCGACTGCTGTACAAACATTCTTTAATCTATTAATTCAGTAATGACAGACTGACTGATTATGATAGATTGTCAAATAATAGAACAGGTGCAATATTGCTCTAAACTTGGGCAGGCATACAGTTTCGTCACATAGAAAACTGATCCTGTATTAATAAAGAATATGAAAGATAAACAGGATTAATGACAGCAATGTGTTTAATAAAGCACTATTAATTACCAGCCCCTTTATAAGAGTTACTTGGTAAGCTTGTGGTTTACACTACTGATCCTTTTAAACTGAGAAAACCATAGACATGAACGGATATAAAACTTTAAGCCCCATTATTATGTTGTTTAATCAGTATTATTGTTGTCACGTGTACTATTTATTTGCGTCATTTGGAAAATGTGTTTATCTCGAGGTCATATGATGCAGAGAACAATGCTTGGGGTGATTCAGGAATGGTGTCATCATGTACAGCAGAGCAAGCATCAACATCAATACTTTCAGCTCTGTCAGCAGCACGTGTTTCAGTCAAGCGGCAACCTCCGGTCTAAAAATATGAGTCTAATGTGGAAGTGTTAAAAACTGCAGTTCATCGAGGATCCGCTTGAGGCTGGCTCCGGAAGTACCGGAAACCACATACACACCAATTCAAAAAAGACAATCTTTACAGCAGAAATAAACATGTTTACAGCCTGGTACAAAAAATAAAGTGTAGTCTGGATAGCTCATTTCTCGATCGGCACACACTGAAGGGGGGTGAATTTTTTTCTAATTTGGCAAATTCAAAGATATTGAGATTACGGGTCTTCCAATGAGAGGCACAGCTGACTTGATTGACAGGTGGGAACACTGTAGCTGTTGGCTAGGAGGCTCAAAGCCCACCTCTTTACGCCACAATCGCTCGACAGCAGCAATATGGCTGCCGTAGACGATTGGCCTCAAAACAGTGTTTCAGAAACAGATGGGTGACGTCATGGATACTACGTCCATATCTTATACAGTCTATGGTTTCAGTGTATCATCAGACACAGTCACTCAAAATAATTGGTAGACTATATAGATCAATGTTTTCTGTTGTTTATGTAGTTATTTGGTGACATGAGCAGTCTTTGGAGTATATTTGAGGTACACAATCCACATACTGAAGGTCATCCGTGATCTGTGGATTTGTTGCCTCTAAAATTATACTGGTGTCAGCCTCAAATGTTCGATTTTGGTAAGTCTCAAACAAACTGAATCATGTTAATATTTGACAAGGTTCACATTTTGACCAACATTCAGGCTTTTCAGGCAGCAAAAAGGTATTTCACTTGAAGAGAACTAAGGTTTAACCAAGTGTAACCAAGTGATTATCCAAGTGCTCAGCTAAGTGAAGTTTCAAATCCTCCATTTACATTCTTGTAAAAAAAAAAAAGTATCTGTTAAAGCTAGGGTTGGTAGTCACAGAAAACTAGCATGAATTTGAATGTAGCATTTCCTCGGGACTCCGTCTAATTCCTCCCCTCCTCCCCTCGGAGCTCCTCCAAAATGATGCCCCCGCTCACATGCACGAGCGCCGGTGCTTCACGACCATATGATCATGACTCATTCAAAACCGGTCCTCAGCATCATTTGTGTTTTGCACTACGTCAACTCATGTCTCACTCAGCGGTAAGAAAACGCCAAAACATTATCATAGTGAAAGTTAAAAACACAAACAAACATGAAATGTACGTGCAGGAGGCGGGCAGAACGACAGGACAGGATTTGATTGGTTTCATAATTTGGCTCCTGATGGCAGGGATTGGTTGGTGTTTTCCCAGGTTTACTCCGGCTGTAGATAGCAGCTTTTTTTCCCGCTCTTTTTTAAGAACACATTATTGTATTGATTGCCATCGGGACATAAAGATCATTTTAACCAGTATAACAAAAAGTGTATCTAAATCTGACTACCAACGCCAGCTTTAATGAGAGAAAGTTTCTGTTTGATGCTGATGGTCACAAACAACCACATTCACAACCAACACATTCATCTTAAAGTGTCTCAGTCAACTTTTATATGTTTTGTTGTCTCGACGACACTCATCGACTCACTACACCATGACAGAGACGGTGTTTGTTTTAGTTCAGCTCCCTCCTTGAGGACACACCCAACAAAGCTTGCATTTTATTTTGTACAAACCGTATTATACTGCTGTTATTTGACAAACTTAAGACGCCTTTATAACCAATCAAAGAAAACTGGTTTCCTTTCAGGGTCATACTACTAAAGTCACCCAGGGTGAATCCCCTGTGTAATTTACTGTTAACAGTAAAACTGAGACCCAAAAAAACCTCTGAAACTCAGCGACTCTGAGGGAGGAAAAGAAGTGTGAAAAGGGCAAAATTTGCTTTTGCTTTCAACTTGAAAACATGGTCGCCTCTCAAAACTTTCAATCCACAGTAAACAATACAGTGCGCACAAAAAAGGGAATTGTTGCTAGCAACTGGAAGTACCAAGAATTTGGCCATTGTTCCTTGAGGCATATATTTCTTGTCAGACAATAGCCAGTGGGTTCTGAATAAAGATAACTATTACTAAAGAAATAAATTCCAGTTCTTTTAACACCCCTGTTATGTTGCGGGTCAAATTGACCCATTTTAGAGTTCAAAATTTAAAAATGTGTTAAAGGTATTTTTTCGGTGTGAAACTTCCTCTGCTTGGCTAAATTAGCATTATCAACATATTTAAATTAAAAAGTGTAAAAAGTCATTTCACGGATTTGCAACCCCCCCTGAATGTTTATTACGTATATACTGTTTGGGTCAGTTTGACCCGGCAGTCAAAGTGGAGGCTAAAAAGGGTCAGAAGGGTCAAATACTAATTTTTTTTTGGGGGGATTGTGGGTAGAGCAACTTCTACTACTCCATAACCTTAGCCCTAATGTCAAAGTGGATGAAAGGCTAGTGGTATTCAGAGGTTGCTGCCCATTTAGGCAACATTTGCCCTTCAAACTAGCTAAATACGGCATAACTATCTGGGCATCACTTCATAAAACAAAAAATAAATAAATAATAAAACAAATATATGGTATGTAAAACAGGTGCATTTATATGTGGGTCTTTCTAATGTACGTTAAAAACAAGTTTTGACACGAACTCTTTTTATGAAAAATAAGTGACTTATCATCATTTGATCATGATCTGTTAGAGGTAAAGAAGACCAGTACACTAAATATTGATTGAAATGGTTAGTAATGGAGTTAATAATGACATGTAAACAATGTTTTTTGGGTTCTGACACTTTTGGATAATTAAACATGCAAGACACGAACATAACAGGAAGGTTAAAGCGTTTAAGCAGTTGTAAAATAGCATGTTTGTAATCTGTGCGATTCACTGTTTTGCAGACAAAGCATACCCAAAGGCCTAACATGAAGAAGATAAAAGACCATTGTCCTGCATGGAATTGTGTAAAATGTACAAAAAGCATACAACAAAACTCATAACTGACCAGTTACACTATAAACAAAAGCCACCAAAATCTCAAGTTATTTCCAAAATCTGTCTGAAGTAATGGAGAGGGAAGCTGCACAATCCATGGGCATGTTTACTAGATACATTTTTACTGACCTAGTGTTGTATATTACAAACACAGACATCTGTACAGTGAATGCACAAACCTAGTACTACACTGCCAAGCAATCAAATGAAATCTCCCAAAATGTCTCAGATTAGCTTCAAAAGTAGATTTCATTTCAACCGCTTGAGTCAGCTGAGCTTAGTGTTGGTAGAAAAGAACCTGGTCCTCAAAAAGCAGTGCCTGTAATAAAAATAGAGCGTATTATGGAGAGTCTGATTTAAAGCTGCAGCCTCTCATCTATTCGGTGTTGGCCTTGGGAGAGTGAGATTTTATGATGAAGGGAGGCAGGGACTGCTCCTCATTCTCTACACCAACACAACCTTATTCACCCTTTTCGTCACTCAGTTCATGTAATACTGGTTACCTCACTCTCTCTCTCTTTCTCTCTCTCTTTTTTCATCATTTTCCACTAGTCATTACACTGTTTCTGGATCTCTCCGTCTCTAAAGTGCCTTTTATTCTCAGTTTCAATTTCAGTTTCAGGCTTACCCTCAATCTCTCTCCTAGCCCCTGCAGATTATTTTACCCATCTCTCATTTCTTGGTCCACAGTTTCTCTTTTTTTTTGGCCCATCACACTCGTTTATTTTCTTCTTGGTTGTCCATCCACATTTATCTCTCCCCCTCTCTGTCTCATCCCTCCCCCACTGCACACTCCTCTGCCTGGCTGTAGGTTAGCTTGTATGTAGTGGTAGGGATGCTGGTGGTGGAAGAATGGAAAGGATGGAAAAAAAGGGAGGTGGAGGGGGGTCCTTCAGTGAGCAGGGGGGTTGCCATGGTAACAGGCAGAGCCAACCAGTGGCAGCGGTACTCGTAGCAGTTAGCCGTATATGGCAATCTGGTGGAAAGGAGGAAGTGGGATTCATCAATCCAATTCTCGCAGGAAGAAGGAGTGCAGGAGAATAATTACGTCTCTGCAGTTTTGTCCACTAACAAACACTGCTAAATTAATATCAGGAGGTGCAGAGGGAGCCTTGGTTCAAGGATGTGCCTATAATTAATGCATACACTCATCAAAAAAAACACAGCCCTTACACATAAAGTGTATTCACAAACACAACTACGCACACCAAGCAGCTTTGAATGCACACAGTCACATAATGATGCACAAAATGTGTGTGTGCTTGATGATCTGTGGGGGTGGGCATTTACAGATAAATGTATCTCCGCTCAAGTTGCACAGAGAAAAAGCTAAGCTAAGCAAAAACTACAGGAGCTGCACACAATGAAGCTGAATAAAATATAGAGCACACACTCTGCTCTCTTATCCTCTGTCTATTACCGACGTGAAGCCGTTTCATCTTCCTCTCCTCTCCTCTCCTCTCCTTTACTTACACTCATGCATGCACACAAACGCACAAACGCACACACACGCTATGGCATGCACACACACAGCTAACACATCCATCTGGCACTCTGATGCTCTTTATTAGAAAAACGCCACAGACAGAAAAATATACGAGTCAGAATACAAACAACTACTGAAGAAAAAAGTATCATCATGGGAGCTCAAGCTGTAAGTCAGAGTATTATAGTGTGGATGTGTGTGTGCATGTGTGTGTGTGTGTGTGTGTCTCTGTCAGTGATTGTGTGAGTGCTACAGTATAGCAAGTTAGCTGTGTCTGTCTCCCACAGACAGTCCATTAGCATCAGCAGGCCGGTCTGACTCATCGCCACGCTGCAGGAGCAGAGGAGCACACTGTGACTGCAAGTGCAGGCGCCCACACATACAGTACACATCAATACAAAACAACAACACACAAACATGAATGAACTCAGTGACACAGAGCTTTAAAAAACACTCACAAGTGATAAACACCAAACAAGCAAACACTCAAATGCACCGTGAGGACAACAGCGTCTCAACAGTCCAAAAAATGTTGTAGGGAGATTGGTAGATACTTCATCAATAACTAGAGGAGAGGAGAGGAGAGGAGAGGAGAGGAGAGGAGAGGAGAGGAGAGGAGAGGAGAGGAGAGGAGAGGAGAGGAGAGGAGAGGAGAGGAGAGGAGAGGAGAGGAGAGGAGAGGTTGGTGGAGGGTGTTGAGGGAGATGTTTTTTCTTTTTTTATGTTACGGCTGGTTTAGGGACAGAGGGGGGAGCAGACGTCCAACCGTCCCAATTACAGATATCTTAGGTCTGAGTAAACACGGACCATTTAAGCCGAGCCAAAAACACACTCCTTAAAAGCAAGGACCAGTCACCACTCAGCAGGAGTTGTCTGTGTGTGTGTGTGTGTGTGTGTGTGTGTGTGTGTGTGTGTGTGTGTGTGTGTGTGTGTGTGTGTGTGTGTGTGTGTGTGTGTGTGTGTGTGTGTGTGTGTGTGTGTGTGTCAGGTCAGCAAGCTGCTGCTCAAGCAGCCCGCATTTCCTGTGTACGTGTGCACAAGTGTGTGTACTCTATTACCCTGCAGAGAAATAAATGGGCTGGGGGGAGAGAGGGAGAGGGGAGGGCAGAGGAGACGAGGGGAGAGAGTGCCGGAGGGAGACGTTAAATTGATCCCTGTCCAGCAGTTTTGGAGGTATCTGAAGGAAAAAAATGGGTGCATGTGTTTGTGTTGGAGGTGCACATGTGTGGAGTGGGGTGATTTAAGCCCAGCACAGCAGGGGATCTGCCATTTTTCCAAACACACATCGGCACAATGGAGCAGAGCTGGTGTGAGCCTAATGGTTATGGACACAAACAATTAGAATCACAAACTGAGTCGGGCTCAGCCACATGTGTGAGTTACACCTGTAATCCAGCTCTGCAAGACATTTTGACTTTTTATCTTGTGAATTCTAAAAGCTGCAATGTGTGGTTCATTATTGGTAAAAGTTAGTTTGCATGTCACACAGATTTATGACTTTAACATAAAAAATGACTATGAGTTTGGCTGGTTAACCCTCCTGTTGTGTTGCGGGTCAAACTGACCCTTTTTAAAGTCTATTTTAGGCAATATATGCCTTCCAAACCAGCTAGATGCAAATTTGGGCAGCATGTGACAGAAGAGGAGTGGTGTTCATTTATCAACATCACTTCATAAAAAAAAATAATAATAATAAAAAAAAAAACTAAAATTAAATAAAAAAAAATCTGTCAAATTATTGTATTTATATTTAGGTCTTTCCAATGTACATTTAAAAAAGATTTAACATGAATTTTAATGAAAAACGAGTGAGTTATCCTCCTTTAACCATGATCTGTGAGGATTAAAGAACACCAATGAACTTAATCTTGATTTAATTGGTTAGTAATGGAGTTAGTAATTAGATTAAAAAAAGAATTGTATTGGGATTTTTTGGGGTTCTGACACTTTTGGATAATTGAATATGCTCTGTCAAATTGACCCAGGAACATCATTGCTGTTCCAGAGAAACGAACATAACCGGAGGGTTAACTCCCAGTCTAACCCAGGTAACAGAAAACTGAGATTATGCGTTAATGCAACATAAAAACTAATACGTGTTGAGACATCTTTCCCCCTGGTTTTACACAGTCACAGTAATCTTTCTCTGTATGAAGAGCAGAAATGAGAAGTTGACAGAAAGCAGATAATTCTTCTTTAGAGGGCAAACAAGCCCTTAATTCAGATGCACAAATTTACTTCTATCTTTATTCCTTCACTGCAGCAAAGTATACTGTTACATTAATTCTACTGACCAAATATGTAGTCGGTAAATGAAGAACGTCCTTTGTGCTTCATATGTGTGCACATATGGACATCTGTAGTACATGGACACTATATATCAAGGGCTTCAGAGAATGTGTCCTAGGATGTTTGTGTTCATGTATGACAAGAGGAAGAACAAAGGTAGCTCTGCTTCAAGACTGGGTGACATCTGGTCAAACTATTTAAAGATATCAATCACAAACCCACACACACACACTTTCACATAGACACAGAATACACACCGAAGCAAGCTCACTGAGACGAGAATAAAGAGCCAGGTGCAAAAATAGGAACACAAAAAAGGATGAGGCAGACAGTCAGAGAAAATGTGATGTTTAAGATATTTTTAACACTCAGACTCAGCCAGTCAGAATTCACCTGACTCAAATAAATTACACACACACACGCCGCTCGCGTGCACACACACATACACACTAACACACCTACTTCATGACAATCACACCTCATCCCAACACAGACACTTTCTCACATTCAGTCTTCTCCACACAGGCACACACACATCAGCTGTCATACGTCACACTGGGTTCATATGGGGAAACTGTGCAACAGACATAGGACTGTTGGGATAGAAGAGGAGAGAGCACACACCTTCAGTGTAAGAGGCAAACGGCTCGGGCTCCAGAGAAAGGGTAGTGATGTCGGAGCACAGGACCTGGATGGGGCTCAACATCCTGGGGGAGGACTCCAGGGTGGAGAGGGGTGGACAGGATGGGCGCAGCTCTTCAGGCTATAGCCAGGAGCAGCCCTGCAAGAGGAGCAAGGATGGAAGGAAGGGAGGGAGGGAGGGAAGGAGGGAGGGAGCAGGGCAACAGGGAGCAGCAGAGGGGTAGGAAGGAGCAGGGTGGGGTTAAGGGTGGGGGCTGAGTTACTGCATCACCACACTTGGCCATGAGAACTCATCAGAGAAAAAAAAAAGGACTGATATATGATGCATTAATGATAGATCTGTATCTTTTTAACATGATGTATGGATATGTTGGCTTTGGCTGGGAGATTTGCAAGACATGCAGGATGAACAGAAATAGACACAGTCTCAAAATGTCTTGACTGGCTGTTTTTTTAATGAAGTGTAATTATCTCTCACATGTCCCTCTAGGTGACAATGATGAACAATTACTAAAAAGTCATGACAGCTGACTGGCATAGCGCTATGATGACTGCTTATCATGTGTTTCTAAAGCCCAAAGCAGTTCCTTTAAACTGTTGAGTTTGTGTGAGCAACAGGAGTGCAGATTGAAAGTATATGAAATGAGAACACACAAGTAAATATTCATGTCCAAGATTTAAAAAAACAGAACACGTTTTCTATTTTGACTTCCAGCATCGCAGAAACCCTTACGTACATATATTTGCCACAGGCATAATACCAAGGTTCTTGAAGCAAGTGCCCTGGGACATGCTAGCATGAGGGGTTGTAATTCTAATTAAGGTTTTTTGGGGGGTTGTTTTAAATTCCAACACTCAGTGCTTCCTTGTTCAGATAACTGAGAAATCTTTCAACCTCTGAGGTACATTAAAACCATTCAAAATAACAGGGGTTTGTATGCTTATTCATTAAATGCAATCAGTCATAATTTATTTAAAAAATTGTTAAAAATATCAAAATTCTGAATTTTGATGATGGTTTAATAGTTATTTTGTGTTTCTCATCTATCATCGAACCTTATGTGTCTCTCCAGTCATAAGATTTTGTAGAGGGCAGAGGGATTGTGTGTGGGGGGGGGGGTAAGACATGGAGGGAGGGAAGGGAAGCTGAGGTAAAGGGAGGTAGAGCATGACTCCCCTCTAGGAGTTAAAGGGCAGGGGAATCCCTATGGGAAGATTTACAGACACGCTGTTATGTATGCGTATGCGTATGCACACACACACACACACACACACACACACACACACACACACACACACACACACACACACAAAGTTACACACAGATGCACATATCCACACACGCACGCACGCACACACACACACACACACACACACACACACACACACACACACACACACACACACACACACACACATATACAAACCCAGACAAAACCCTTGCAAAAACCCAAATACACACAGACTTGAGCAAGCTAAAAAGACACACGGTGTGTGTTCAGACACAGACATGAATATGAATGCAACACAGGTTAAGAAAAAGGAAGAAAAGTGGAGACACAACAAAACACACCAAGCATTAAATCACATGCAGCACCACGCTCTCTCCATCTTTGCATCTCTTCACACACAGACACACACACAACAGTGCAAAAGCACACACACACACACACAGGCACATTGTGTTAAGCGGCCTTCAGAACACTGTTGGATAATTGTTTGGCATACGTGCCACTTCGGCGCCGGGCAATGCTGTGAGTTGCATTAGGGGAACGATAGGGAAAGGTTTGGAGGGGGAGGAAGTGGGGGATGGAAATGGGGAGGAGGACAGGGGTGGGGGATGATCATGGAGGAAAAAGGTGAAGGGGGGAGTGTAGTGTAGTTGATGTAAAAGAAGAGGCAGGTATGGATCCTTTTGTTTATTTGTGATAGAAAATGATCTGTTTAGTCGCCAGGGGGGGATTTTTGTGTTATTGATTTCAGAGCACAGTCAGTAGTTGTGTCCCTTTTTTTAAAGCGTCTATGTGATGCATAGTTGTTCCACAACAACAGTGTTCCGTGGTGTGTCCACTCTGGTGTGAGCTCATCAGCAATTCATCCTGAATAATGTCTGTGTCTACCCAAGATGTGTGGAATAATTAATACTGCCAGTATTGGTGGGTGGAGACAACCTGTCAATCATATCAGCCAAGCATGAAAAGCAGCATGTTTATCATCATGGACTGTTGCCATGGCAATAATGGATGGTTGGTGATGGATGTCAGGACTGATTTTCTGCCACTATTTCATACAATCCTTTTGTGAAACGGACAAAGACACAATGGAAATACTGTATGTATTAGATAAGACACACACTGAGACAAACACACACACACACACACACACACACACACAGATATTCTCAAACCCTCTCACCAAGACAATGTGTTGAATGCAAACACAGGCGGTTACACAATCAACAGGCATCACTACAGCTCTCCCCTGACTACAGTGTGTGCTTCTGTGTGAAGGAAATGATATAAGCACAGAAACAGAAGGTTTTATTCTCTTCCTGCAGTGATATGAGGATAGAAAATGAACGCACAACATGTGTATGACCACCACATGATAATCTGTTGTCCTGGTCTGAGAGGAGCAGCAAACAATGAACTGATTATAAGAAATGGATTGAGGTCAGACTGATAGGGATGGTGGTGTGCAGGTGAGATTAGGGGTGTTATTCAGATTAGCAGTGAGGGAGGTTATTCAGGGTCATAATCCCTCTTTTTTAGGAAACAAATTGGTTTATACCACTGCTCATGTGTCGGTGATGTAAAAGTTAGGCTTGCACCTGTTATATTTTAAGGAGAACTTAACCGAGAGTGTGTGTTTTTTCGACTCTTAAACAATGTGACAGAGTCCTGGCTTTTTCTTCTGCGCCGTTAAAAGTAAAAAATAAAAATCTATTCTCCTGTTATCTGTTTGTGACATACAGACATAAATAGAAGCATACAAACACACATCCCCACAGGTCAGATCAATTCTTCCCTGCGGTGTCACAAAGTAGCTGTGTTACACAAGGTGAGGAAGTGATTACAAAAGCACAAATTAAAGAAAAGAACAGAGATAAAAGAATCGACAAACAGCATCCGTACACATGGAGACTGTGAGGAGATGGAAACTTGCCTAATTTGAATACATTTAGCAGAGTAGAGTGTTTTTCTCATTAGTTCTTGTTGCTGTCTGTAACTCTGTCTGAACAACACAGAGCTTAGAGAGATTAGGAAGCTTTTCTGGGCTTGTTTTATCTAACAGACACTAAGTATACCCACACTTTGCCACACACTCTCCATAACTCTAAGTCAGAGACACACACATAGGCCAGATTGTAGAAAAATACTTACACAAAATAAAATACAGACACATGCAGCTTCCTCATTCATCTTACCTTCAGTCACATAGTTGTGGTCGGGGAGGAAGCCACGGTGGTTGAGCGTCGGGGTGGCGTCAGTGTCTTCGCCCATCAGCGGGGCTGGGGGGGGCGCCCGTTTCAGTGGGGCAGCGTGGTGGTGGCAGATCGGTGGTGGAGGGGGTGGTGGGGATGCCGGCCAGCACAGCGCCCATACTGGTGCCCGCAAACGCCTCCTCAGCACAGGCGCACAGAGCCAGCCATCCTATCCTTTGAATGAGGATGAGGGGCAGGTAAAGGAGGGAGTGGACTGGTCCCAGAGGAGGGGCTTTTGCAGCTTGGAGTCCACAGAACTGCTTCAGAGAGCCAGATGCAAATCTGCAGGAGGAAGATTATTTAAATAAGTTCAGAACTAATGTGTAAGCTTGATTTTTTTATTTCTACAAGAGCTCTCACACATCACTCTGAGGGAGGAAAAATCCTGCCTGCCTCATGTCCACTCTGCAGCTGCTGAGTCCAGGTGTGGCCAGAGTGATTCTACTCTCTCACAAACACACGCACAACATACACGACCCTGTGCTCCATGACATGGGTAAGGTCCCTACTTATTAATGGATGCTCAAAATAAGAGAGGAGAGAAGATGAAGAGGGGGAGGAGAGTGGGGGGAGGGTAGAGAGGGATGAGCAGAGCCCCTGGTCGGTGTATCTGCAGTGCTGCTGCTTCTGCAGTGAACTCGCACAAGCATGGACACACACGTATAAACAGCAGGACAAACACACACTCACCTACACACTCTGCAGCTTGTAGCTCAGGTACGTCTCGGTGGATCCTCCATGAATAACGTCTCTCTCTCCTCCTCAGCAGGTAACTGTCTACTTGGTTTCTGGGCTCTCTCGGTGCAAAGAGGGAAAATCCTTCTGGCCCTGCGTTCTGCTGCAGTCTGCGATCTGGCGTCTGTATGAAAGGCAGAGTGAGAGGTAGAGAGAGGGGGAGGGAGTGTGAGAGAGGGAGGGAGAGAGAGAGTGTGAGGGAGAGAGACAGGATCTGTACTGCTGCGCTGGTTCGTGTGTGATGCATCAGAGCAGGGCCCGCCCACTCTTTGGTGCAGCCAATCGACACAGAGCTCAGATCTGCCTGACCACCACTGACTGCAGGTGATTAGATACGATGAAGACGCAGAGAGGGATGGAGGAATGGACAGCTGGGGGAAAGTGACTGAGGGTCTTATAAGGTAGTGACTGATGGGGGGAAGAGCAGAGCGACAGAGAGGGGGGGGGGGGGGGGGGGGGGGGGGGGGGGAGGGGGGGGGATGATGACTGTTGTGCTTGGCTTGATGCTCTATACTCTATGAGTAGAGGATTCTGTAGTCAAAAATAAGCAAACACAGATTATAACATATAGCACAATATTTTGTAAGCACAGAAGGTAGAGCTGAGGAGTAAATAAATAACTGTTTATCAAACCCAAATTGAATAACATGATCTTATATAGTCTCATATTCTTCTGTTTATGAAGAAGAAACTGGAAGCACTCAGTCTGCATTGGTAAGAATAAAGACTGAAAAGAGGGGAAATTAATAATTTGGTTATGTGTGAGTATATTTTGATATCACCAAGCCAAGCATAAATGATTCTATGGATACAATTACATTTTAAAACACAAGGGGATATCTTCGATGTCTGCAGTTGCTACCATTATCACCATCACTATCACCTCTCTCCCTTACTATCCTCTATCCCTCTTTCCAGACCCAACTCGGTCGAGGCATGATGGCTGTCTAACATGAGTCTGGTTCTGCCTGAGGTTTCTGTCTGTTAAAAGGAAGTTTTTCCTCGCCACTGTAACTACCTAAATACTGCAATGTGCAATGCTCATGATGGATTAAGGTGGGGTCAGACTGAGTCTTATCCTGTCTTGAAGTTGGGTCTCTGTTCATAATTTGACATAGAGTGGTCTAGACCTCCTATGTTTGTAAAAGCGTCTTGAGATAACGTTTGTTGTGATTTGGTGCTATACAAATAAAGATTGATTGATTGATGATTGATACCATTCATGGGGTTTTTGCTTTCAACCAAAAACCAAAAATTGCTGATCTGGTTGTGATCAGAAATTTATCAGGTGGGGTCTTAGTCGGTCCACCTTGACTTTTTTGTGAGAGGTGCACTGTGATTGATGAAGAATCACTTCCAGGTTTTTTAGCCAATAGGTATTACTTGAGTTTTTAAAATACACAAAGTGAGTGTGACCCTCATGGGGTTGCCCAGGACACGCACTAATTTAGGACAGATCAGTTTTCCTATCAATCATCTTTATCAGTCTTAGTGATGGAAAAGACGTTATGGAATTTAATAATCATTTTTCTGAGAGACATTTGATAATATTGAATAATATCCACCATATATCAATGCACAAGATTGGCTTGTTCACTGACTAACACTCAAAAACTTGAAGAAGTCCACTATAAAAACAATTATCCAAGGACTAAAAAAGGGGCCAAAGTTCACTTTCCAGAGGATGGAATCCATAAAAATGAGGTTGTGATTTTAACAATTTATCAATGGGCAGCATGAAGCTTCTACTTGTTGTGTCCCTAATAGTAGAATTGATATGATATTATTTTTTGTATTTACTTTTTTGCACTTTAATGTCTTATCGAGACACAAAAGTATCTTTTTAATATTATAGCACATTTTATGATCATATTGCCTCGCCTACTTGAAGTGAACAGATATGACCACCGACTGCAAGAGAAATACTTAAATTCACACCCCGCCACACACACACAGGCATACACACACTTGATTCAGCGTGGCAGCAGAGAGTGGGGGGCTGCCAGTGACAGTTGGTGCCATCACTGGTGCTGGCTGTCTGCCACCAGGCTTTAAACCCCCCCACAGCAGGGAACAAGAAGAGCTGTTTATCAGACTTACTCCAAGACTGCCAGCATTGCCCTCCCCCATCCGATTCTTAACAGTGACGGGCAATGCTCCACACATCGCTGCCATATATCTGCCCTTCTAACTGCCCCCCACCAGCCTAACATCCACCACAAAGCTCCCCATAAGCCCACCCACTGTTTCCCATATACAGCCACTGTTCTACCTGTACGTCTTCATCCATTCAACCCAACCATATGCCAACTACATCCCCCTCTGGTTAAAGCTATAAACCCATAAGGTTTGGTGTGTAGCTTGTACCAAAGGTTCCATCAGTGTACAACATAAGATTTGACCCTTTTGTATAACCCAAAGCAGAGAGGAAAGGTGAAAATAACCACAGACATTTTATTGTTTTCAGTATACTTTAAGTCACATTGATACCTGGCGAAACTCAAAATGATCAAATAAAGACAAATATTTTTGTATTTTTTATTTTTTATTTTGAAATGTTATGTCTACATGTACAATTATGTTTCTATGTCTACTGTTAAATGTAATGTTGGAACCTGCAGCTGTACTGATAACAAATTCCACCACTCTGGCTGTGTGGTTATTAAAAAGAATCAATCAATCATATTCAGACTCTTGATATGCATTCTGATATGGTGCTGAATTATCTAACTTTCTTCCTGTTTTGAAATTTCTTTATTTAACCTCAAGTTTACTTGATAAAAATGGAGATTAGAATTATGAAAAGGTTTGTCCATTATCAGAAAAAGGTAAACAAATTACTTCAGTTGTCGATTTAGTATTTCACATTGATATTAGCTCTTTCAGACATCTTATATTTCATTAATTTCTCCGATTGCTATGTGTTTTTAAATTCAAACTTCATGTCTTTGGATTCTGGACTGTTCAGACCTTAGACTGTATGAAATATGGATGTAGTATTCGTGACATCACCTATCTGTATCTGAAGAGCTGTTTTGAGGCCAATCGTTGACTGCTGTCAAGCCAGTGTGGCGTAAAGAGGCGGGCTTTGGGCCTCCACGCCAACAGCCACAGTGTTCCCGCCTGTCAATCAAGTCAGCTCTGCATCTCATTGGAAGACTCGTAATTTTAATATCTTTGAAATTTCCGCGTTAGAAAAAAATTCAACCCCCGTACAGTGTGTGCCGATCAAGAAACGAGCTATCCAGACTACACTTTGTTTTTTGTACCAGGCTGTAAACATGTTTATTTCTGCTGTAAAGATTGGCTTTTTTGAATTGGTGTGTATGTGGTGTCCGGTACTTCCGGAGTCAGCCTCAAGCGAATCCTCGATGAACTGCAGTTTTTAACACTTCCGTATTGGACTCATATTTTTAGACTGGAGGTTGCCGCTTGGTTCAGACAAAGTAAAAGGAGACATTTACTGCTTTTTCAACATGTCCCCCACTTTCTCACACCTACCAACAAAATTGGACATAAATGTTGGATTACTATAAAGAAAACCTCCCTCAATTGTTACTCTAAACTATGTGTATGATTTTAAACCAATGAAATAAACAGGAAAGACAGTTAAGGTTGTAGCAGTTGGGCTACCATGACCTAACATCAAGTTAGTATGCACAATAATAAAATAATACAACCACATGCTACCCAAAACATAGACAAGGTCGAACAAAATGTCTTAAATTAAATGCAGCAAGGTCAAAAGTTCAAAAAATCACTTCAGGTTGAATCACTTTGGTTCTTTCTATTTTAGTGCTGATTGAATTAACAACACCTGTGACTGCATTTAGCTTTTAGCCACATGTGCAACCTGACAGAAAATCCCAACCTTAAACAGCAGCAGCTTGGGATTTATAGACTAGAGAAAATAACTCAGAGGTAACACAAGTTTATCTTAAATCTGCATTAGTAATACGTTGGTGAATGTTGAGCATAATAAACATGGTAACAAAACATGGCAAAAAAAGTTAGCATTGAATGCTAAGGCTAACATGTTGGCAAACTGTTGACTGCAGGTTACAGTACAGGCTGTTTCTTGCAGAATTATAGCGTTGATGATTTACTGACCTTCTAGCCTCATCTTGTCTCTCCCAGCCAGATGTCTTTTCCAGATAGCAGCTCTATTAAGTCTTCATGTAGTGCTGGCTGGTAAACAGTGTACAGCTGATTAAGCCTGTTTGATGAAAACAGCTTCCTGTTGAAAACAGGGTTTATAAGACAAGTGTACACATAACATTTGCAGGGTGAAGAAACAAATCAATATACTGAAACTCAAAACTCCACCAAACAAAGAGGGGAGGATTTCCATGCTTCTTGGGAGATATGATGGTGATGGATATGTCTAAAGCATCTTTCCTCAAAAATTCATTGCATTAATTCACAGATTTATGAAACAAGGGGGAAAAACTGAAACAGAGGTAAATGGAAAAATGATTTAAATGTATTAAAACAAACCTTTTGGAACAGCAGAAATTCTTTTTCTAGGATTATACTTCTCCCCAAAGTCAAGAGGACATCACAAAAAAAAATGAAAGTGATCAACAGCTGGTCAGAATTATGCAAAGTTCTAAATCAATTCAATTTGTTTAATTCAATTTACAAAATACAATCCTTGAGAAAGCCAGATATTACAATGTTTCTTTAGCTACAGGAAATCCAGTTCGACTTGTCCTTGGTAAACTGTCATGTTTGACCCTGGGCCTAAGCAGTCTCAGGTCCCCTGTGGTGACTGTGCCATTCAGCTGTGAAGGCTTGGCCTTGGACTGGTCCTGTTACCTAGGTGACTTTAGGGCATGACCACCCAACATCCACAATGTCCCATGTGTCCTGGGCTAAATGCAATGAGATGCACTGTGTCTGCTCATCGATTTCCTAGAAGAGATAGTTTGGAGAATCTTGATATAGCACTTAACATTTAACCACCAAATCTCCTTTTAAGTCTCAGAGAACAAATCTTTGGTTGAATTAATGATTCAATGCCCTGGTTGATGTTGTCTGATGAAAATTTGAGGATGAAATTGGCAGAATTTGTCATGAAAAGGTTTAAACCAATTTATTTTTAAAAGAGGCGATTTAAAGCTGTTGAATTGGAAACTTGTGTTTTGCTTATAGTTGCAGACATGCCAGATCTTTAGCAGAGCCAGAAGTGTGCATAACATTTCTAAAGACTCACAGAAATAAAAATATGTACGTCTGCATGTGTTTTTTCATTCAGAAGCTTTTTTATATATCATCAACTACAGAGACAGAAACACACTCATGGGTAAAAACCAATGCAAATGTCAAACCATGTCAGGATGAAAATTTAAAAAAGACACTGCGTTATTATCTGTGTTAAAGATAGCACATTATCCAACTAAGGGTTTACTATGAGAATTCCCAAATGTGTTTCATTTTAGAATTGTTTGCCTAAATTCCTTCACATTGAAAAAACTGTTCAAAAATATTAGACCAAAACACTTCGTCAGACCCAAAATCCCTCTCTTGTCTATGAAGCAGATAAATAAACTCCCTGACTGTCAGACTCCAACACGTTTCAGCCGACATGATAACGATCAGCATCATTCATCAGGAGCTCCGATACATCCAATCAGACACAGCGATGCTTATGAGTGTCTGTCTCTCTTGACCTGGTGCTTTTCTCCCGTCCCACCCCCACTCCAACCTGCAGACACAGCCAGGGTTGCTAAGCAACCCAAGGGCAGCCTTTTGGAGCACACACACTCATTTGTGCAGACACACTTACACACTTGGAAAAATTAGTAACTCTAAAAAAAGAAGATAATAAAGTCCCACTCCTCCCCCATCATGCTCTGTGGCCCCCAAACTGTAAAAACAGACAGTCCAAATTCATCCCGCTGTGTCCCACTGACTGCATCTCTCACACATACACACATACAACATGCACACAGAAAGTCCACTACATCCACAAAATCACTTAATATTTAGTTGATTGTGACTGGTTACTGATGGGATTCAAGCCAGCAGCCATGAAATCAGCGTTTCTAACAGACAAAAAGCTTTAGAAGATGAAAGTTAAAAGCTCTGCAGCGTCTCCCCAGTCTAACACTATTAGCACATTAAGTAAGAGCTTAAATACAGTCAGCAGACGATGGATCAACTCAGTGCCGTGAGCGAGAGACAGCACTGTAATCCCCTAAAGGGGGGTTCCACTACAGTAATGGCTACCCGCATGAAACCACGGCCCCTGGGGAGTGGTGGGACTGGGTAGATTATGAGCAGCCTCGGGGCGACGCTAAACCTCTTACAGCACGGACATATAAATGCACACACAGAAAGAAGCTGATAGTTGTACACAAGTAAATACAACCATTAACATGCATGGAAAAACACACTTATAGTACACTTGAAAATAGGAAAGATAAAGAGAGGTGCACGCCTATAAAAAACCTACAATAAACAGAGCTATGATTTAACTGATTCCTCATCTATCTCCAGCTGAGTCCAAGTAATATCTCCTCTTTTTGTAGAACATGTTTTGGGGAAGAGGGGATAATTTTACTCCTGGAGGATTATGGGATGGTGATGGAATGACTATCCAGGCAGAGGGCAGGGAGATGGCAAGAGGTTTTTTTCCCCAGGTAAATTAAAGCAGCAGCCTCAGGGGTTAGAGAAATAAAGTAAAACATGGTGACGTAAAAGGTACAGAGCACATTACAGTCTAATCCCTGCTGGAGAACAGACTAATAGCATTGTTTCCTGGTGATGGACACTGGTTGGGACAATATTTATCTGAAAAGTGTGTTGTTGTTACATGAGCCAACATGTTAAATCACTAGAGAATCAGACTCTGGAGCTTTAACACACTGGCAAAGTAGTTCCATCTGGTGTTACCGTGTGTCAGAGGGAAAAACTTTCCTTAATGAAATGTTTATAGTGTGCCTATTGATAATATAAATACCTACAACATACCTTACATACATCTTTCACATGATTTCAAAGCATCGCAGTCCTTACAGCCTGGTCAACTGTTCATTTGTTTCATCTCTCCCCCTGGAGAAAAGCTGCTTACAACAGAAAGAAGATTACACATAACTAAATATAAAAACAGAAAACTCTGCAAAGCCTGTTTGACCCCTGCCTATGAATACACACACACATACCTATTCTGGGACCCTAGTCTGTACATAGATTTGGGTTTCTATCCGACCCATCACTTTCATCCTCCCATAAATACAGTACTTAGACATTAGACTCACCCAAATGGTCTGTAAAAGCCTGCTTTTCTCAGTGGGGATTCAATCCTCACATTAGCAGTAGTTCAATGACTCACTCACACAGCCCTGATTTAAATCCATAGATATAAAACTCTATAAACAGGACCTGTATCCATCCTTTTCCTCCTCACAGCTCAATTAGAGCCAGTGTAGAGTTGGCCTTCAATTTTGTGTGTTACAATATTTCTATCACTGTGAATGTAAACCCCCACAGGGAGAGTCACACAGGTGACCCTGGGGGAGGGGAGGTCACCAGAAGGAGGGACAGGGTCACAGAGTGTAATCTTTTGGTGAGCAAAACAAGGACTCAGCAGCCAGGGGAATACACTGGCACAGCTTGGCCAAGCCTCCATCAGCAGTTCAAACTGTGAGAGTGGATGTAACGAGTGTCTCATCAGCCTCCACACAATTACATTTTCAAGGCTTCTTTTGTCTGTGTCCCTGTTTGAATGTGATCAAGCACGAAAGTCTAGAATAAAACTTGAACCTTGTTGCTTTGACAGACACTTGATTTGACAAAAAGTGGCAAGGGCACAGGATTTTTTTGACACAACAAACCAAGGACTCATGTTTGATTTTTTTGCCTCCTAAGCACATGCTAACAGACCAGATTAGACATGATGACACAAATGCAAACATCAGTAAAAAAAATATATATTCTGAAAATATAGAGCACATTGTAAAACATGCTGAGAGCAACATTTCTATCATAAAACTATTTGTAGTGCAAGCATTTCTATAAATCTGTGTTAAGATGACACCGCCCCCTTGAGTCTGGTAAAGAGTAGTACAGCAACATAGGATGCATCAGCTATGCATTCATGAGTCAGTCCAATGGGAAGATTCTTTTTGTACAAGTATTTAATTTAAATTTCACTTTGAAAAGACAGGATGGTAAATTAAAAAGCACAGTTCTTCTGTAACAACCAAATACTTGTTTCATGAACACTTTCCAATTTTACAACACAAAATACAAGTTTGAGTCGATGGGCAGCACATCGTGAAAGAACAGTTATCCTACCTTTGCATGCCATGTCTAAATGTACACGTCTTTACTGGCTTTGTAAATTTGTAGTTGTTAAACTTCAGTGACTTCCACTGAAATAAAATAAAATCATGAACACATGTCCATACTTGAGAAATGTATCAAATTTACACCAATAGTGCATGGATATTTCCCTTTTTCCGAGGATCAAACAGTGATTCACGTGGATGTTAAGTAAAAAGCTCTATTTCTAGGGTCAGACTGAACTGCATTAAAAAAAAAAAATTAAGACACCTGAATTAAATAAACTTGACCATATATCTCAGTACAAACATACAATAAACTTTAAAAGTGGAAGTTATATTGTTGCATTGAATCAACTTACAATAGAATAAAATAAAATACAGGGACACTGTTTTCTTCATTTAGTTTGAAATGTTCTGTAATACATTTTTGAGAGACACAAAACACAATCCTGAATCAACCTCTGAGGGTGGATTTTGTAAACTAAACAAAAGCAGACCCATCATTTTTCAGTCCTTCAGATGGGATTTGGACCCATGTCTGCCTCCTGCTGATCATCTATGTAGTAGGGATCACCTTGGTGGACTCTGTGGTTGTGCACCCTCAGGTTCCCCCTGTGGGCAAACCTTTTTCCACATTCTGTGCAGGCAAAGGGCCTCTTCCCCATGTGCACGTCCCGTTGGTGGGCTCTCAAGTTCCCGCTGCGGGCAAAGCGTTTACCGCACTGCGCACAGCCAAACGGCCTCTCTCCCGTGTGCGTGCGAGTGTGCACAGTAAGCTCGGAGGGAGTGAGGAAGCTCTTCTCACAAAACTGACAGGGATGCAGTCTGACTCCTGTGTGCCGTAAGAGATGTCTGCGCTGGTGGGACGGGTAGGTGAAACACTTGGTGCAGTACGGACAGGTGTAGGGTCGCCCGTTCCCCCCTCCAGGAGCTGCAGGGTGGCTCAGGGTGTTTGTGTGCCGCAGGGTAAGCTGCTGTGCATTGGACTGTGGTCGGAGAGGGTCTCTATTTGCAAAAGTTGTTACCCTCCGGGTGTGACTAACAGGACCTCTTCCCGCCCTGTCATCTCTGGGTCTCCATGGTGATTCGACAGAGGGCGTTTGTGACTGAACTTGCCGAGCCCCTCTTAGCCCCACACCCTGGCCCTGTACTGAGGTCTGATTGGAGTTCTGGTTCTCAGGCTCCTGGTCCAGAAAAGGGAAAGTGCTTTCATCATCCTCATTGCTGGTCTCGTCAGAGCAAAAACCGGGTCTGTAGCCATGTGTGTCTATGCTGGTGCTGCTGTTAGTTGGACCAGAGCAGCCTGTGCTGTCCGCCTGCACATTCTCCAGACCGGTCACCCCACTTCGGGAGGCATCAAGGCCTGGTAACCACTCCCCCTGTTGAGCAAGGTTTGGGTCAGTCCTGGGTGAGCATCGTCCGCTCTGAGAAATAGAGAGAAAGGGGGAGGAAACTTGGTCCTGAAGGGGTCTGTGGTCCACACTCCGACTGCCCTGCTCCCAATGAGACACTGCAGAGAGATAACAGGGAACAGATGCACTTTCATCTCAACAACAAAAATAAAATACCCCTGCAATAAGAAAAAAATGAAGGTCATCTTGCCTTTGCTTTTAAGAGATAAAATGGTGAATTAAAAGAGAAGTGTGCAGGGCCCACTTACATTTGGCCTTGGCTTGTGAGGCAGACAGGGCTTCTATTTGCCTCTGGTCTACAGCAGAAAGGCCTCCCTCTGCCTGCACTGTGACAGACCCCAGGGTTGGCCTTGATCCAGCACGCTGAAGAGAAGTAGCGTTAAACAAATGTCTCAGGTGTAGAAATGGCATATGTCATAATTAACTCATTGTAGACTAATTACTTTTGCTAAGTTTTGAACACAGAGAGAGATAGGACAGGGTCTGACCTCATGTTTAACTAAAGCTCCATCCTGGCCCGTAACCTCTTCTTTTAGCCCACTGAGGTTCTGACTGAGTCCTTCGACTGGGTCTGAGTGAGACAATGGATCCTTTTCAACATTCAGGCCTGTGACAAAAAAAGTATGGGTGGTCAGTGGAGATCAAAGATGGTCTTAATTGATAGGAAACACTGAAGAAAGGTTCAATCTGGTGCAACATGAAGATACAGAATAATGCATGTCCACTTTTATAACAGTATTTCTCAATTGCTAAAACATTAAACCCTATTGTCTGAAATTCCTTAGTGTCCTGAACCCATGTATTGAATCAGTCACTCTTTTGGCAAAACCATAAGCACTTTTCACTGGTTAGACACCACTTGCAAACACATTCTCACTCACTAAAACACATGTTGCACGGTGATGCAATTATGTTGAATAAAAGGTAAGCACAGGTAGCAAAAGTTAAACACATTTGAAGCACAGGTGTCACAACCACTCAAAACTGATCACACTTGTGGCTAATGATGTGAGGAAACCAATGTAAGCCTGCATCTCCTCTTTATTTCTCTACTTCCTTATTTTTTATTATTTATTTTGGTGCCTTGGTCCACAGTATCCTGTAACCTTTTGAGTCTTCTGCCTCCCTATTCCTCCTTACACCACAGATCAACAATAGACAGAAAAGGGTTACAACACCCTGAGCTGTCCCATCAGGCTCAAGAATCACCTTAGCCTTAGCCAGGGTTTTTTCCCCCGTTGGCCTGTGATGTGGCTGAAGTCATGTGGCCTGACCTAGCACGTAGACCTGATGCTGTGGCTGAATGATTGTAGATACTGTAACAGTTCAGCTCAGATTTTTTGGATTACACTGTAATGTGCTTCTCATTTATATTTGTTGTCACTTTATCTTTACTGTATACAGGTGCTAAATTCAAAGAGGATTTTTGTGTTGTTGCAAAATTCATTAAACTTACTGTGAACAATAAACATTATTTCTATAGCTTCATGCCCTGAGCATTGTGTTTTCAGTGTTTTGATGTAGTGTGTAATGACTGCTCAGTATTGTTTTTAATTTTGATTGACTTGGGGTATGATCCGACAACATTCAGGGTTCCCACACGCCCTGGAAAAACTGGAAAACCTGGAAAACAGTTGACCAGTTTTCCAGTACTGGAGAACACCTGGAAAATGGGAGAAAAAGTAAAATGTCCTGGAAAATCACAGATTGTCCTGGAAAATTATTCCAACATGACTGTGTGCGACCTGACAAGGTTAAAAAAACACATCCCCATTCAACATTTGTGGCCATTTCTGTCATTCAGATCTATTTTGGTCAATTTATGCACTGATCCTCTGATTATTATTATTATTAATTTATTTATTTCACTAAGGCAGCTTCCAGAGTCCATTGCTGGCTCTTTCGTTTTTTACTTAGCTAATTTTATATTTTTTGAGAAAAGATAAGCTGAGATGAGAGTTGCCCATCATTGCTTGGTTGCAACAATGATAAAAGCACATTGAGTTGCCCTCGTGTATGAAATGCGCTATACAAATAAAGCTGCCTTGCCTTGCCTTGCCTTGCACTAATAAAGTGAAGTGCTGTAGATCTGCGGTTGCATTATTCTATTATCAATTTGCCATAATTTTTAAGCACGTAAGAGATGATCTCATGGATAGCCATAGACTGCACGTCTTTCAATGTAGACTTCCACTGAGAGGAACATATTAGACTATTTAGGAACTAAATTAGGAACTCAATTTAGACTGTCATACCAGCTTGATCTTCACTGAAAATGTCCTTGAAATGTCCTGGAAAATGATCTCTGGAAAAGAGTGGGAACCCTGAACATTGTGTGGTTTTGCAGGAAGAGTCAGAGGCTTGGTGAATGTAGTTTGAAATGTGGGTTTTGTGCTTATAGTGTTGAGAAAAGTGTGATGGATGTCAAGACGTGTTTTAGCAACTGAGAAATACAGTAACTTTAACATGAACAAGTGAGCTGTAAGCATATGACCTGATGCTGCCAGACTCTGCTGTCTCAAGCAGCTCTCCTTGTCCACCGAGGACAACTCTCCTTCCTCGCTCCCACCACCCTTCGTCTTAGGCCTGCTCCTCTCCACCTTCTCCACCAGCTTGCCTCGGAGGATGGAGATCTCTTCTGTTTTCCGAGCGAGCTCCGCCTGCTGTTCACACAGGCTGCTCTCAAAAACCTTGGCGATCTCACACACAGCGGCTGCCAGCAGCGAGTCCATGACGGTGGCCAGCTGTGCGTGGAAAGCGCTCCTCACAGACTCCATTGTCTTCAGTGTCGGTGTTTTAATGTTGTAGATTGATTGAAAGCGTTGTTTTCTTCTGTTGTTGTCTTGCAGAGGCAGCTGAGGGATGCAGCCACTGCTACAGTGTCCTCTGCTGTGGCAGCTATGAAGTGCCATGAGATGCTGCCATGCTACGCAACGACTTCACATCTATCCCAGCGAATAACAGCTCATGCATCTCATTGTGTTTTCAGCTCAAACATCTGCAGCTTTTCACGATCTTAACTCATCCAATGCTTTATCTTTCAAGCTCGCGCGTTATGCATGTATGACAAGCAATGCGGTTAATGCGAACAGCCTGACGTGTAGTGAAACACACCAACATTAAACGCCCTACTATCAATAACAAGAGAGGATGTAAGCTGATGAAGCAGTCGGTGCTCTGATTAACGACAGCATTTCTTCCAGTGTGTGCTAACGTGTAAACAAGAGAACAAATGCAACATAGCAACTAGCTTTTAGCCTGCCAGGATACATGGGTAAATGCAAAATGAATCACTAAAGATGGAGGTCGATAAAGTCACCCGACAGCCAGTGGATAAATGTGGGACAGTTACTCTCTCGCTCAGGTTAAATCCTTATAACACTTGAATTACATTCAAAGACGCGGCGCCCAGTCGTACTGCTAGGAGGAAGTTGGCATCAGAGATGTGAAGAATCGTCCAAAGTCTCGCGATAACAAGACTGAAGGATTGAGTGACTGCAATTCATACTGAAAAATAAAATAGGGTAGGACTACAAGGACATGTCTACAGACCTGGTGGCTGCAGATTTAGGACTATTTATCTTGGGCCGAAATGTAAAGACCCTTGTTGACAATAAAGGAGTGGCCAGGAGTGGCCATGCCCCCCATCAAATTCTGTTTTGCCACCCCTAAACCATAGACTGTATAAAAAAAACCTAAACCAGGGGCGTCAAACTAATTTCAGTTCAGGGGCCACATACAGCCCAAGGTGATCTGAAGTGAGCTGGACTAGTGAAATCATAACATAATAACCTATAAATAATGACAACTCTAAATATTCCCCTTTGTTTTAATGGAAAAAGTACAAGTACATTCTGTGAATGTTCACATTTAATGAACTATCTTTCTACAAAACCAGCTGTTGTATTTTTTGCCATGATGAGTCTCATAGTGGGCCGAATACTTCACTCTTTAAGCACTGAAACCTGCTGCGAACACACCAAATACAGAGGTTACCCATTCACCTGACACCAGTGGCGGTTCTAGACCGGGGGGGGGGGGGGGGGGCGTATGGGTGTTGTCAGAGGGACACATTCAACCCTGACAAAAGAGACTGAGAAGGGCGAGGACCGGCTGAGAACAAACTGGCAAACCATCAGTGCATCCCTATATACTTCACATATATACTACTGTGTAATATATCAAAATGCAGACTGACAGCAGCTGTTTGGCTGTTTACACTCAACATGAGTCCGTTAGCGCTCTAAGGTTTTACAATATATCAGGGCAAGTTACAGTTATCAGTTTGATTTAGTTTAGTTTCACTTAACTGACAACTTGAACACAATGTTGGGTATATGATCAGTTTACAACAACAACAAAAAACATCTATGCTTCAAGTTTTATTTGAATTTTTCAATAGGGCTGTCCATGTGCAGGTTGGACAGCCCAGGAGTCGCTACTCCTGACAGCAGCGGACCAGTGATGTTATTATACATCTGTTGCATCTGACAAGTGTGGCAGCCCGGATAAGGGAGTGGAGTGGGTCTGTGTGGCAGTTGCACTTGGGTTGACTGGTTTTGCAGCGACATCCAACCCATCTCTGTTCACGGAGGCAGCGCCAGAACAGACTGCAGGGGACTTGCCCCTGCTTTGTGCTGCAACAAATCAGTGAAACAACAGAGGGAGAGGTTCAATGGTATCTTACTTGTTGAGGAGCAGCAGCACCAGCACTCACAGGCTGACTGGCAGCTGGGGATACTGTTGCGGCATTATCTACAGTCCACTGATGGGACAGCAACTGCAGAGAGAAGGGAGAGGTTAACCAGCTGTTATGAACTCAAACACTAAACTCTTACTCTTTTCATAGCCTGGACAGGGTTTAAAATGAGCACCAAACAGTGTCCTAATGCTGATAATCCTTATTTTATGTGGGATTTTAAAACTTCTATCTCAATCACAGCTGTCTTGCATCTATGTTTCAACCCTAAACTAATTTACCTGTTTTTCCTATCATTAAATATCAAAATTTGCTTTATGCAAACTAACAAAACATAGCAAACAAGCGTAAACTTGAATGTTGTAGCATGTTTGCAAAGCAGTTAGGAATTGTAATCTTTTTATAAAAAATATTTTAAATTTTAAGTTGAACAGATAATAGAAAGTTAAATTATTGTAGGAAGTATGCTTGGCTTATAATTTAAAAATTAACATTTTAAACAGGAGTGCTGCTATCTGTGACTTGCTTCCACAGCAGCAATCTTTCAAAGCCTTTTTAGCACTACCTATAGGTGAAGGTCCGTGTAAACAACCCATTTGGTCAAATTTGCTGAGCTGAGTTATCATGAATTTTCATGTCATGGACGGGTCACAGCTTATAATACATTTCATGGTGCTGCTTTGTTTTAATAACCACGTGTTAAAAGTTTCTGAGGCGCGCCCCCGGTGACATTAGATTGAAAAAAAAATACAAATGATGTTAAAATTATATTGATAACCTTCTCATGATGTGAATTGATAAAATATTTCTCTTCAGCTCATTAAATCATAGGCTACATGAATTCATACCACATGCTTTGTTATAAATAGAACCTATGTTTGGTATTTGAAATCTGGATTTAAAAAAAAAATCCTCTAGGTGTGAGTAACTCCATTTGAGAAAGACCAGCCAAAACTTTCACCACTGAAAATAATATGAATATTGAATATCTGTGTATCTACTCAGTATCGTACCTGCTCATGGTTTGCATTGGCCTGGTAATGACTTTGTTCCATAATGTCTTCCTGTCTCAGTGTTTCGTACACAAAGGCAGGAGCAGGGCTAGACCGTGAGCTGTCTAGATCAAACAGCGTAACTGCTTCAGAGGGCTCAAACTCCCTGTCCTTTATTTCACCAGGCTTAGTATTGGTGTATTGCTCAAACCTAGCATGGACAGGGCAGGTGCAGGTGGAGTGAATGTGGGAAGAGAAGCGTAAGCTTCTTCTGCCAATACATCATCGAGAGCCAGTCTGACAGTAGAAACTAGCTCTTCCCATGGCATGTCTTTGACAGCTTGGTTAAAAGATTCAATGATGTCCATGTTGAAGGCAGACATGGTTTTCTTGTGGCAGATTGTGGTCTCTCTGAATTTTCCTCAACAAGTATCTGGTGGTATCAGGACTCCTGTCACACACAACAATAGAAACAAATGTTTTCACAACAGTTTCATTGCATGGGAAGACCTTCATTTTACATTCAATAATAAAGGCAGTTTATATCTGAATGCTCACATTTAGCCTTTGTGAAAGTTACAGTACAAATACTGATAGATAATATGCTTTGGGCTAACTTTTCCTTTATCTGATCATCAACATGTGGGCTATATATACCCATTAAAGTCTGGTTTGGAGGAGATAAAATGTCATTTTCAATGTGTCTAATGTCTAATTACTTCAATGTTATTATCTGTTACACCCGTCACCTCTGACACAGGATAGGTGTCAGACAAGGTGATTCACAACACACTGAAGAAACAACCATTTACATAATTTTCCACACCAAAGATTAATTGGGACTTTCAAATTTAACATTTTAATATTTCAATTTAAGATGGGATATTTGTCTGGAAACACATTTGACAGGACAAGACCAGCAAAGAGATGACCCATTCATCCACAAGGGTTGCAAACATTGATACAACCCAAAATTTCCTCCCAGGAGCTTCAAGGACATTGAGACTATATTAACACATATTTACATACATTTAGTTAAACTTAAAGGCAGCCAAAAGATGTACTGATATGTGAAATCAAATATTACAGTATCATCGTTTTAACTTTCCATTACATTCTTGGAAAATACTTTTTATCGACCCCTAAAATGTGTTGCATTACAGATTATCTAATAAAATAGTGTTTCAACTCGAAGTACTCTGAGTAAATATTGTTGATAAATAATACTACTTCACTTTTAATTGAATTAAATATAAACCTACTACTTTAAGTAATTAATCAGTTTACATGTCAAACTACAACTGTTCCCATCAGTTAAAAGTTACCTGTTTGAATACTGACTTTGCTAACTCAGTTCACTGAAGGCTTAGGTCACAAATATGGCTTGAAATTCCTCCCGATATTGCAGATTTTGTGGTTTCACACAAGTGTTTGGCTCTCACTACGACTGTGGCTCACTGGCTGAAGTCTTGAGTTGAAATGATTTAAATCTAGCTTTGCTGACTGTCTTATAAACTTCAGTAGAATGTTACTATTGTTGTCACAGTTATGATATAACACTCCATTCTCAGGTTGTTACATTCCAAACTGTTGATAAACTTCAGATTATTAAGATTTTCAGATGAAAACACATTTATCTTATAAATGCACATAAATCAGTATCTATATATATCCATATATAGATGTATAAGTATTAAAACTTTCCCAAGCACTCTCAAGAAAACAACATGGCTTTCTTAGTTTTCTTAGTAGCGCAGTGCTTTCCGAAATCACACAAATGTCAGATGAATCATCCCAAAAAATGTTTTTAAAAATCCCAGAAGCATCAGAAGTTGGATGATTTGTTGTTAAGCTACACTTCTGTCCTTGCTAATGGTCTATGGGTCACCATTTCTGCCACTTCAGTTGATTAATGCCGTTTTTGTGAACTGATATCTTAGGAGATAAAATTCAATCAGATTGAAGTCTGTAATATTTTCCAGAGGACTTGGCTGTTCATCATTATCCAATGGGGGGAAAAACTGACAAGTTAATTATACTGAAAAAAAATAATCACCAGACGACTCAGTCAACGCGGAGTAACACAAACGCGGTATGATACCGATCTGTTCATCAGAAATTGGTACAAATCTAGTGGATTTTTGAGGCAGTCCACCTACAAACCACTGCGATGACCAAAGGTCTTAGAGTTACGAGAGGATGATCTACTGCAAGGTGATGTAGAGGCGCAAATGATGTCCTACACAAAGTATATTTGCAGTCAGTTATATCCCCTTCTTTTTGTCACTTGAAAAAAATAGAGGACAAGACCTCTGTGTCCTCAATTGTAGTTACGGCCCTGCATATGAGTTAAGATAGAAGGGTAAATAAATGCTGTGTTTGTGTGCAGTGTCTTAATGCCATTAAAGTGTCTGACCCTAACCTTAACCGGACCTAAATGTTCAGTAACTACAGTTATAGTTCACAAACTGCTCCATATGAGACACTCATTGCTCGAATTAGAAAACAAATACACAAGTCAAGTTATTACATACACATTTTATTGTGACAATGCTTGTCTAGCAACAATATTGCAACACTTACATTACAGGATAAGAAATCCTGATTTTTTCCAAGTCCACAAGTCCACTCATTTCATTTTGTTTATTTAGATCAATAAAAAGAATCAAGCCTTTTCAAGCAGTTGAAAAATTTAAACATGACAATGTTTGTTTCAGAACTCAAAGCAGTAGATGAGATAGCCAGAGAATAACTTTTGCTATAAAAGATTCCAACAATGTTTTAACATATGTTACAAGAAACATTTGACACAGCAACTATTTTAAAATTGTCCCCATAGTCGAAACAACTTGGTTCAGATAAATTAGCCCAAAATGTACTCACTTAGCTGTGAGACTGCTTAGCGCAAGGCAACGCTCCACATGGTTTTTGAGGCGTCCTGCCATTTGGAAACCTTTTCCACAGACATGGCAGGAAAGAGGCCAGTCTCTGTGAGTTTTAGACATATGCTTGTCATACATGTTTTGTTCCGCAAATGTCCTCCCACACTTCTCACAGTGGATCCTTGTACATTTTTTAACATGTATTGCGAGCTTCCCACTAAAACGAAACAGAGCGTGACACTTTTTACACTTAAGGGGCTTCTGTTTTATGTGAACACAATAATGCTCCATCAAATGGGATATTTTTTTTTTAAACTTTGAGCACACATTGCAGATGAAACCACCAGGGCACTGTGTGCCACATTCTTGCCATCCAAGACCCCGCCCTGTTAATCTACAAGGTGTTTTTCTGGCAAGTACCACTTGGTTGACTGGTGCACTTGTTTCTTCACCCGGAGAAACTGATTCCTCATTCCCCTCTAATGGCTCAGTCCATGCAAGGTCTCCGTTTGTGGCCCTGGAATTCACTTGGTCTTTGTGAATTCTCATCATGTGGAGTTCAAGTGCCCGGTTAACCCGGAATTTCTTTGGGCAAAAGCTGCAAGAACATGGCTTTTCTCCAGTATGAACACGTGTGTGCTCTTCGTGCCTGGTACTTGACCGAAACTTTTTGCCGCAGAACCGACAGAAGTACCTTTTGGCGGGTCTGTCATTCGGGATAACTGACTCAGCATGGTTTGCGTCATTGTCTTTCTTAACAGCCTCTACTTCATTGCTACTTGTGGTCTGACTTTCTGCATCATGTGACTGACTTTCTGCATCATGTGACTGACATTCTGAAGTATCTTGGGACTGTGCATCTTTTGCCAACAATATCTTGAGTTTCTTACAGTGTGACTTATGACTTTCAAGGGAACTTGGAGGAGAAAATAATTTTTTGCAACCCTTGCACCACTCGTGACAGCGTTCATGCACATGTCGGCCAAACGGTGTATCAAATGCCTTCTCACAATACCTGCAGGTGCATGTTCTTTCACTTTCTCTTTTAACCGTCTGCTGCGCTGCAGACTCTCCACTAGTTTCTGCACTTTTTCTGTCCTCTCTTTTCTGCGGAGTGTCCTTTCCTGTTGAATCTTTTTCTCTTCTTCTGGGACTCATAATAACTCCTTTTGCTGCATTTTCTTGCAGCAGCATTGCAAGGCCTTTTCTGAATTGTTTTCGTCGAACTCCTTGGTCATGCATGGTCAAACTCTCGTCCTTGGTTTGATTGCCCGCGTGGATTGATAAAATACCTGGAAGAGAAAAACATCACTACGGTGTTAAACTGTAAATCAGCGCAAAAGAAGAGGTCAAATGAAGGGAACATGACAAGTAGTCTAAAACGTATAACAATGAGCCAGACCTTGATGTCCTGTCAAGTGTTTCATTTTAATGGCTACACAGGATGCACGCCTGGTCATGCTGATTAATATATTTTTGACCATTATTTGAAAGGATAGCTGACATGTTAGTAATTCAAGTGGGACACAAAAATCCATATAAAAATGTAAGTAAGAAAGATGTGTCCCGATTTAATAACTACCTTTACGTCTGACAGGGGTCAGAGAGTTGCTTTCCAATATTTTGCAGCCTAATCATCCGCCAATGTGTACAGGAAGGTCTGTGAATGATTCTGTGATCTCATGTCTGTCATTCTATGCAGCTCTAAAAAGCAATGCATTTCTCATCCTGTGAGAAGATATGCATATCTAAACACCCGGGCAACTAAAACAACCCTGAGTAAAGAGACAACCACTATATGTTCAACTGGAAACATTTTGTGTACTAGCTATTGCATGCTGCTATACCAGCAGTCCTACAAAGTTAGGTACCCACTTTTCAAAAACATATGTAAGACCTTTTAAGACCGTTAAATACCCAAACAAAGAGAAAAAAAAAATTGCAGTAGAGAAACAACAATTTACACGGATGTGGCATATTAAAACTACCATTAATATTATGAATCTATGTCATTAATGTGTATATATCCCTGATTGTAAAGCTCTTAAATAAATCTTTCGTTAAAATTCTGAAATAAGTAAGTTAATTCCAAAAAATTTAATAATTTCAAAGGAACAGGCCTCACCTCTCTTGGATCTCCTGAGACCTTTTGTTTCCAGGTTGGGGTCAATGACTTGGGGAGCCTCCTAAAAATACAGAAATGATTAACTTTCTCTAACAGTACATACTAGATTAAGTCTTAACTGATCTGCAAGATTCTGAAACACTAAAAAAAAACACATGGGGCCTCGTGTACAAAGGGTACGTACGCACAAAAACGCGACGTACGCTCTTTTTCACAGCAAAGTTCAGATGTATCAAGATTGAAATAACCGTGGAAATGCGCGGTGCCTCACGCCAACTTCATGGCTGGCGTACACACGTTTCTACAGCTGTTGATCCTTGCGCACAGATTCATACATCTGGATATTTTTGTGCGTACTACGTTTTCTGGATTTGAGCGTACGCCATGTTTCAGTAGGAAATCAACGCAAGTCTTTGTACACAAGGCCCCAGATGCGTTGGTGGTGTTACAATGCAGTAAATCAGTACAAGAGAGAGTGTTGACCATAGACTGTATAAAATATGGACGTAGTATCCGTGACGTCACCCATGTGTTTCTGAACGCTGTTTTGAGGGCTTTGAGCCTCCTTGCCAACAGCTGCAGTGTTCCTGCAGGCAGCTGTGCCTCTGATTGGAGGACTAGTAATCTCAATATCTTCAAAATTGCTGCGTTAGAAAAAAATTCACCCCCCCTCACAGTGAGAGGACATCGAGAAATGAGCTATTCAGACTACACTCATCTTTTGTACCAGGCTGTAAACATGTTTATTTCTGCTGTAAAGATCTGCCTTTTCCCCATTCATGTGTATGTGACTTCCGGAGCCAGCCTCAAGCGGATCCTCGATGAACTGCAGCTTTTAACACTTCCGCATTGACTCATATTTTTAGACAGGAGGTTGCCGCTTGGTGCTGACCAGTTTCTAAGACTGTTGTAGTTTATGATGCTTCAGGGGAATGCAACTGCATCCATATTTCTACCCTTGACACACACCTCTTTCTTGATTATTGGTATAGGAAATAGAGGAATGGACAGTCGCCGCAATCTCACACTAGGACACGTGACATCATCTTGCTTTGTAGGACTCTCGTAGCCCACAGGAGCACACCAGTCATCAGGCACTGCAAGAAACCAAACACAAAAGCACAAACATGATCAGGATGCACTTGTAAGCCACAGATAATTGACTGTTGTAGGCATCCACACAGCTTGACATTTTTCATACGACCTTGTGAAATTGTTAACTTTATGTTATACCTTGAAGTTATCTTGGATGCAAATTTGCATTAAGTTATTTGATTAAACCTAAATAATTCTTCAAATACATCAGGCTAATGGGGGCTCAACAAGTTATTATTAGTATGTATCTGTACTTGAATTATTTTCACAGTAATGTATTTTGTTTCTGTTAAAAGTTGGAAACCCCTGCCTCCATCCAAAATAATTTGTAAAAACACCTACATATTTTCAAAAAGGTGAATACTTATTGAACTCAGATAATCGAAAGGCAAACTATAAACAGTGTTTCATTATAAAACGTCTTAACTTCAGACACCATACCTTCAAAGTCAATCTCAGGAAAAGTTACGTTACTAGCGGCATGTGTAACAACTTCAGGGTCTCTTTGTATTTCAATCATCTGATGATGGACGCGTGCTTCTTGCCCATCTGTATACAAAGCATCTCTGAGCTGTAACTCCGCTTTCTGTAACTTCACTTTCAGGTGGACAATCTCTTCTCCTTTCTGGGCTAGCTCCAGCTGATGGTCATGTAGGCTGTTCTCCATGATCTTCATTATTTCAAACATAGCCCTTCTCAGGACTGACTCCATGGTTGTATTCAGCAGGGCCCTGACTTCTCTCATTCGAAAGTCAGACATCTTTAAATGTGGCTAGCTTACAGATATCTGAGTCAGATAGTCTTGAGTGAAGTTGTACTGGTCCTTTAGCCAACCATTTAAAACCTTTAGAAATAAAAAGAATAATAGCAGGTTAGGGTTGAATAAACAGCATTCTTAATGACAAAACATTTATTTTTGGAAAGAGAGGAGGAACTTTCTTGGATGTTTTCTGTCTTCATACAGATCTAATTATGGCGAGTCTTCTGATTAATACACATTACTGTCTAATAACCTTTTGTTATGCAGTACCCAGGTACAAATGTTGCTGCATCAGGCCTACGTAGGGTTGCCATCTGTCCCGTATTAGCCGGGACATCCTGTATATTGGACTGTAGTTTGTTTCATATGGGACCTTAATTGTCCCGTATATTGACTATTAAGTCTTGTAAATACAGCAGACTGCACTCTACAGATCCTGGATCAGATAAAACGGCAGTGGATCATGTGCCAATCACACCTGCAAAAAGTGTGGAGAGGATTTTCTCTCTGATGGCCATTAAATGGTCAGACTCAAGAAACAGATGCAGCACAGAGCTGATCAAAAATGAACTTCAAGTATCTGTAAACTGTGACTTGTCATGTAAGGACTTCTCTCTGGCTGTGCAAAAAGGACAAAGTCAGTCAAAAGCAGCAAAAAGTATCCATGGAAAAAATACATTTGGTGAGTTACACCCCATTTTGGCATTTTTTTTTTTTTTGCCTGTTTATTGATGTAAAGAGCCAAACTGTGGTTTCTTTGAGGTTTACTCATGTGAGGTTACATAATGATACAGTAAGGATTAAAGGGAGTATACACACTTTCTGCATTTCCAGTTGAATTAAAATATGAATATAGGCTGAATTCACACATCATGCTCACACCACCATGGCACCTTGCACCTGTCCCTTATTTAGCAGTGAGAACGTTTGCAACCCTAGCTGCATCAGGCCTATGACTCTGTCTGTTACGATCCTTTGTTGCAAGAGTGAGCAGCAAATATACAACATCAATTCATCAACACCTCACACAACGTGAAGGAGTGCACAGCGCGTGATCAACCTTAAAATGTGCTAACTGATGTTTCCACTTAGGACGAAAAAACAACAGACTTTCAGACTAGACTGTTCTATTCTTGCTTTGCATAGCTTCGATGTGTTGTAGAAGATAAAATACAAGCGTACCTAAAAAAGTTTACCGAGTACCTGAACACCCACGCTTTGTGGGTAACGGTCCGTCCGTGAGCAACAAAAGAACCGTTGATCGTCCGGCCTGTGGAAACTCCTTCAGACACCTCTGATGGTGTGGTTGACTACTACAAAGTCGGTTAAACCGCGACCCAAACACGTTGAAAAACGAATTTCAGTGCTAAATCGGTTTATCTTTGTAACTGTTGGCCAAAGTACATCAACAACTGAGCGGGAAAGCATCCGCCATCTTGACTGAGCGGTTTCCGGTAGGGAAGAACGTCTTGAGTGACGTCAGCATTACGTCCCCCGCACACACCCCTTCTCCTTTTTCTTCTTCTGAGTTTTCATGGTGGCGAGCATCCATATTTGTCGTATTACCGCCACCTACTGGATCATATTCAACATTCAACATTTATTTTTTATTTTTTATTTTTATTTGTTCGTTTCTTTGTTTATTTATTTATTTTTATTTTACTTATTTTATTTTTGTAATATTTATTTATTTGTTTTTTAACTTTATTTTAGATGTACATAACAAACAATGGGTACATTCAGAAGGAGCATCATACATAAACAATCATTAAGGACATAGAAACAATACAGCTTCAGTTGTTAATTTAAGGCAAATGAGAAATTAAGATAAGATAAGATAAGATAAGATAAGATAAGATAAGATAAGATAGTCCTTAACTCGTCCCACAACAGGGAAATTCAAGTGTCACAGTAACAGAGTAGACAGTGCAAAAAGAATATATAAAGCAAACAAGAGCCTTTAAGGTTACAATTATTAAAAAGTTATTAGCAATTAAAAAGAGGTTAAAGTTAAAGAGGTAAAAAATAAGCATATCTTACACAAACACACATACATACACATGATTCCCTCTCCTTACTCAACTTATTTTATTATTTATTTTCTATGTATATATATATATATATATATATATATATATATACATAGAAAATAAATAATAAAATAAGTTGAGTAAGGAGAGGGAATCATTTTATAGTTTAGGGAATCGTATATTTTAAGTGCTTTTGGTCATTTCATTATTTTCAATGATTTTAGGTATAATTAGAATTCATTTAGAAAAACAACAAAATTGGGGGGAGATTTCATAGTCCTGTTTGTATGAACAAAGAATTTTGAGAGGAACAGGATTATGTTACAGCAAATCAAGAAAGCTTTATTGCCAAGTGAGTAATAATAAGATGTGTTATGGAATAATTTACAATATTGCACATGGATATTGAAGTATTGCACCTTTATGTTATTTCAACAGTGCAAAATATTTACGAGTCACCTAAAAGTGGTCCCTTTCAACGCTTCATCTCGTTCTAAAAAGCAGACACCACAGTCTGGGTTTTCCCGAGTCCCTTCTTCAGTGTAAAACAAAATTCCTTTTCCGGTGTGTCCAGGAACGTTTTTGCAGAATTCAGCACCATTTTCATTCTTCCAGACTTCCCTTGAATATGCGCTGCTTAGTTAATGACCATAGAAATGAATGCTAAAAAGGTTTTTATCCACTCAGACGATAAGCCCCAGTCTTTAATCACCCATATTTATTTTGGATGGTAATCCCTTCATCATTTTTGGTTTTTCTCACAGATTCAGCATATGACAGTTCCCTCCTAGCTCTGATTTTATTTAGCCTACCTTCTCCTCCTTAATATTTTTGGGACATTGTGCTGATCCTGTAAAATGTTTTTCTCTACAGTGAATGCACGACTCTCCTTTCCCCATATTGAGGTCATCATAATAGTCACTCTTACCACATCACCTCCTACGTCGTCTCAACCCTCCACACTGAGGCAACATGTCCATATTTTTGGCAGCAGTATAGCGGTAGCGAGGAGCTTTCTCAAGCAGCCTCATTGGGCAGCACACAAAGCCTATAACACTCTCCGGTAAAGTGTTTTCAAAAGACAGACATATGCCGCCCTCCCTAAAATCGTGTCAATCTTGTGGCCTCATATAATCCCCAAATGTCCAGAAAAGATTCACTGAAAGTGGCATACCACTGACCACTCCTTTCTTCCTCACCTACAGTAGCTCTCTTCTATTTTGGAAACAAGGAACACTGCAAAAGCTGTCTCATTCTTTATTTTCATGATTTTGTCTCTCTGCCGCTTTGATGTATTCAATGACAACCACATCTCTTGTTATTCTGACAAATCTCTAGTCTCAGAGTTTTTCTCCAATAAACTTTCCAACAACCCTTTGATCCTGTTTGAGTGGTTCATAGACACCTTTCCAATGAAACAGCCCAATAATGTTCCCTTCTCATTGTCTGACTTCAATCACTTTAAAAAAAATATCCTTTCCCCTTTCTTTTTATTACTAAATCCTGTAGCGTCTTCATATTAATCTTGTTAATTCCTGCTCTTATTCCATTTCCAGCAGCCAGCTCTGACAGTTAACAACCAGAGAGCAAACTCACTGAGAAAAATAAATCAGTAGGATTGCTGAATATATTTGTTGAAATGTTTGATATTAAGTTTAATATTGTAGACAATTGTGCTAAAAATGCCTAACCAATCATAAATCTTTTTATTCTATTTTTCCAGACTAGTGCAACCACTCTGATATAAACACGGCTTCAAAGTGATCCTTGGAGTTTCGCTAACACAGTTAACAGAAATGTGAGTCCCCAGAAATAATATCTTGTTGGCACAATATAATAATCTTGTGGGAACAAGACATTCCTTTGTGTAAGTATGCCTGTGGTAATTACTCCAAGTTCTATCAATTGCCATAATTTACTATCATGTCATTAAATACCTTTAGTTGTCAGGAATTTGATGATGATACATGTTTGTAATGTTTTTTGTAGGCTGTTGTTTTAGTCCAAGAGTTCTGAGAGATACAGATACCTTTCATACAGTCAGTACAGAAAACAAAATTCTCCTTACATGAACATCTCCTCATTATGGAATAAACAGACCCAAGCTTTCCTTTGGAAATGACCTCCCTGGCACAGGAAAAATCCCATTTCTTATCAGGTGTGTGCGGACTGCTGACAACTCCTATTGAAAGTCCTGTAACCGTTGCTTTTCTTAAAACTAACAGTTCATGCCCACAGGCATGACAATACATATCCAATTTTTTTTTAAGTGGTTTTTGGGGGGCTTTTTCACCTTTATTGATAAGACAGCTGAAGAGAGACAGGAAACATGGAGAGTGGGGTAAGACATGCAGCAAATGGTCTATCGGCCAGGAGTTGAACCTGCGACTGCTGCGATTAGGACTTTTGCCTCGATATGTGTAGACTGCTAGTCCACCAGCGCCCCTCATATATGATTTTAACATAGTACACTGGGACTGTTATTTTGTGTGTAACACAAGCGCTCCCTGATGTGCAGAGTTGAGGAGTAGACCCCATGTGTTATTGTGATGAAGGCTCTGCTACACTACTTTACAGTAAATCTGTTTTTGGAGGTGAAAGTTTTACTTATCCATGTGGTATGTTCCACAGGACCTCTCAGTTTACTATTAAATATGTTTGTGGTTGCATGGAATTGCTATAGAGAAATTTCCACTCATGATGCTTGCTGGCTGGATCATACTGTAGCTTCATTATTGATTGGCATGGTGAAGCAATGCTGTCCCACACTTAGCTAGGTTATTACTTTCTGTGTTCAAATATTTTCTTGCGCTGTTTCATCAGACTAAACAGCGTGTTGGAGACGAAAGTGAATGTCAATGCCTGGTTCATCACACTAGGCAAGAGAGGGTGCACACAACCTCTTCACACAAGTGATTATTTTCTGCACACTGCATAAAGATGATTTCAGGGCTAAGTGGCTTACAAAATGTGAAATAATACATCAAGAGAAAGAACATCCTCCTCCAACAAGACTGACGTCACTTTTTTCCTCCAGTCTCAGCCCTCTTTTTGCTCCAAGAAACAACTTCTCAGAGAAATGTCATCATGCTAACTGTGCACAGCTCCCTGACAGAGATGGTCAACAGACAGAGATGTTCGAGCCTCGGCCTTCCCACATCATGGACAAGGGCAAGCTGCCAACAAGGCTGTGTGCACGCAGAAACAGGTTAGCCAGAGCAGATACCTCCTCTGTATCAGTTTTGTGCCTTAGGCTGTAACACACCCTGGATTCACAAGCAACTCTGGCCATTTGTGGCAAGTTTTGCTTTGAAACTCTCTGACACAGGCTTCAATGCTGAACTGGCTTGTCAACTGCAGATCTTTTAAAGGAGGTAGCTATGCCCCCAGAAAAGGAGCTATCAGAGAGCCCAGAGGAAAACGCCATACCCACAGGCACTAACCATAGCAAACAGCTTGATGCTAAACCCCTTCTTAACTGACCCCAAAAATCTCAAAGCAACCCCAAACGCCTTCATAATCCTTCATTAACCCACAAGCTGCAAAGCCAAGCTTGGTCTCCACAGCAGCATGAACCTGCTCAAAGCCAACATGACAGCCACAGCAATGCAATGACATTGTGTGGTTTTAAGTCCTCACGGAGACCGCCGCATCTCACTAAAAGGGAAAAAAGCGACAGAGGGGGGAACTATCTATCAGACCGCTGCTGCCGGTCTTTCATGAGTGCTTAGAGGAGGCTTCCTGGTCAGGGAGCCATCCTATAGTCGCCAAAAACCCTGGAAGGTTGGCATTGGACTAGGCCATCCCGAGAAGAAAAGTTGTGTTATTTGCAACTACCTCAGGCCTTCATTTTACCATTGAAGGCCCTGAACGGTTTTTCGCTGCTGTAACCTATACCAGGCTGAGTTATAGGTTTAGGGAACTAAATGTCAGCCTCACCCAGCCCTGTGGAACTTGTGCATGGTATCAGACCTCTACCCATGTCTTCGCAGGTGCACTGTAGTCCTCTGGAAGAGCTATGGCAATGATGATTGCTCAAAAGAGAGTAAGCTGACTAAATCTATCCAGTCTCTCGACGTACCTGCAGACACATTTGGTCCAGGCTTAGTCTTGATGCCAAAAATCTAAAAGGAAAAGAAAAAAGAAGGTAGAGTACAGCAACTGTCTCCCCTTCTGCTGAGACCTGCAGAAAGCTTTGTGGAGCTCCAGCTGAGTCCCAAAAGCACACACAAGTGTCCTCCCAACCAAAACATTAAATAAATATGTCTTCTTGTGTATATCCAGGTTTCAAGGGAAGGGCACTGCCACATACAAAAAAGACAAACATTAGTAAGGATGCAGGACCTGGTTATACATGCACACACAGCTCCACAAGGGGGCCCCCTGACCCTGCTTGTGATCCAACAGGCCAGCCTGAATGCTGCCAAGACCATAGTAAACGCTTAGTGCAGCCCACTATGCCTGTTCAGCCCAGTGCAGCAGCAAGACCACTTTGTGCACCTAGCCCTACAATGGCATGTATGTGGGGTGATTGGGTAATAAAGGTCGTAACTGCAGTTAACAGATTACAGTTTGCTTGGAGTGAGGTGGGACATAGCAGTTGTTTGCTCAAGCCAAGAATGCTCACATTTTGCATGAGGAAATAGCCTCTCAGCAGAACAAGAGAGCTGTTCTGATAGTTGCACCAGAGCAGAGCCAAAGTGGTCTCTATTTGAGGTATTCTCTTGTCCAAAGCAGGGTGGAAGTGTATGGGTCATATTGTAATAAACATGGAGCACATGGACATTAGAGCTGCATGCTTTGAACAAGTATATGAGAAAGTATACGTTTATAACGTTGATGTGTACAGCATTGCTGAGCTGTACACAGCAGACTGGTTTGCATCAACAGGACATTTATATTCGCATCCCTTTTTTATTTCTCTGAACCTTCAACAAGTCCATGATGGTTTGTGAAATGTACCTTAGTGGCTATTCCCCCTAGACCTCAGAATTTGACTCAAGCTGCTGGGTCTAGTGGCATAAGCACTGGCATTCATTACACTTGGATGCTTATTCATGAGTCCATTTTATCAATGGGTAGCCTCACTGAAACTCAACCCAGTTCACCACAAAGTGCATTGATGCAGGACGGCTGTCTTCCCCAAGTGTTGGTTTCCATGGTATGTATCCTAATTTTCATGCACAATTGCCTTTTCTAAAGTTTTTTTTTTTCACACATGCACCAAATTTTTGAAAATTACCTCTTACTTTCAGGGTGAACTGTGTGAACACACATAGACGATCTTATTTTGTCTTGACTTTTTCACGTCAACCTTCTGGTTACATTTCCTCAAGAAGTCATGGTGAGCTGATCTGTATACTTGGCAGGTAAAAGTCAGGAAAAGTGGCAATGAGTGAGTCGGGGCCAGGGTAAGCTTAAGATACTCACCTGTATTTCAACAAAGTTGGATAATAAGGTTTTATAATTAACATCAGTCCTTCTTGGGTTGGATAATGAATACTTTCCAAGTATACTGTTAAACGCAGCGGAGTTACTACCCATTCTGGCCTTCATAGTGATATCCTCAAGGGCAATATTTCATTTTTTCACTCAGGTACAGATCATATCGGTTCAAGTTGTATACCTTCATTAACTGCTGATAAACTGTATATTAACGTTCACATGCTTTTACAACAGGTCGCACAATATAAGAATACTAAATGAAACAGGACACTAAAGGGGACTGAAGATGAAATATCTTGTTTCACAGGCGAACAGTCAATTGCATTTTAGCTGTAGTCATTCAACTCAAAGAAAGAAATCACTAGACTCCCCTAAATTTCCATGAAATCATCCAAACCAAAATGAGTAAGACATTTACATTTCCCACTATGTTGATGAATGACAGGCAAGCAGTTGCTTCACAGTGTCAGCACAAACTTGGCTCATTGTGGTCAAGCAAAGATTAATAGGCTTTCAGTGTAGACTGACACAAAGGTTCCAGTTAGTCGTACAGTAGTAAATAATTGGCTGATCTCCTTCACTTAAAGATCCCAGTTTATAAGTCTTGTTCCAATTCTGAATGACCTGGTCTGCTTTTTTGGGATAACAGAGGCATCAGAATGGATGTCAGTCTTTTTCTTAACAATCTAACACTTCTTCAAGAAGAGCTTTAACTTCTCTTTCCTAGACCAAAATGGGTTAAAGTACCTTCGTCTGGGCTATCAGTCTCCAGTGTAAAAACCTGGTGGCTGCTCTCGAAAAACTGTCCATAAAATTGTGATTAGTTTGAATTTAAGCGCCAAAAGTACTCTTTTCTGAAAGACAAAATGTTGTCTCTTTTTCCTTATTTTAATATTTTACAAGGTTCAGAATCTTAGAGATTTCAATGTAGTCGGTGGTGTGTGAATGCGGTGAATGGAATTAGAACTGATGGTTCCAACAAATTCATCCTCTGCCATCAGTGTACAAATGGGGTGTAAATGGGGGAATGTGGTTGTGTAAGTAAAAGCTCTGTGAGGGGTTGGAAATAGTAGAAAATGTGTATACAAGTCCCATATAATTAAGTAATATATTACTAGTGTCACATATATTTGCTGGATGAAAAAAATAGGACAACATTTGGACATGTAGAGACAGGATTGGAGGTGTTTAAAATACAAATTAAACAATACAAATGAAAGTGAAAACAGAGAATTTACGTGTGGTGTGTATTTACCAGGCCTGACAATCACAGAGACACAGACTGATTCATGATCTGCTTGGTTTCATTTATTGCATTTGAATCAAAAATGACTAGTGCAAAGCATTGAGATCCTGCTAAGTGCCTTTAAAGTAGTCCAACTGTAACTTGGCCATCTCATGTCCAAGGGTCTTGACTACTTACATTTTTCAGTTTGAGCTAAGTTAATATTTAAAGGACATTTTGGAATGGTCGTTTCAGTGCTGAATCTGGCTCCTTCTCAACCAAAGGTAGTGTTGTTCCAGCCCACGTTGGCAGCTGGCATGTCAGTAAAATTGATATAGATTCTGAAATAGACAGAAAGAGAAAAAGGTGAATAAGATACGGCTTAAACAGAAAGCAATGCACTGTGTGTGAGATTAAGGGTATCTGAGTCTGTGTGTTTCCGATACCATGTAAATCCCTAATCAGATTAAGTGCAGTAGATGTGTTGGCTGCATTGTGTGTATGTGAGCTACCTGTCCGCAGAGATGCCTAGGTGTTTGTTGAGCAGTGCACACACCAGTTTAGAATACTGCTTGTTTTGTGCACCACTGATTTTGCCGATGCTATAGATGGAGCAGAGTGCGCAGGGGTCCCCCTTCCCTCCAAACAGCATCATTTGGTCAGGGTTGATTTGCACTGCAATGTACTGGTTTATGCAAAACAGAGACACAAAACTGATGTCAGTCCACACTGTCTAGATCAGTGACGACCAGTGGTGGACAAAGTACACAGCTTCATTACTTAAGTCAAAGTATAGATCCTCCTGGTCAAATATTACTCCAATACAAGTGAAAGTTGCTCTGTCATATTATTACTTGAGTTAAAGTACTGAAGTATTTGCTTTTAAAAATAGTTAAGTATTCAAAGTACTTTTTAAAATATCTCAAAATGTTGTATTTTCACAACACATTAATGCAGTCAAGAATACATAGGAGTACATTCTGTTACATCATGTTTATCTAGAAACCATTACTTGAAATCTCTAAAAACTATACCATGGAATAAAAACAGAAACTAAGTTACTCCAAGCACAGACAACTTAGTTTGAAATGTTCATCTGGGATGAAACAAATGTTACGTAGCTCAACATTCTTTTTCAGGTTGGACTGTGAATCTTGTACATTTTGGGCAGAGTGGGAAACAGGGAGAACATTTATATATCATTCTTTGTCTCAAAAACCTCTAACACGGGCTGAAGATATGACCATGGGTGCTCAGGTGGAGATTTATAGCCATCATTACCACCTCTAAATGAACTACCTGATCTGAGTGAAACCTGCTCTGTGTTTGCTCCACAAATTCATGAGCTGACTTCAAAGCTAAAGTAGTGAGTAACTAGAGCATTGATAAATGTAGCGGAGTAAAAAGTACAGTAATTGTCTTCTTAATGTAGGGGAGTAAAAATAATAAGTACCCCCCACAAATAATACTCAAGTGAAGTACAGATACTCAAAAAATGTATTGTACTAAATCTACTTTCTTACTGTCCACCACTGGTTACGACTAGTGTTAGGTTTTAAGGATCTTTGCCTCATTTAGCTTTCAAAAAGCTGTAGTTACTGCAATATAAAGGCAGGTACGTTTTTAGAATTGCAACATATGACAACACTGGGAAGAGGAGACGCAGTCAAAGTATGCTGGGCAAATATGGGTCAATCAATACCATGTTTGAACAATGCCATATCATTTCCGCAATCTACAGAGGCATGATCCTTACTTTAAGCTGTTCTTATATGCATGACTCAGCTTTTGGTGGTGTTACTTAGATCCATGAAGCTGACCCATAATGAAGAAAGCTTTGTATAATAATAAACCAATTCAAGCATGACATGTCCAAGGCCTACCTGTTCGGGTTTACCAATCGCTGTTGCCAGCTCCGAGGAGGCCTCGGTCAGCAGAGCCTCGGGTACATCACCTTTGGCCACGTTAGTGTTGACCACGAACATCGGCATGATTTCTCTTGTGTTGACTTCCTTCACTTCAAGACCTGCAGGTGCAATTATGGCTTCGGAAGAGCCGTAAAACTGGTTGTTCCTCTTCTTCTTTGTGGTTAATAGTTAACAGCTTTTATGTGCATACCGCCACCTACTGTACAAGAGTGTGTATCATCATTCTATTCTATATAATCGGACACAAACTTCTTGAAGTACTCTAGTGGTGTATTGAGAGAAATTACATTATTGGTGATGTCTGGACCAGAGAAATCAGTATTGGGACTAATGAAATCCTTTTTCAGCCAATAATACTGGTTGCGGGGCATTTTGTGTTTGGTAGTTTGGGGCCGAATGTTCATATAATCATCAGCTGGGCAGTCAGTGGGCTGCAGATATTCTTTGTCCACTTTGCATGTTCATCTGCCTCTTGCACTGGTATCAGTGTCTGAATCCATCTCAAAACCATTGTCTCCATTTGTGATGGCATCAATCCCATCCCGCACACTGTAAAGAACATATCTCTTTGCTGGTGGCATTCTGAAATGGAAAAAGTAAAACAAACAAATTAATAATAAATATGTACGTAAGCGAGTAAGACAGATGAGCATATATTCTCCAGGCTAAATAGTTTCAATTCAAATGTATCCTAATCTGACTTTCACATTCCACCAAATTTATACAATAGTGTGGGGATGGCCTATTAGGGTCTCTACTTATCATACTAAAAGGGAACACTTTGCATCCCCACCTTCTCACCTCTCCCTGAACAATACAACAAGCAAACCCCCAAAACATTCAGAACCTGTTTCTGCCTACTCTAATGCAACAAGAAGCTATTTGAGCAGAAAAACAAACCCCAGGATCAGTTAAATTATATACTTCAACTGTTAACTATTTTAAACTGATGAGACACGGATACAGTTTCAAGTACTGCTACATAAAGCATTTCATATACAGCAACCAAAAATAACTAAATAAATTATTGTCTAAACTCAAAATTTTAACAGAAATCACATTAATAGTTTGTATTAATGGTAATCATCATATAAATTATATTTCTAAAACATATCTGTTCATATATGATCATGTAAGAAGTTCAGTGTCCCCATGGAATGTGTCAGGTGTAAATGCTATTTTGACTACCACGTTGACCCAGGGTTGTAGAATTGCAACATAGACATAACATGCTCAAAATCACATTTGATGAATGAATTCCACAACAACTAAATATAATCATGTTATAGACATTATAATCATCATCAAAAAAAATATTTGAGACATTTTACTCACTTGAATCATGGAAAATCCAGTCCAATAAAATAAGGAGATGTGAGAAAAGTCTGCAGGTTGTGTGAGTTCATGGCCCGCTTGCCGGACCTATGAACACATTGACCACCCAATGGCATGGCAGGGTGAAACACTAGGACCCATTGACCATGTAAATGTGGTCTTTAAAAAAAAAAACTTTTTAGATTTTTTTTTAAAGAATTGATGTTGTAATATTACAACTGTGGTCTTTTACAGTCTATGGTCTTACAGGGTTAAGGGTATAACCTTGTTACAACGTTGACCACAGCGCCCCCCTCCGTCTTGGAGGACACTTTTCACGACACAAGAACAAAAACTAATCAAGTATTTTCATATGATCACATTTCATTATTTCTCTAAAATATCCCCCAGATTTTTTTTTAGATGAAATCAAGATAGAAAAAAACAATAGACGAAAAAAAAGTTTTCTAATCCAGGGTGCGGTTGCTCTTGGGTGTAGGGTGTATTACGGTACTGGGCATGCGCAGTGTTCTCAGGCATCATTAAGCAGTGCTGAAGGAGGCGAAGAGGAAAACAGTGGCAGTGTGGGAGAGAGAGAGGGAAGAGAAGTTGGATGGTGCTTTCCTTTGTCGCCGTGTCTTCGTGGATACGACCATCGAAACAGCTTACCCACGGATCGTGAAATCAGAAAGTGTGTCGCTGTTTTGACGGCTTAGTTTACTCCTCTGGGTTTCATCTATAGAACACGGTGCGTATACACAGCTGAATTAGCCGCTGCTAGCACGATCACTTTCTGCTACTGCTGCTGCTGCTCCACTAAAAGATTATTGTATTGTAAGTTCTATAAAGAAGCTTGCTAGACGCAGGGTGACTTTAGTGGTGAATCACGTTTGACTTTTTGACTAAACCAGCAGTGTAGTGTTTAACTTGAAGGTTACAGAGATAATTTAACCTAAATGTAACTCTATGGGGTAACATAGCTCTGTCATACTCTAGATACAAGGGTTTGTCAATGACAGCAAGCTAGTAGAGACAAGTTAAGATCATTGCGTTATGGTTAAGATAAATAATGGTTATCGTGATGATTTCGATCGAACAATATGTAACTTGTTATAACTTCTGATGCTGGTTTAATGAGTGACACTGAACCAGTACATATTAGTCATGCCTATTTGTTAATCTTTTGTGTTTATAGTTGATGTTATTATTATTATATTTATATTTTTTATTCTTATGCCTTTGTACAAATAGAGCACAGTTTACTAAAGACAAATTCCTTGTGTGTTCAAGCATACCTGGCCAATAAGGCTGATTCTGCCTCTGATTCTGATTCTGTTCATCAGGTCCCATCAGAACCTGTGGCCACAATGATGGAGGAATCTGTCTCCACGTTCGAGACGCATCTGACGGCCGTGATGGACAGCCTGATCCGAGCCTCGGTCTGCGAGATCACCAAACTCTTCCAGGAGACTGTGAACGACTACCTGGTGGAGCTGTCCATCAACAGGAGGGAGAACGAGTCTCTTAAATTGCGCCTGAGGCTCACAGAGAACAAGCTGAGGACTGAGCGCAAGTACGGGCTGGGCTGGGCGTCCAACCGCCGCAACGCTGGGCTGTCTGCGGGGGAGGAAGGAGCAGGAGGGCGGCACAAGCGAAAAGTTGGAGGGGCCCGTGAGTGTTTCTGGCGTTTTCACACACATCAGATTTCTATCACACGTGAAGCTGTCTTAGAATTAAAATTGCACCTCATGTTAAATATGTCATTCTAATATGTGTCATTTTTCTGTAAGAAACAGGGTTTTGCTGTGCAGTCAGGGCTTATGTGAAGACGCACTTGTTTTGTTGGAAACCATCTGGCAAAAGCTGATCTCTCCCTCCCTCCTTCCTCCCTCCCTCCCACCCGTCCTCCCTCCTCCCTTCCTCCTCCGCCTCCTCTTCATGTTCGCTCCCCCTGTCCTTCACCTCCCCCTCTCCTCTCTCTCTCCACTGCATTCTGTCCCTCCCACTCCTCTGTGCTTCTGCACGCTCTCTCTCCCTCCCTCCCTCCCTCCCTCCCTCCCTTCCTGTCTTGCTCCTCTCCCTCCCCCCACCTCCTCTCCTTCACTTCTCTCCGTCCGTCTGTCTGTGTCACTCCAACTCTTCCTCCTCCCCTTCCTGCTCCTCTCTTCTTCACGCCCTCGCCTCCCTCTTCTCTCCCTGCCCCCACCTCCTCCTGCACTGTGCTCTCCTTCATCACGTTGCACACACACTTCCCCTTCCCTCCCTCCTCTCCCTCCCTCCCCCACCTCCTCCACTCCACTCCTCTTCTGCTCCTCTCTACCACCGTAATTACACTCTTACTCTCCACTTCTCTCTCTCTCTCTCTCTCTCTCTCTCTCTCTCTCTCTCTCTCTCTCTCTCTCTCTCCTCTTTACACTCCATCACTCCTTCAACTTGTCCTCCCACTCCTCCTCCTCCCCTGTGGCCCCCACCAACTCCACTTCTCTCTCTTCCTCTCTCTCACTCTGTTCTCCTCCCTTTCACATGTTTTTCTCTCCTTCCCGCTCTCTTGTCCTTCTACGCCCCCTCTCTCCTCATTTGTTCACCACACTCCCTCCTCCTCCTCTTCCTTCTCCTTTCCCTCTCTCCCTTCCCCCAACCTCCTCTCTACTCCTGATCCTCTCTGCTGTTTTAATCTCCTCCTCCTCTCCCTTCTCCTTCTCATCTTCCTCTCCCTCCACCCTCTCATCTCTTTCTCCTGGTCTCCCAATCATCTCCTCCCACTTATCTTCCTCCCCCTCATATTTCATTCTCTCTCCTTCCTGTCTCTCCATACCCTCTCTCTCCTGCCCCCCCCCCCCCCCCCTCCTCTCTTTCTCCTCCCTCCCTCACCTCCCTCCCACCCTGCCTTCATCTTCTCTTCTCCACAGGAGGCAAGTCAAAAAAGGGCTCAGCAGCAGCCTATGGCAAAAACTGGCCTGGAGGTGTGTGGGAGGAAGGAGGAGGTGGCTGCGCTGGTGGTGGAGGCGGAGGAGGAGGAGGAGGAAGTGGAGGAGCTGTGGGGATGGTAGCAGGAGGAAGAGGGGGGAAGGAGGCCAGGGAGATGTACCTCATCCAGTTCCCCGGGGATGAAGAGGATGAGGGAGGGATGGTGGAGGACGAGGAAGGGGAGGGCAGCCTCAGCGGTGAGGGGGAGGAGACGGCCAACATCAAAGAGGAGGTGAGGGAGACGGGTTTCTCGGAGGAGGAGGAGGAGGAGTAGGAGGAGTAGGAGGAGAAAGTGGCACAACATCTCTGCACTGCTCAGCAGCCTCATGTAGAGTGAAAAAGAGCCCAGAAAAAAAGAGATGAGACAGAGAGACTTTTGTTTTTCATCCATCACATCACTGCAGAGATGAAGTGGATAAAGGCAAAGCTATTGATTTGATATTTAGCTTCCAGAGGAACCTGAAAGTAGGACTAAGAGTGGGACTCTCCACATCTCAAGTGCTGCAGGCTTTCAGGCAGAAATACTACAGGTGGAGGTGAAAAGCTGTTTACTATTCCATTATATGACCAGCCGAGCGCACAGATCAACTTGGCCCTCCTCTGCTGTATTTGAATACACAAAGCATGTAGAATTTTAGTGGCCTCCCTCTCAAGTGATTGCGAAGTGTATCAGATGTGTAATAGAGCGGTTAGAAAAGACTTATGTATGTATGTATGTATGTATCAGTCATACAGCTGAACATATGAAGTAACAAGGCCATAATGACTGTATATAACAAGTGGATGTCACCTCCTCATCTCCAAGCCAATGAAAAGTGCCTTAACCTGCATTCTTCCTGATAGCCAGCAGGGGGCGTGTGCACTATTTTGGATCCTGATGAGAAATTCACCCTAATAGTAATAATAGTGATCTAATGTATAGTTACATATGATTGACAAGTTGTCACCATGGTGATAGCATAGAGAAGTGGCAATGTGACTCCACTGTGTCACGCAGACACAATGGAGAGAGAGAGAGAGAGAGAGAGAGAGAGAGAGAGAGAGAGAGAGAGAGAGAGAGAGAGAGAGAGAGAGAGAGAGAGAGAGAGAGAGAGAGAGAGAGAGAGAGAGAGAGAGAGAGAGAGAGAGAGAGAGAGAGAGAGAGAGAGAGAGAGAGAGAGAGAGAGAGAGAGAGAGAGAGAGAGAGAGAGAGGCTATCAACAAACGAAAGGGTGACATTCAAGAGACTACATACACCTCTTACATGCAGTTTCTGGTCTTATATAGCTGACATACATGTTCAGAGTATTTTTAAAAAGCCAGATTAAAAAATATATATATTGCATGTGTATTCATAAATTATGTATTTGACCTGGTTTGAGATGTTTAACCGATTACTTTCTGTGCTTCTCAATACAGTTTGGTCAAACTGAAGGCTACCAACCCGCATCTCTCCAGCTAATTAAAGAGGCTTTGAAGATGGACCCACCCAATGAGGGCCTCCACAGTTCCTCAAGATCTCAAAGCGAAGGTAATGAGCCAAAGTTTGTGAAATGTTCAAAGATCAGTAGTGTGAATGAAAGTGCTCATGCTCTTCCTCCTTTCTCCCTTTATTTCTGATCAGATGATCTGTCAGACCATCCCCCGACTCTTCATCCAAGTGATAGAGATGAGGAGGACTGGGAGGTGGGTTCAGATGAGCCACCAGAGGGGGGCATGACCATGGACGAGCTGAGGGGGTTGGAGTCGGCATTGAGGGCTGAGAGAGGCCGCGAAGAGGCAGCCATGAAAACTTCCCAGCCTGTTAGCCCTGAGTTAATGCCAGGCCGAGAGAGCAGCCTGGCTCCAAAATACATTGGTCTTGATGGAATGGAGCAGGATGGAGAACTGGAGCCTCAGCCCCCCACCCTGCAGAGGGAGGAGCAGGTGGGGCAGAGCAGGTTGAAGGACGGTGTGAGGGCTGGAGGGGATTTGAGGATAGGCTGGTCAAAGAAGTCAAGGGAGGGGGACTCAGCCAGGGTCGTGAAAGGAGAAGACGTAGTGGAGCTTGGAGAGCCGGAGCACCCGCCCCACCTTTCTGCTCCAGGGAGTGTGGGAGAGAGCATAGGAGAAGAGGAGGGGGGCAGCGACCTTCTTCACTTTTGTCCACAGTGTGGAGGAGGCTTCACATCTGAGGCAGAGCTGGACGACCACCCCTGTCCACTAGGAGGCTCTCAGCATCCGAGCAGTGAAGGAGAGGAGGGTCTTTACCCCTGCGCCCACTGTGGGAACACGTTCAGCCATTCCTGGGCACTAAAGAACCATGAGTGTGCCTGTGCTGCCGAGCGCCCGCACTGCTGCGAAATCTGTGGGAAGCGCTTTACGCACTCACGCTCATTGGAACGCCATCATCTGGTGCACACAGGGGAGAGGCCACACAGGTGCCCTCAGTGTGGACGCAGTTTCAGTCGTCTTGGCAACTTAGAGCGGCACCAGAGGATCCACACAGGCGAACGTCCGTATGGTTGTGAGGCGTGCGGGAAACGTTTCAGTCGTGTGGAGTACTTAAAGAGACACCAACTCATACACAACAGTGAAAAGGCGACACTCCAGTGCTCCAACTGTGGAAGTGGCTTCAGCGATGTCGAGCAACTGAAGAACCACCGTTGTTTTTAAAACTGATCCTTCAAATCTGAGACTGAACTGGAAACAGAATGCAGGTGTTCCATTGAATGTGGTAGAGCTTAGGTGATGAATGTGTCTGGTTGATACTTATTTTATGCTCAGTGATTTTGGCTTTGCCTTTTTCACTCACTTGATAATAAAGTAAATAACAGAGGCCAATGTCCAGAGTTTAACAGGATGTCAGTTTTAATGAGCATTTCTCTGCAGGAGGAGAAGAAAAAATCAATCTCAGATGTCCAGCAATTTTTATCTGAAGTGTTCTCATTTCTTTGTACAAATCTTTTACATATTTATGAAGATCAATTCAATGTAATTTTCTCTCTTTTTATCAGTAATTTACTCATGCTAAAGCCAACACCCTTGTTTTTTTTGCTGACAATATAATTGACAGCTTAGTATTTTATATGTCTGTGTTTTGGTCGTATCATGAAGAAATAAATGTTCCAATTCATCTGAAGGCTCTTTTCTCATTGATGAGAGGGAAATCGTCATTTTGCAGAATCTTATTGATAAGAAATCATTTTTACCATCCTGATGAAAACCAGAATTTAGCTTTAGTTGTGTGTGTGTGTGTGTGTGTGTGTGTGTGTGTGTGTGTGTGTGTGTGTGTGTGTGTGTGTGTGTGTGTGTGTGTGTGTGTGTGTGTGTGTGTGTGTGTGTGTGTGTGTGTGTGTGTCAAGTCTTTTGCTCTGAATCTGGTTCAGCAGCAGTCAAGTCTCAGTTTTCTTTTAATAAAACACTAAACAGAAGCATGAAGTTCTTCTGTGTATCAGGATCAGGCAGAAACCTTTGAGGGTCCAAACCAAAGTCCCAAAACATGCAGTATCTCCAGTGTCCATTAGAGTGTGTCTCCTGCAGTTCCTCCAGTGTCCACTAGAGTGTGTCCCCTGCAGTGAGTCAGTCCCCATAGAGCCCCATGTTAAAATGTTACAGCAGAAATCAGTCCGTGTGTGTGTGTCGCACGCGCACAACTGTGTGCTGAAACAACATAAAAACGAGTGTGTCGCTCTCTGAGGACAGCCACCTAACATCACTAAGAAAAGAAGATGCCATGTTTTGGAGCCTAGGTAACTGCTCTTTGCTGCTTGTGTTGAGTTTTATTGGTGTGTGTGGGTGTTTGTTTGAAAAATGTTACTTGATTTCCTTGGAGTAAAAGAGGCATGACAGAATTATTTTCCTTACAAGTGTAAGTGAAGCTCCTACTGCACAAAAGTAATTGTCCAAAAAGCATTCTCACAACTGGACATGGACCATAATGACTACTGCAGAATGTTTAACCAGATCTACATTTTTTTCTCTCATGTTACCCACTGCCACTTTACACCCTCCACCCATATCCTCCAAACAAAGATCCCATTTGGTCTTCATGCAGTTGACCCATTTTTGCTGATAAAAATGGCTGCTGTTTCACATATTGTTTTTTTTCCTGCTCACCTGTTGTTATTACTTATGACGGCGTATAAGGACCACTTAAAGAAATTAAAAAGTAATAATTTTCGAGATAGAAAACTCAAAGTTTTAAATTTTTTTTCTGGAAAATGTACTAATTCTAATTTGTTTTTGTTGGATAAACGGAATCATCTCCTCCAGATCAGTGTGCTGCTTTCTTCTGAACAGCCTCAATATACGGCAATGTCTTTTCAAAGTCTGGATGCTTATAATAATGTTATGATTCTGGGCTAGAATCAGTAGTATCTCCTTATTGCTGAGTCCAAGTACGAAGTACAATTTGATGAGGCAGTCAAGTAGGTCCATGATGCAGTGAAATGGGCAAAGGGCAGCTTGAGTTTAATTTCCCACAGATTTATGTCTTTAAAAACTCGAAAAACTGCGACTTTATAATCTCAGACATTTTGAGTTTGATTTCTCATAGATGTGCGACTTTATAAACGTATAAACTAAAGTTTATTTCTCGAAAATTTCCTAATTCTAATTTTTTTTTCTTTCATAGTGGCCCTTATACACCATCTTAATTACTAAATGTCTGAGGTGTTTTTTCTTATCTCACTCCAAAAAAAGAAAGAAAAAGAATGAATACATCAAACTGGTCCCATGTAACAATGCCCAAAATTTTAAGCAGAATTGAACTTTCGCAGCCTAGTATTAAAACAGTTTTGGTCCTTTAAGCTCATTACTATTTAATGACACCTGTGAAAGGGTGAATCTTTATATTACATGGCTGTTAAATAATATCATGGTTTCAAGTTATTCTTGATGAGGGATGTGATCGCTTGCTAGCTTTCTGCAAAAACCCAGAATCTAGTCTCATCACCGAACTCAGGTGAGGGTTTTGTTGATGGCTTGTGGTGTTTGTTTTTTCTTGAATATATATAATGCAGGTTTCTTTGTGGTTGATCGTTCCAACAGGCTGTCCAAGAAGTCCTGTGCCATAGCTTTTTTTGGTGCAGGAGTTGAGCAGGAATTTGTGAGGGGTAGCCATGGCCCCTCTTAAACCAGATCGACCACCCCAAAATCCTAAACCATAGCTGCCCTGTCCTCTGCCAAACCAGAAGTAGTTACAGACTCGCCATGTTAAGTGGTGACCCATGGTCTTTATTGTAGCAAGGAGGAGAGAGGACTGAGGAGAGAGGAGGGAAATCGGAGGAGAGATGATGGAGGATATCACCCCTGAAACGAATGTTACTTGCTGATTGAATTCTGAAGCGTATTTGACTGAAGGTAAGGTAAAGGTAAACGTACTTTAGTAATCCCCATGGGGAAATTCAAATTTTCACTTGTGTTCTTATTGTGATCATGCTACATACATACATAGTTTGTTATACATGCAATCATGCACAGACATGCTATGGGCACGCTTAGGAGAGATATCAGAGTGTGGAGGCTGCCATCAACCAGCACCACCCGAGCAGTTGGAGTTCGGTGGCTTGCTCAAGGGCACCTCAGCAGTGCCCAGGTTTAATGGACCAGCCACCAGTCAACTTGCAAAACTCTGTCCATTCTGGGACTTGAACCGGCAACCGATTCCCAAGCCAAGTCCCTATGGACTGAGCTACTGCGGCCCCAAAGCTGACACTTCAACCACGAAGGGTTGAAGACTTCACTGAAACTTAGAAATATTACCAAAGTTTAAAAAACAGAAAGGTCAGTCTTTAAAACAGTAGCTCAGGAGTGCCTTGAAACAGATCAGAAACATACATTGGGGGCTTCTAAACAGTATTTAACCTGTGTGTAATATTGAGTATAACTGTCATGAAATCAATAAAACAGAGGAGGCTAACACTTCAAAGTTTTACATCTGATTTTACATTAATCATCTTACAAAAATAATGAATCTATTATTAGGATAAAAGATTTATTTCCTTTACATTATTATGTACTTCTCCTGTTAAATGCTATTATGAAGATAATGAAGCCCTGTCTTTAGGAATTGGAATCTGTCTGTTTGCCATGTACACTTAAAGCTAGGGTTGGTAGTCACGGAAAACTAGTATGAATTTGAATGTAGCATTTCCTCAGGACTCCGTCTAACACCCCCTCCAAAATGACGCCCCACATGCACGAGCGCCAGTTAATCGCGACGATATTATTGTGACTGATTCAAAACCGGTCCTCAGCACATCATTTGTGTTTCGCACTACGTCAACTCATGTCTCACTCAGCGGTAAGAAAACACCAAAACATTATCATAGTGAAAGTTAAAAGCACAAACAAACATGAAATGTACGTGCAGGAGGCGGGCAGAACGACAGGACAGGATTTGATTGGTTTCATAATTTGGTTCCTGATGGCAGGGATTGGTTGGTGTTTTCCCAGATTTACTCCGGCTGTAGATAGCAGCTTTTTTTTCGCTCTTCTTTAAGAACACATCATGTATTGATTGCCATTGGGACATAAAGACCATTTTAACCAGTATAACAAAGAGTGTATCTAAATCTGACTACCAACCCCAGCTTTAATACATTTACCTTCAGTACAACATGTAGGCTTTATCAATAATGAGTGTTGGGTTGAAAAGTGTTCGATAATTTCTCTTTTCCCTGAAACTGTACACCTAATGAATCATTTCTAGTGTTCCGGAGACATCATAAAAGTAGGCTATCTGTGCAGGATTTCACAATCAGATAGACAAAATGACCACAAGTACTGAACACAATTTTTTGTGATTAAGTGTTTGAAAAAATGTACAGTTGTAAGCAGGACACAGAGAAACAGAGTGCAGGTTGCTTTAATGAGCAGGTGTTTGTTAAACAGGCAACAGAGACAGAACACTCTTACTGTGCATTTATTACAATGAGTACAGTGCACATGTGCAGACACAAACAGCTGTTGAAGCAGACTGACAGCTGATCAAGTGATGATCTGTTGACACCATCATCACAAACATATGTCTCTTCACGAGGAAGTCTTATGACTCTGAAAACATGTTTCCATGCCCCTTCTCTCATTCTCTTCTTTTCCTTACATCTCTCCATGCATTTAGGTGGGCGGGATTAAGACACAGAGAAAAGACGCAAGTGGGGGAAGAATGGATGCAACTTCAGAAAGCTGATTTGCCTTGTTAGTTGCAACAGGCTGAAGTTTTTATAAATAATCAGGCAGTCAGCAGAAAGCTGCGAAGTTCGAAGCAAATTCAGGGAAATTAACAGATGGCACTTTGCTGATGTGACTGGGGTCCTCAACCTATTTCAGTCACGTTAATGAATAAAACCATGATGATGTGTCACAAGAAGATATTCACAAGAGATAAAGTGATTTATTTGAAACCCAAATTATGTGGGAAATTAATTTCAAACCTTTATGAGAAAATCATCATGTTCACCTTAATCGAACACTCCTTCAGCACTTACAAAGATTGTATGTAAGCTGTATCGTTGAATACTGCCATCCATATAGTAGATGATTGCAACAGAAACTAGAGCCACGTTTTCACCTTTAATTCTGACACTGTCCTTGGAACAGACTGATAGGCATAGTCAGCCTTTGTCTCAGGATGGCTTCCAGAGTCTCCAAAGACATCCTCCTCACATCATAGCCCCTGATTGATGCTCTCGCCTTGATATTGACCGGCACTATCTCCTCATCACTGTTTTTGTCATTTCTTCCCACGGCGGCATATGTGGGGAAAAATGGCCTCATGGAGTTGGTCCGGTTGGCGCTGTAAGACGGGCAGCAGTAAGCAGACCACATGTACTCAGGAACAGACACCCTGTTGTTGATCCAGTGGGGCTCAGACTTATACGGCATGCCTCCTGTGATTACATACATCGATCCGTTGCAGAAGGTCTGGAACTTCTTCAAAACCTCACTCTCCAGGCGGCTCCAGGGACCAGAATTTGAGCCTGCTTTCTGAGGAACAATGTTTGTCAGTGTGAATGTGGCCTCACGGTTCTGTTTTGTCTTCTGGTGCATGCTGGGATTGAGATGGCCTTTAGTGAAGCTTGAGTTCTTGTAGTCCTGAAACACCGCCTGGCTCTCAATCACATTCTGGTCCATGGTGATGTTGAAGGCTTTCATCTCTGGGCTGGCACGGGAGAACACCAACTGAATGACAAAGAGAGAGAGGGAGTGGAACAGGTCAACATTCAGGAGCATTTAAGAAGTATGTTTTTTCAGCTTAGTGGTGCTTCCTACTGTTGGGACAAAACGAGCGTGTCACTGATTCCCCATCTCATGAAGTTTGCTAAAGTAAGAGGTTATATACTTCATGAATGTAACTTTTCTTTCTCCTGTATCTCAACCGTAGACTATAAATAATGGACGTTGTATCTGTGACGTTGCCCATCTGTTTCTGAAGCGCTGTTTTGAGGCCAGTCGACGGCCATAGTGGAAATGTTGAACTCAACCTAACTTCTGTCGAGGGATTGTGACGTAAAGAGGCGGGCTTTGAGCCTCCTAGCCAACAGCCACAGTGTTCCCGCCTGTCAATCAAGTCAGCTGTGCCTCTCATAATGGAAAACTAGTAATCTTAATATCTTTCGAAATTGCAGCGTTATGAAAAAAACCATCCCCCTACAGTGTGTGTCGATTGAGAAATGTCTTATCCAGACTATACTCGTCTTTTGTACCAGGCTGTAAACACGTTTACTTCTGCTGTAAAGATTGTCTTTTTTTTTATTTGTATGTATGTGGTTTTCGGTACTTCCGGCACCAGCCACAAGCAAACACTCGATGAACTGCAGTTTTTAACACTTCTGCATTGGCTTCAATTCTCACGGCTCGAGGTTGTCGCTTGATCTAAACAGAAAAATATTAATGCATTGTTGTTCCCAAAAAATAATTTCCTTTCAACACTTTTCAAACAAGTACTGACATGAAGCAGAACTTCTTTTTCACACATCAACAGTGATGGACAAAGTACACAGCTTCATTACTTAAGTCAAAGTATAGATTCTCCATGTCAAATATTACTCCAATACAAGTGAAAGTTGCTCTGTCAGATCAAAGAAGTACTTTGGTATTCAAAGTACTTCTTATAAAATCTCTAAACGTTGTATTTTCACAATGCATGAGTGCACTCAAGAATACATAGGAGCACATTCAGTTACATTATGTTTATTTAGAAACCATTACTTGAAATCTCTAAAAACTATACCATGGAATAAAAACAGAAACTAAGTTACTCCAAGCACAGACAGCTTAGTTTGAAATGTTCATCTGGAATGAAACAAACGTTATGTGGCTCAAAACGCTTTCTCAGGTTGGACAGTGAATCTTTGTATGTTTGGGCAGAGTGGGAAACAGGGAGAACATTTCAAACGATACGTATCATTCTTCATTTCAAAAACCTCTAACACGGGCTGAAGATATGACCGTGGGTGCTCATGTGGAGAATTATAGCCATCATTACCACCTCTAAATGAACTGCCTGATCTGAGTGAAATTTGCTCTGTGTTTGCTCCACATTCATGTCCGTGGAAACACACGACATACAGGTATGACTAAACCACTACAAACAGAACTACACAAACACATTTTACTGTCTTAGGGATCAGATTTCAGAAAAGAGAAGGAAATTCATGAGCTGACTTCAAAGCAAAAGTAGTGAGTAACTAGAGCACTGATAGAAATGTAGTGGAGTCAAAAGTACAATAATTATCTTATGAATGTAGTGGAGTAAAAGTAATAAGTTACCCCAAAAAATTATACTCAGGTAAAGTACAGATACTCAAAAAATGTACTTAAGTACAGTACTCAAGTAAATTTACTCCGTTACTGTCCACCACTGCACATCAACTTGTGTCTTGTATTCATAAAATGTGGAACCAAATTCCCCTGAGGAATGCAGATTTCAGAATTTAGACACAGTTAACTCCAAAAAACACATGCAAACCTACTTAAAGAAGCATTCCTGTTTAACATTGTAGTATTTTATCCCCGTGTGTTGTCTAGTTTTACTTATTGTGTTTTCCCTCCTTTGTGAATGTGTGCCCTGTCCTCATCATAGTCACCTGTGCCTTGTTGTCTTACCTGTGTCTAATTGCTCGTTAACCAGTGTGTATTAGTATGTGTTTCCTCTCCTCTGTGTCAGTTCTTCGTCAAACCTTTCCATGTGTCCTTGTGTCTCTTTGTGTTTTGACATAAATGATCCTTTAATGGGGGTTGTGTTATTCATTTTTGCTCAACTGTATCACAAATGCATCCCCCTACATTAATCTCCTCTAGGTCCACAAGAAAAGGTTATTCCACTGTGAAGGCAAGAATCACCACATGACTGTTGTATTTCACTGCATTAGGTTCAGAATGGTGCACCAAACAGCAACTGATTGTATTATTTCAGTATACATAAAAGCACCAGCCTTATGTAGGAGTTTAAAATATGCCCTTTAACACCACAAACTGTTTGCCTCTTACCTGTGGTTCATACATCCAGGTGGACTTGGGTCGTTTGCCATCAGCAGGACTGAGGACATACGCAGAGTACAGTGGTGCTCGATGCTGACGGTGGTACAGGCTGGCAAAGTGGTACTGGTTTCTGTAACGCTGGCATATAGGCTGATATCCTGCTGCAGTGATGCCCTGCGGTGGAGTTCTGTCATAGAAGAAGTCGAGGCACTGAGAGAATTCGCTGCTGATCTCACCTAGGACCAGTCCACCCAGCCAGGGCAGGAGGAGCAGTAGAGCTCCAGTAGAGGACTGCAGCATCTTCCTTTGAGACATCCTGCACAAGAGAGGTCAGTGATAGATGCAAAGACTCTGTGGAAAGATTTTCTCTTCCACAAAGCTCCTGAGTTATATAAGACCTATAGTGTCTATTCAGCGTCTGGGGTAAATGTGTTAAGAGCTCTCTCAGTTTCCTTATACATTCATTGTCAGCATGACCCTGTGGGTGACCGTTTGGACCCACCCCCTATTCCTTTTCGCACTCAAACTTCCCCTGTTTACCAGCAGTCATGCTGCCTTCTTGGAAACAACGGCTCTTCATACCCTTTTCTAGCTGAATCAGCCAAGGTTGAGAACATCTCTTTTGGAGTTTTCTACAATTTGGTAATTGTGGCATGGCGAGGAAAAATAATCTGCAGTCCAAAACTTAAGAGTGAGCACTTAGATTGACAGGAAGGTTTCTTTATTCCTGACAAAGGATATCTTTATCATAGTTTTCATCTTTGGCTGTGCCCAGTGACATCCTCATTATTAAAAATATAGCAACAAAAAATGTGTTAAAAGCAACCGGAACACACAAAGCAGTCTGTTGTTCCTGGCTATTTTAGAAGTTGTTGTTGTCTGGTCAGAAACCAGGCTTTTGTGCTTCAAAGACCACAGACCTCTCGATGTGTTGAAGCATTTACTTACTGAATCTTAGACCCCGGCTTTGTTGCCCCCTCACTCAAAGATGAAGCATGATGGTAGTACCTCAGATTACACAATGCTCTCTATGGACTACTTGTTGATGTTAATGATGTTGAGAAACTCACTGTAAATGTAAAAAGGCTTTCATTTATACACTGCCCCAAACTGTGCCCAGAAATGTATGATTCATCTTCAAAAATGTTTATGATTATCATGTGAGATAATTATTGGAGATTATTTGCTGAATGCATATTTAGACTCTTTAGAGCACGTCAGCCCTTTTTCATTTCAGTAAGTTTCTGTGGGGTCTTCTTTATTCCGTCATCAAAGCTTTCCTCATTGCGGGAACCCAAAACATTACTCAGTAGTTAAAACACTTTGTACAACACTTCCATTTCCTCCCTGTTGTTTGACCATAATTCTTTGTTTCTATACGTCTGAAGGTGAAGAAAATCCCCAGTCTGGATTTTGTGCTTTTGTTTTCACTTTATTCAGCAATTGCTAAATTGTAGGAGGCATAGGTGTTTCTAGCCTGTTTTGGGGGGTGCTGAAGCACCTCTAAATTGAATCCCAGCACCCCTAAAATTTGAGAGATTTTTAATTTGTTTTACTGTAGGCCTATGTCCTTTTTCACAAGCTATAAAATTTTCAAAACCATATAGTACTTGGTTAAAACTTTATATTTTAACAACAAAAATACAGCAGCTCCACCGCGTTTTACATGTTGTGCATTGCATTTCAAATGAAAGTCCAAAAAATAACTCCAATGTCAATTTTTGGTACTCACTATAGGGGGCTGGTTTACTCCTGAAACATACATACTGTTTGTGTATATGTTGAGGAGCTGCTGTATCTAAGTGAGTTGTCTTTCCACAGAAATTAGGGTTACCATATGTTTCTTTTATGATTCCAATCCATTTCTCTTTGCTGTAGCTCAGCATTTAAATAACCTTTATCAGATTTGATGGTTTAGTCACAGACTTTCCCAAAAAGTGTTATACTTTTCTTTCACAAATGTAGGAATGAAATGCATTAAAATGTACAAAACAGTGAAATGTATCTTGCCTGGCTCAGCACCCCTAAACATCCGATCCAAGAATCGCCCCCGGTAGAAGGGATGTTCACATGGGGGGAAACCAGGGTAAAAAAGGCTGGGAGGCAGACTTGAGAATATGGCTTAGAAGTTTGCATAACTTTATCTGACACTGATATCTTTTTTTAGTATAAATACTAGAGTCAACAGGATTTATTAAAAAAGCAATATATTTATAATTTATAAGGAAGTTTAACTTCAGTTTAACTCAGATGTTATTAGTCAGAGCCGTTTTTTTATATATTTTGGGGGTTTTCTTTTGCCTTTATTGATTGGAAAGCTTAAGAGAGACCGGAAATGTGGGGATCAGAGAGTGAGGGAATACATGCAGCAAATGGTCACGGCCGGGAGTCAAACCGGCAACCTCTGCAATGAGGACTATAGCCTCTGTTTATGGGGTGTGCTTAGATTGTTAGGCCACCAACGCCCCCAGAGCAGTTGTGTTTATGTCTGATAATGTGCAAGGTTAATGTCTCTCTTTGACAAAACACTCATCTTTGGAAATCTTCTTTCTTTCAATACAAACTTTTAAGACTCATTTCTGACCAGATTTATATAAGAAAAAAGAGCACACATCTTCAAACTCATCTTGGACATATGGGTCAGAGGCCATTTATTATGACTATCTAGTGAGCACTTAAAGTCATGACATCCTACAGGGGAAAGAAACTAGTCATATGGGGTCAGTGAAACTGGTTGGACTGTGAGTGATACTTAAACATCACTGGTGATGAGTGGTAACTTGTGGATGATGATGAGTGATCAAATTTCAGTTTCCACACAGAGGAGATTTGCTGAGTCTTATCTATAGACAGTACAAAAACCATCAGGGATTGGGAGAGGGGCTGAATCTTACACTATGTTTTACAAGCAGAAATAGGCATTACTTCCAATGCCAATCCCTTCACAAACAAGACACAACTACAGAAAACACAGAAAGAGGACATTTTAAAGGAAAAGCAGTTAACCCTGTGCCACATCTGTGTGCTGGATCAGAAGCTGTAGTGTGTTGTTTGAACTTCATATGAAACACCTGCTTCATTTAGACATGTTCAATACATCATATCTGTCTAAAGCTGCTGTGGGGTCTCATGTCACACTCTCTCTCTGTCTGTCTCATTGTGTGTGGGTGTGTGTTTAGCAGAGATAAGAGCATATTGCTGAGGTGTCGTAGATGCAGCAGATTACTGTCTTCCTGAAAATGACCAAAATGTGACCCCCTCCTTTTTTTTTTGTCCTTTTGCGAATCTTCTCTCAGTTCAGTTTGGTATAGAGACCGAATACTACTTTGATAAGTTTGGAAAAAAGATGTGTTGGGGTTACTCTGGGTGTTTTTAAAAGTAAACTTAAGACTTACCTTTTTAATCTAGCTTTAATTTGGAGTAATTTCTTTTTAGCCCTTAACTGCAATATTATTATTATTTTTATTATTTTGTAAAATTATTTTATCATTTTTTATTGAATCATTGCTTTAACATATATTTATCTTATTCAATTATTTATTTATCGTTTTATTTCTTGTATTGATCTGATCTTGTTAACGCTAGCTTATTTTCAACTTTTCTTTCCACTATTACTTATCTTATTAATTTTACTGTCTTGATTTTATTTTATTTTTAAGTATTTTATTTATAATCATGCCTTTTATAATTTCACCATTGCTGTTGTTTCTGTCTCTGTTATTCTGTGAAGCACTTTGGGCTGCATGTTTTTATGTATGAAATGTGCTATATAAATAAAGCTGAGTTGAGTTGAGTTTAAACAATGTGTTAATTTATTTAGGCTAGGTTTCACAGCAAAACTTTAGCCTCATCAATTTAATCAGCTACCAGCAAACTTTTTATAATGATATCATAACTCCAATTATATGTAAAACAAAAGGTTTAAAAGAAGGGTGTTACTACAGGCCGTGTATAGGTGGTTCTTGTGTACTTTTAACAAAGTGTCATAGGGGTAAATGAGCAAAGTAAGCTAACTGCCTGTTCTAAGTAAATGCCTGCTAGCCCCATCGAGTGGAACCCTGTTCATTTTGACATTTTTATTCATTTAAAACACATTCAATATTGTAAAATATTTCAGTTTATGGTTTATTAATGACAGACTTTTGAATCTAAAAATGGCATGCTACACTAAGATATTTGGCGCCCACCTGTGGTAGAATGCTGAAGGTGAATATTAGTTTGTATGTAGAGAACAAACATGTGAAACATCTCATCAAAGCCTTCAAAATAATTAAATAAATAAGTAAAACACGTCGTCCCCTACTACATTAAGGGGTTAACAGTTGGGAGAGTATTTCACTTTGAAATACTCGATAGATCAGATAAGAGACCGGTTTTCCATGTTGCTTCATGACTTTACTCCTCCATGGCCCAGGTTAATCTTTAAACTTCTATAGACATCTTCATTGGATTATATAGCTACAGCTTCTTTACCTGCTAAATTGGAGTTAGAAACTGCTGAGCTACAAATGAATAAGGCCTGAATGTCTCACCAGTCACCTTTTCTATTGGCTTTGTTGAAGCTATTTGTTTATTTTTTGTATTTAGTTGTTTAGTGCTACATCTGTAAATATGGCAAGAGTTATAGTTACTCACAGCAGAGTTAAATACTGCCCATGAATGAGTGTATTTTAACACTCTGAGTGTTTGGATTTTAACTCTTATTTAGTGTTAAAATGTCAACTCTGATGTCCAGTGTTAAATTAACACTGAGAACTTGGACTCAAATGATGTAAAGTTAATTCTTATAGAGTTACATATACACTGTCCAATTTGCTGTGTAGGTGGCAGAAGGCCAGCATGCACCTGGCTGGGTGGGCCTATGGTTTTTACCTGCGCAAGAGAGGCAGCAGGAGCCGTGAATCTATTTGTTCCTTTTGTTTGCTTGCTTGCCATCAAAATAAACCATTGGAAACCGCGGAACTTTTGCATGGACAGTGGACTTCTTTTGCCTGCGTACATCACATCCCCACGGTGCATCAGTGACCCTTGTGTTTAGTTAAAGTTTGAGTTTGATACTTTTAATTATTCTTGGAGGGTTTTTTTTATGACAAATGGCCACTAAAGGCTTGAATGAAGTGAAAACTGACTCTTTACATATAGTTTAATTAACATTTATATTGCATGGACTTGATTTCCACTGATGTTCTCTTTTGGAAAAGAAAAGCTGTTTGGCTCCGGGCTTGTGACCGCGCGTCCTGTGACTGCGCAGCTTCATCAGCTGCAGCACGAGCCTGTTGCTGCACGCCCTCTGCCTCTTCCGTGAAAGCACTCGCTCTGCTGTCAGCTTCAACCCCAAACCACTCCCTCTCTCATGTGAACGGGAAGGCAGTCTGGTCTTCACTCTGTAGCCATCAAACGTTTCTTTTAAGGACTATGCGCGCTGCGAAGAATGGCGGAGGCCAGCGCGCTTGAAGAACTGCAGTCGGAACTCACTTGTCCTGTGTGTTTGGAGCTCTTCCGTGACCCGGTCATCCTAGAGTGCGGACACCACTTCTGCCAGGTGTGCATCATCCAGTGTTGGGAAGCCAAAGCGGACGAGTTGTCGAGTTGTCCAAAGTGTAGAAAGTCGTGCGCGCGTAAGCTGCGCCCAAACTCGCTGCTGTGCAACGTCGTGGACAGTGTGCGCAGAGCCGGGGTCATGGACCCAGCCTTGGGGATAACCGGGTGGGATCACGTAGGTGCCCTGGAGGAGCCGGAGGAGCGGGAGCCCGGGTCTAGTATGAGCAGTTTGGCCTCATCCAGCGGGCACTGGCCGCGCCTGTGTTTGGATATGTGTGAGGAGCACGAGGAAAAGCTAAAGCTGTACTGCGAAGACGATCAGCTGCCCATCTGTCTGGTGTGTGGGATGTCCAGGGACCACAAGACCCACAATGTCATTCCCATTAACGAAGCATTTGAAAACTACAAGGTACTGTGTCAGCGTATGAGTTCAGACACGTCCGTTTCTGTAAATCTTAATCTCATGAGGCCTGTGATACAGGGAAATCTGAACTTGAAGCCAGGCGTGTACAGACTACATTCCAAGATAAAGTACTTGCTCTGAAACTCTACAACTACTCTTTGTTATATAATGTATTTGCTCTCATAATATCCAGAACCACACAATGAAATTTAAGTTTGAGGGAGTGCCATTATCTAATGTGTTAAAGTTAGGTTGCACTCCTCTCCTTATAGAAGTTTGATACACTTTTCTAAGTCTAGTTTAACCCTGTTTATTAAGAATCTGCTCTTTGGCAGACATGGCTTTCTCAGATCACATACTTTGATATGGAAGTGTTTTTCAAAGGCAGGGTCCTTGTTTGCCCCATGCAGCTGCCTTTAGGTACTTGTTCTACAGGAATTCAGCAGCCCACTGTGAGCTCCACACTCCCCCCTGCTCTTAAAACACGACCATCCTCATTTTGTTTGTTTAAAGACTCTGAGAGGTTCTCTCAGTGTGCTTTAACATTTTTTTTTACTGGTGCTGAATTCCTGTTTTGTTTGAATTTATGGGTCAAAGGTTTCAGTGAAGAACAGTTGGCATCATATGACTCCCATCCAAGATAATGTTGTTCAGATAGAGGCACAAATCAAATCAACTCCTCTCTAGGTGTAATCTGGTTTAGAATCTCCTCATCTTAACCCTGTTTTGCATGCAATTCTTTATTTCTGCTACAGGATAAGCTGTCTGTTGCTCTGGAGAGGGTTCAGCTTCAGACAGAGGAGGCCACACTCTTCCAGACAAGGACCAATGAAAAGATCCTTCTTATCAAGGTACTAACGTGTGTGTGTGTGATGTGTTTGTGGGCTGGTTGATGAAGACAGGACATATCCTCAAACAACCCAAGCATAAGAAAGAAAAAGACCTGTGTTTTTGTGTAAGACCAGATTTTCTGGTAGCTAAGCAACACTCTCCTACATTCCTCCACCTTTACCTGTCAGACAGACGTGAGTGATGGGTGACTCATGCCAATTATGACTGATGGTGACACAGGTTGTTACTCAGCATGTGAATGTGAGGATTCTCATGTGTTTCAGCTGCAGAGGTTCTTCCTGAAAATGAAAGGTTTTATAGACATTTTTACATGTCCTGTCATGTTTGACTTTCTCACGATCTCATCTTTCAAGGACAGACAGACACACTCACACACACACACGTACACAAACAGCATGTTCAAAAATGCTTGCTATACACACACCCTCATAGAGAGATAACAGCTGACAGAAGATAGACTTCCACCAAAGCAGCATTCACCTTAAAACAGAAGTCTCTGCCTTTTGGCCTCTGCCTTTCTCTCTCGCTCTCTCTCTCTTTCTGGCTCTCTCTCCCTCTCTCCCTGTGTGTTTAACAGAGATAAGAGTGTAGTGTGTTGCTGAGATGTAGTGTTTCTGCAGCAGATGACTGCATGTGTCTCTCCTCCAGGCCTTTTTCACACCGTCTGTCCATTCCTCTCTGTCTGTCTGTCAGATTGTCTCAGCATTGTATGTTTTCCTGTCTGTCTCGCTGTCTGTTTGACCCAGTTTAAGTGCACATGCACGAGTTTTCACTTCTGTTTCTCTGCCAGTATGACAGGATGTGGGTCAACAAGATAAAGAGGAAGTTTGTCAATTCGTCTTTTCCTGCATATTTCTCTTTCTGCCTGTGTGTGTGTGTGTGTGTGTGTGTGTGTGTGTGTGTGTGTGTGTGTGTGTGTGTGTGTGTGTCTTTACACTTAACCATGCTGCAACACCAAAAACGTTGTCACAAGTTAAAGAGGCATGCAAGAGTGTTACTATTCATATTATGTTAATGGGTCCCGAGGAGAACTGGTGTTTTGGTAAGCTGCACCAAGATGTGTGTGTTCGTTTAAGAAAAAGACTGTAAACTATTTTACTATATTGGCTGTACTGGAATGATTTTGCAAAAACAAAAAATAACAATAAAAAAGTAACTTTATCAGACAGCAATTTAGTAGCGTGGAAATCTAAATGAGTAGGAAAATAAAAATAAAAACATATAAGTACATTATCACTTAATTACAATCTTCACTGACTGTATCACATTAATACCGACTATTGGTACAATATACTCTCTTAAGTTGTTCACTCAAAGTAAAAAACTGATGGAAGACCTGGGTATTTTATTAAACCTCACACAAAAACAACATTTAAGTTCAGAAGTGAAGTGACCAAACAGGAAAACAGAAGGTTTTTTTGTCTGACCTTTGAAGTCACACGGCATATTTTACCTCAGAGATTACTTTAGCAGAAAGTATAAAGTCTGCCGTGTTCTTGCTAACAAGAGTCCTTCTCATGTCCTCAGGAGCGAGCAGGAGACATGGAAGAGAAGGTCACTGCAGAGTTTAGCCTCCTGAGGGAGTTCCTTCAGGAGGAGGAGGAGCGCATTAAGGAGAAACTGAAGAAGCAAAAAGAGGAGAAGCTCAACCAGCTGGAGGAGGCGCTTACTAAGACCACGGAGCAGCTCAGCCAGCTGGAAAGTACGGCTGACAAGCTCGGCATCAAACTGAGAGAAGAAGAAAACCCAGAGCAGCTCAAGGTGAGAGAGGAGGGGGCGGAGGAAGAGGATAATCAAGAAGCAATACTTATACAACACAATATTTTTTCTAGAGAATAGCTGAAGTTGAAAATACCAAAGAATTTTGTTCTGCTGAATCAGAGATATTGTCTACACGATAAAAGAAGAATGATGTAATCACAAGCTTGTGTTTGTCTGCTCTGTTTCAGGGAATCAAAGATTTCATTGGAGGGTGAGCATTATCTTGATCACAATCATTCATCAACACTGATTTCTTTTTTGGTTACAGGTTAAGTTCCACACAATGTCCTCGTAATTTCCCCTTCTATGTCTTCACAAAGCTGGCCTCATTTACACCTTCGCAGTAACAGGAAATGATGTGTTGTTTTGTAATTGACTGTAAGTGTGGTTGAACCAAAATGACGGGGCATTACTGTGACTGTGTTTCATTGAGTCATCTGGGTCTTCTGACTTCCTCATCTGACAGTTAAAGACCAAATGATTAAAACAAAAGAAGTGCTGTGGTAGATCTAGCATCAAAACCATGAAAGAGAATGGTTTCACCTGTTTTATTTCCCATTTCTCTTTAAGAATAATAATACAAAAATACCAACTTTATTCATACAGCATCTTTGAAAACAAGGGTTTACTAAGGGCTTCGACAATAGAGATTTTAACCAGATGACAAAGAGTGTAGATCTAACTCACGTTTGACCTCACTCACACTGGCCTTAATCTGTCCTTTTTAAGTGAAACAAAAGAGAAATCTACAGGGTTACATGTGCAATGTTTTAAAATACGATTGGACAGTCCTTTATTACTTAAAATACTTCCTGTGAAGCATACACTTTTGAAAGGCGAGCCTAGTACAGGGAACCTTTCAGGGAACCTTTGTCTGACCTCTCTTCTTCTCTCTGTCAGGGTTGAGAGCTTGTTTGACCGCCCCCCAGAGGTGAGTGTTAGTCTGCAGACAGGAGAATTCCTGGGGCCCCTGCAGTACAAGACCTGGAGGAAAATGAGTAAAATTTTTCAACCAGGTATGAATACCCACACCCACACCCACACCCACACAGAGTGAACACACTTACAAAGTTGGGGTCGCGAGACACAAATGGGGGGTCGTGAGATGTCTTCCAGAATTTTTTTTCTTTTCAAGTCATCTAAAAATAGTACATTTTACCCATTATTGTAAAATATATAGACAATAATAGTAGCTAAACTTGAAATAAAACCTAAAATAGAAAATGTAATGAGTTTTCTGCCTTTCTTTGTTGCCAAATAACTCCTAAGTTCAGGGTTAGTGAACAGTTAATTATCAAAAGTATCAGTAGCAGTAGCTTAATTCATAATGGCACAGGAAACACAGACACAGGCTCATATAGGTATAATAATTTTCTGCAGACCAGCTAAATGAAGCCACATTAAATCACTTTGAGCGACAGTGGGGGTTGCGGGTCTTTGGCACCTATATTTTGGGGGTCGTGGGCTGTAAAGTCCGGGAACCCTTGTACTAGACGAACTGTCTTGTTTAAATGTAAAGGACTTGTACAGTGCAGATAACATAAAAATAGACGTATTTGTGTTATACCAGATTATTCCTTGAAAAAGTATTCTACTGCAATATATTTTCTTTTGAAGTGTTTACTCTCATAATTGAGAAACAAACTTGAGTGACTGAAACAGAAATCCAGATTTATTGGCTCCTCCAGAGCCACATAACTGCTTTTTACTGTCCAGGAGTATTTCTCCCATGACTAGCTGTTTGGCTGTAACATGCCCCCTTTTGAAAAATCTTAATTTGTTAAATAAGTCTTTCACTTTGCATTTATGTTTCAGACTCATCTGTATTTGCTTTCAAACATAATCTCATCTTTCCTATTGTATAAGTCGGGCTTACTAACACTTATTCCTGACATTTGTCATCACTCTCTGCTGTTGATTGTGTAACACTGAACTTCAGTGCTGGCTTTAATGACTGTATAGAATAACATCACAGTTTTCTGTCCTGACGCAGTATCATATATTTTTAATTTGTATCCATGTACCTGATGCTTTTTGCCTGCTCGTCTTACACGTGTTGAGCAGGTAGTGTTCAGTATCTTGTTGAAGGTCACAGCCAAGGAGTCTCCTTCGGGTGGCTCTCTGTAAGCACATTTCAGATGTTGCGTTGCTCCATTTTAACTCGTCAAACTTGTTTTTTCATTACAGCTATCACACCAGTGACCCTTGACCCAAACACAGCCTACCCCTGCCTGTGGGTTTCCTCATGTTGCACCATGGTCCAGGTGGGGAATATCCAGCCAAACCTGCCCAACAACCCAGAGCGCTTCACCCGCTATAACATCGTCCTGGGCTCTGAGGCCTTTTCCTCCGGCAGACACTACTGGGAAGTGGAGGTGGGCTCCAAGACAGCTTGGGGTCTGGGCGTTGCCAAAGCCTCCGTTAACAGGAAGGAGGAGATCAGCCTCTGCCCTGATGACGGTTTCTGGACCATGGTGCTGAGGGACAACTGTGACGGCACCTGTGAGTATGAAGCGTGCACTGATGCAGAGGACACCTTGATATATCCCACCAAACCCCCCAGGAGGGTGGGGGTCTTTCTGGACTACAGTCGTGGTGAGGTGGGGTTTTATGATGCAGGAGACATGAGCCACCTTTTCACCTTCTATGATGCTGAATTCAAAGAGCCAGTTTTTCCATACTTCAACCCCTGGCCGATCCTTGATGGATACAACCGCGAGCCGCTCACCATAGTAACACCACACTGGGGATAGACATCTGTTTAATCAGAGGACTGACAATCTGACAATAAAACTGCAGAAGTTTCAGCAACTAATGAACTCAAATGGACTCATTTAATGAGCATCTACACATCTGCCTCATCATGAAGACATTTTATTACTGAAGTGATGATGACCATGCAGGTTACCCTGTCACATTATTTTACAACTATAAATAAAAGGAGACAACTACTAAAGAACAAAAATAGAGATACTTTAACTTATTCCTTTTTAAATTTCTCAATAAATATCACAAAAGCTTAAACCAAAAAAAGATATTTTTATCAAGTATTGTGTAGCCTATATCTGATGTTTGTTTTTTCTCATGCTAAAATTAAATTTAATGTGAAACCATAAAGAAACATAAGTGAGCAAAACTTTCACACTGTTTTAAAGGTTTCTTTCTGACATTGGCACTTTATTATATTTTGACTGCTGCTGTCATCAGACCAATCTACTGCACCCAAAGTGCATTAATCCCCAACTGAAAAAAGTCCCAAATGAATCAGACATTTACTCTTATTGAGTCACATTTCTTACAAAATAATGAACTTAACCCTCCTGTTACGTTCCTTTCTCTGGAACAGCAATAATGTACCTGGGTCAATTTGATCCGGGGCATATTAAATTATCCAAAAGTGTCAGAACCAGAACCCAAAAAAATCACAAAACATATTTCTCTTTAATCTAATTTGTAACTGCATTACTAACCATTTAAATCAAGATTAAGTCCAATGGTCCAATTCTCACAGATCATGGCTCTATGAGGATAACTTACTTGTTTTTCATTAAAATTCATGTTAAAACTTTTTTTAATGTACATTGGAAAGTCCTAAATATAAATACAATAGTTTTACATGACAAAGATTTTTGTTAATTTTATTTTACATTTTGAATATCTTTTTTTATGAAGTGATGTTGATAAATGAACACGACACCTCTTCTGTCACATGCTGCCCAGATTTTTATGCTGCATTTAGCTGGTTTGGAAGACATATATTGCCTAAAATAGGGTCAATTTGACCCACAACAAAACAGGAGGGTTAAAGAGTTTGAAGTATTTGTCTTGACTCTTTTCTTCCTCATTGAGGTAAAGATTATTATTCTGGTACAGAATTTTAAGTATTTGCATCTTTAATATATAGTTATATTCTAGAAATTAGCATTAAAAACAAACTTTGTTTGATTTGGGATTTTAGCCTTGTTCTTCAAGATTTTGTTTAGGACCTGATTGTCCCATGGCTCCACAGCTGGTAGTCAGACACAATAAGCAACAGCAATGTGACAACAAATGCTTTAAAATGTGAAGGACCCATTTTCAAGTTCAAGGGCACACAATATGTTTTAGGTGACGTTGAATGTTTGAATGAGTTTTCTTTCACACAATATTTGTGTTTGTGTCCAAGAAAACTCTTCAGAGGTTCTTTAAGACAGAATCAGTGGATTTTAAGAATCTTAAGAATTTACTATGTGTTTTAAAATAACATAGAAAATTCTATATTTTTTTACTGGTTTGTTTTCAACATTGTTATGCGAATGGTTGCATGAAGTGTAGAGAGGGTTTCACAAAAGTTACTTGACATGCCTTTTTTTAATCTCTAAATGTCCAACTGCAGCCACACTCAACCCAGTGTTTAAGATATGTTCCTAGTGGTGTTTTTTGCTCATATTTTTAATTCCACTAGAGTGCGCCCAAAACCAACTTTGTATGCTTCCATAGTGTTTTGTGTTGCACAGCTTTTGGGCTTCATTGGACTACATGAAGGCTAGATTTAGCTTTTAGGGATGAGTTCCTGTTGAAAAATGATGCCAAAATTATTCTTACTAGTTGTCAGGTTTGTGTGTCATTTTAGGACTTATTCTAGTCACACATTTGTCTCAAGGGACTCCACTTTCTAAGTATACAAGTGATCCATGAAAAAAAACGTTATCAGAGATAAATGTGAGAAGCATCAGGAAGAGCAACAGAGCAGGGATCCTTCTCTCTGACTGACAGAAATACACCGACACAGTCTAAAACAGCAACAGGCAACATTACAGTGTGAAAAACCAGAATGAGAGTCAACTGGATGATTGTAAACACATGAGAAGAGGGACATCCCGCCGATTTCTCAACACTAGATTCTAAACTCAAATTCAACCAATACATCTTTGTAGTGTTAATTGTGGTAACTGCTTTGTTCAGACTGTGTTTGATGTGCGCATATTAAAATGTTATGCAACATAAAACAGAACCTCAAACAACAGACACAGAGTGGGACTAATTCAGGGTGCATGGAAATGAAAACTGACTGAACATTTCATTTACAAGGTTGAACATTACTGGTGTAAATAGATTAGTTAGTATGATTTATCATTCAGTCAATCGTTTGATTACCTGTCACTGTTTTGTGTTTGATGTTGTGTTTACTGGCCTTCTTTCAGTGTCCAGTTAAGGTTAATTAGTTCTTCTTAGTCAGTCTCTTGTGCCAATAGAGCGATCCAGTGTGATCTGTGACTACTGTTACAAACTAATAAATAATGAGAATTCTCTGACCCAAATAAAACCGATCTGTTGTCTCTGTGAGTCATCTGCCGATACATTTACCATTCACTGTCAGGGCTATGTCAAGTCCAGCCCTTCTGTCCTCCTGATCGGTAATTAGATCTTATTCCTGGTGGATCAACATGCAGTAACACAAGCCTTCACTTCTACATTACTGCTCTGCTGCCGCCGCTCCCTCTGTCACCCCACCCACACACACGCAAGCACGCACACACGCACAAAGACACAGACACAGACACAGACACAGACACAGACACAGACACACACACACACACACACACACACACACACACACACACACACACACACACACACACACACACACACACACACACAAACCTCACCCAGCAGGGGTCAAGCTGAAGACCAAGTCTGAAATGTCTTTTTATACACTCCCCTCATAAAACTTCACTTTTTTATTCCATCCATCTCTCTCTCCTTCATCTTTCCTCAATCATATGACTGATCCCCTCCCAGAATACATCCCTCTATTTTTACACCTAGGTGCATGTCACTCAGTTTTTATGTAATGGATCGCTTTTCTGCCTCTGCTCCAGAATTTACCTCTCCTCTCTTTATTAATAATCAATGAGGAGAGGAATGAAGAGAAGGGCTGAAGAAAGGCTGAGAGTCTGAAAGAGGTGATTAATGGAAACCTCATTAGGAACTGGAGAGAAGGGCAAGCTATACATTAAACCCTGTAAGTCTGCGGTGTAGAACTGATTCAGTTTGAATGAAAAGTTTAATGCAGGAAAAACAAATTGATCTGAGTTTATTATGCTCATAGAAGCAGCTTCTTTCAGTGGAGTTATTTGCTAAAGCTGCTCATTTTGGTTGAATTACACTCTTTGGATAAGAGCTACAAATCAATGTTGCTGTTTTATAGAGTTCAGAAGCACAGTAACATGTTTGCACGCTTGTGTGAATGTGCGTGTCTAAAAATAGTGGTCAGCAGTGAAATGTTCACCTGTGTGTGTGTGTGTTCAGCCATGCTTGCCAGATGAGATTATACATGCAGGAAAACAAGGGATGCTTTGTAGATAAAAAAAAAAAAAAAGTCTTTCATCATCACACCACAGCGGCTGAGTTTGGTGTATCCCTCCCTCACTTTCTATCTCGCTCTGACCTGTGCACCTCCAAAAAAAATCCAATTTGTGTGACAAAAGGTTCCAAATATGACAGGAGGGGAGGACAGGGGATTTAGGACAGATAGATTGGATTATTGTGAGAGGTAATAATGGAGACAAGCTAAGAGGTGAGGTTTTGAGGTGTAAGAAATGAAGACAGGTGGTGAAAAGATGAAGCCAGAAATACATGTCAGAAAAAATGTATTTTAACTGGGAGGTGTTCAGATGGGATGAAGGGAAAAGAGGAGGATAAGGAGAGAGAAGGAGGGACAGAGAGAGATAGGTCGATGTGTCACATGTAGATAACGTGAGAGAGGTTAAGTTCAGGAGGTATAGAGTGTCGCCTAAAGAAACCAGGAGATAGGGAGCGGGGGCAGAGGCACAGGAACACAATCCCAACGCCAAGACAACAGCTGATGATAAAACCTCCTCACCTGCAAACACTGGAGACACATGGAGAGCAGCACAGTGCAACACTGAAGAAAACAAGAAGAGGACATGCACTGACAGAGAGAGGGAGGAGAAGAAGATTATTTTTTAAATATTTTTCCTGGAAAACTTTCCTTTTTTTAAAAAGAAAAAAAACATTATCTGGGAAAAAGAAAAGCTGCTGACATTATCAACAGGGCGGATTTTTGAAACAAATTTCAAGGGCAGGTATACAAATCTTATGACCTCTTTAGTGTTCTGTGTGGAGATTTTTTTAACATTTAAACAAAAGAAGCAAAGATTCCCATTGTAAGAGAGGAGAGCAGAGAAGAGGCAAACAGAAGGTGAGGGAGGGGGAGAGAGAGAGAGAGAGAGAGAGAGAGAGAGAGGGAGGGAGAGAGAGAGCGTGAGCCTGTGACTCCGAGATGTTCATGATCATTCGGGAGACGTCCGCCGCAGGAGGCGGTGCAGCAGTGATGAGCGCGCCAGCGGAGAGGAGTGCAAAACAGGTGTGTGAATATGTAACTGTGTGTAACTGAATGTAAATAGAGTCTGTGTGAGTTCAAAGTGTTCAAAGTGTTCATGTGTGTGTGTGTGTGTGTGTGTGTGTGTGTGTGTGTGTGTGTGTGTGTGTGTGTGTGTGTGTGTGTGTGATTCACTCTGTACTCTCTTTAGAAACACACTTTCTGATGCTTTTATGTGTTCTTAAATGCAACCTGTGTGCTCTCAGTGGTGCATGGATTCAGTTATGTGTTGATGTGTGTGTGTGTTTGTGTGTGGGTGTGTGTGTGTGTAGTGTTAGACCAAGATGAACTTAAATTATCAGGACATTTAAAAGCAGAGTTTGACTTTACAAAGATATCACTTTTGAAAAAATGGTTATTAGCAACACTCTTCCACACATGATTTATAAGTTTTCAGGTAAATTAATTACTGTACATACTTTTGTTTCTGTTTATGCTCTAAATTTGATCGCACAAGATTTTATAAGAGTTAGCTGCACAAAGTTATGTTTCTCTATGCAGCACATCCAATTCAGCTCTAGCAAAGAGCTTCACAACTGAATAGTCTACCTCTGTGCACTGTTTCCACAGTATCTGTGTGTGCAACATGTCCCTCCTGAATTGAAAATAATCACATTAGCACCTCCTTTTCACAACCAAAACTGACACCAATTAATCTGAGGCTGTTTGCGATCTGATCACCGAAATGATGTCGAAGCACAGCCATTACACCCCAGGCTCCACCTGAGAGGTGTGTGCATGCTGAGTAAAAAATGTTTTTGCATGAAATGTTTTTTTTCTGTACTGCAGTAAAGGTAGTCATGTGCAATGTGCTTCTTGTGCATGTTAAATTGTAATAAGCATGAAAAAATGCTATTTTTCTGCATCCTGAATACAACTTTGAATTTTGATGCAATGCATTGGGAACATATAAGTTAAATGTGTGCATCAGTCCCATGATTTCAAGGGTCTTCACTCAGGTTCTAAACCCCTCTGCCTCTTCTTTCTCAGGTGCAGGCCGCCATCAAGAAGAAGGTGGAGAAGCAGAAGAAGCGATCCAATGACCAGGGAGGGGGTGCTGCAGACGTTCAGATCACCTCACCTCTGCCTCCTCACCTCCAGAGACCAGTGGTGGCAGCAGTGTCTGAGGTGGAGGAGGTGGAGGAGGAATGTGAGGAGCTGGACAGGACTCTGGAGGAGATGATGGAGGGACCACCGAGGAGAGAGAGGGAGAACGAGGAAGGGGAGCCTGTTGACCTGCTGCCCATAGTGGACTCTGTATTTGGACAGGTAAGAGCCATTTGTATGTGTGTGTGTGTGTGTGTGTGTGTGTGTGTGTGTGTGTGTGTGTGTGTGTGTGTGTGTGTGTGTGTGTGTGTGTGTGTGTGTGTGTGTGTGTGTGTGTGTGTGTGTGTGTGTATGACCCCTGAGTTCATCCGTGTGTGTTTCATGTGCTCCTGCATCAAGTTATCCGGTTGATTGAATGTCCCGCTGATGGCCTGATTGAAACTCTAAGCCTCGGATTCAAATTTAAAGCCTGGCTGTGTACCAGATTGTGTAAGTAGCCATCTCTCCCTCGATCTCTACCCTCATTGACCCCACAGCAGGGGCAAAGATCACACAGCTGCAGCACAAACATTCACAAATTTGCCTTTTTGTCGACCAGAAATCTGAGTTGTAAACCGCAAGGACTAGAGCTAAGAATGCGGATAGCGTGTGTTAGAAAGGAATTATACTCCTCTACTTTGGGAGACATTATGAGAGTGTAATCCGTAACAGATACGGCCATAATCAGCCACAGATCTGACTCTATCTCAGTATCTTATCACTCACATGGTAAGCAGTGACACACGACACGGCACGGTAGGCTACAAACATTACAGCATCTGTCACCCTGGAGGTCAGACATGTGGGATCATGGTGTGAGAAAGTGCTGGCTTTGTGTGTATGTGTGTGTGTGTGTGTGTGTGTGTCTATGTTTGAGTATGAAAATAAAAATTAAAAGAGGTTACTCTTCAGTTAAAGCCTCTCTCACCTCCTGCAGGGGACTTGCTTGTGAGTCACTCTTCTTTTCTGAAACTAAAAAAGAAAAACACCCGATCACGTCAACACACTCCGAACACGAGCGTGGCTGAGGATAGAAACAGGAAATAGTTATTAAAAGACAAAATGTGATGTCAGTGATGATGCTAGTGAGCTAAAATAAGTGTGTGGGAGAAGAGTTATATTTTTATGACACTGCAGGGTGTCCCCGAACCTGACTTTGACAACTGTTGTACGAGGATGGGAGTCATAGACAGTGAGCATGATGTTCTCCCAGCCCCCTCAGCCCCTTATTTACTGACCTGAGATCAAACAGGCTGAACTTAAAGAGGCTTACACAAACTCAGCTTCTTAAACTAATGTTTTGTTCACTCATTATTATCATAACCAACATGGCAACTCTGTCAGAAGCACACTTTTGGTTTCATTAAAAGATTTATGTCAACATTTGAAGGATGTTTAAGGTTTAGGTGGTTTACAAGAAAAATCTTTGAGACTTGACTGAATCTTTAGAGCCATGAATGACAAATAAAGTAAAATCCCACCCTAAACTAAAAACAGTTTAGTGAATGCACACAGTGATATACAGTATATATATTATTGCACTTATTCAGTTTATCAGGTTGACTCCCAATGATAAAAACTTAATACTAATACTAGTATTACTACTACTACTACTACTACTACTACTACTACTACTAATACGATTAATACTACTAAAACTAATAAGAAATACAACAACAACAACAACAAAATAATAATGATAATAATAATAATAATAATAATAATAATAATAATAATAATAAAACATTTTATTCATGGACACCTTTCAACACACTCAAGGGTGTTCTACAATAAAAGTGCAGTTCTAAAAAAGTGGGTTAAAGATGAGTTAAAACGGGGAAGGAAGTCAGTTATAATAAAGGATGTACATTTTTTAGCAATTACTGTATGATATCGTTATAATGTCCTATTATTTATGTCCTAGAAAATCAGCAACATACTGTATTCTTAGATTTTGTAGAAGTTTCATTGTAGTTCTAAACTAATCTTCGAGAAAGTAAACAGTATTTTAGAGCTCATTCTACGATCTGGGGCAGGTTGTATCCTGGAGCTCTCATGAATGCGGCCTGGCTCTGAGCATGCCCATGGTGTATGGTTAGTGTTGTAATATAAGAAGGTTCTACTGGTGGATAGGATGGACAGGGAAAGTTGGCATGGAGGAGGGTGGCTCTGAGATGCCAGAGCTATCTGTTAAGCTTCTCTGAGGTGTCATTGGCATAACTCAACGCAACAGAGATGCCCACTTGATAACCCCAGTTATGTGCTGTCTCTCGCTGCTCATCTGTCCTCATCTATCTCAGGCTGTGGGGTGCATGAGGAGCCATGTGGGAGGCTGCCAGACGTATCAGTACAGAATATTGTTATGAGGGCGTGACGGGATGGGATGGGTTTCTTCACTGAGCGCTCATCTTTCTGATTTAATTATGAGTACCTTGTGTTTATTTCAAATACCTTGGTAAGTTTATACATAACTGATGATTTAATGATAATAAATAGTCCATTCAAACACCATTATATATTAATTAACTCATCACTCATTCATTGTTGAAACATAATCTTATATAGCTATTGGATTGCATGCCTGCCTGATGGCAGAGTACATCTTCAATTCAATTTCAAGGGCACATTCAGCTCAACCCACTGATAGCTTGGTAGGTTACTTTACCTACTTATTTGTACTGCTAAGTTAAAATAAAGTGTGTAAAACATGATAGATAATGACATGTAATGATAAACAGACACAGCTTACAAAAGATAACTGAGGTATTTGTGTGTATGTTTTCTATTTATTTACTTTGGTACATTTCCTCAGATTCCCTTCCAACATTTATAGATTAGATGAAAAAAAAAGGGTTAACCTATAAAACAGAATATCGATTATAGATATTTTTTTCTGTTAAACTGTACATTAAGTACTTTTAATGAGCCCAACCTTGGCTAAATACAATATGTATTGATGATATGTATGGTTTGAAATGTTCTCCCTGTTTCCCACTCTGCCCAAACGTACAAAAATTTAAAGTCCGACCTGAGAAAGCGTGCCGAGCTAAATAACATTTCTTTCATTCCAGATGAACATTTCAAACTAAGTTGTCTGTGCTTGGAGTAACTTAGTTTCTGTTTTTAGTCCATGGTATAGTTTTTAGAGATTTCAAGTAATGGTTTTCTAAATAAACATAATTTAACAGAATGTACTCCTATGTATTCTTGCCTGCTTTAATGTATTTTGAAAATACAAAGTTTTGAGATTTTTTAAGAAGTACTTTGAATACTTAAGTATTTTTAAAAGAAAGTACTCCAGTACTCTAACTCAAGTGATAATTTGACAAAGCAACTTTCACTTGTATTGGAGTTATATTTGACATGGAGTAATGAAGCTGTGTACTTTGTCCACCACTGGTCACAGGCCTATATGATCGTCCTAACTTTCCTCCCCTGCACAGCACTCCTGGCTGACAGTGTTCCATACATACACATATGTACATTCCCTTCCTTCCTGCTCGTTCTCACCTGTCTCTTCTCTTGTTTCTTTGATTGATAGCTCTCGTTAGAGGACACCATTGAATGTCCATGGTGGACACCGATAATGCACATCTGACACCAGATCAGTTCATGATACGTCTGTCTGTTACAGAGCGTACGCTGAGCCCAGAACAAAGAGCAGAGTCACTTTACACGAGCACTGCCCGCTCGCTTACCAACTCACACACACGCACGCACGCACGCACGCACGCACGCACGCACGCACGCACGCACGCACGCACACACACACACACACACACACACACACACACACACACACACACACACACACACACACACACACACACACACACACACACACACACACACACACACACACACTAAGGTGAATCAAGAGTCAAGGAAGGTATTAATTAGTTTGGATGGTGAAGTTGTCTAGTATCATTTGAGCAGTTGCGTTCTCATCATAGACTGTATAAATAATGGACGTAGTATCTGTGACGTCACCCATCTGTTCCTGAATGCTGTTTTGAAGCCAACCGATGGCGGCAGCCATATTGGAAATGCAGAACTCAACCAGGCAGGGTGTGACATAAAGAGGCGGAGTTTGAGCCTCCTAGCCAACAGCTATGTGTTCCTGTGTACTTCAGATATTTTGTTAGTTTACATCGGCAACTAATATCCACGGTGGAATTAAGAAAAAGGTGTGTTTATATCATGTATTTAGAATACAGTGAGGACCACGCTTTTTGACTTGTGGGTCTTTCTTGTCACAGTTCAGGAAGGACCCAAGAGCAGAATTAGGGAAGATAGTGGATTTATTCACAGCAGGCAAAGCAGAGTATAGTCCAATCCAAAGTTCAAAAAACCAAAAGCAGTCCAACCAGGCAGAAGTACAAAGTCGGCAGGCAAATCCAAAAACAGGTTAACAGGCAGTGGTCGAATTCCAAGGAGACAAAAGAACATATAGCAGGCCGAGATACAAACAGGCAGGAGCACACAAGACAATCTGGCAACCAGCAAAGGAACAGACTGGCTTAAGTACCAGGGAGTGATTACCAACAGGTTGCAGGTGTGTGAGCAGGAGAAAGCAGAGGGGGTGGGGCTAGGAGGAGCAGGCTGCTCCAGCAGTGTCCATGACACTTTCTATTGACAGAAAACTGATCATGTGTTCAAACCAGCAAAATACACATGAGAAGCATGTGATGAGAAAATTTCATTTTGACTCTTTCAACCAGAAAAGACTATCTGAAACAGTCTGTTGTCTTGTTATAGCCTCTGAGAGCTGTCATCTGTCCGCATGCCTTCTGGAAAAGTTATATCATTACATACTGTCATGAAGTCTTCACTACAGCAGCTGTCAGAGGGTTGAGGGATCTGTCCTAAAGCAGCCTCTAGTGGTGAGGGCTGATTATTGCAAAAGGCCATTGATCAAACAGATTGAGGTGTCTCTGTTATGTCTCACTGTTGATACATCTGTTTAGTGAGGACAGAGATGTGAACAACAGGGATATTTTCTTGTATGGAGCCGTGCAAGCTGTTTTTTAAATATGTTTCCTGGTTCCACTTTATCTCTGGACTTTTTGTGTGAGGAGGTGAATTAATACAAGTCAAAGTGGGACATTGTAGAATTTTCACATTTGAATTTTTCATTTTTTGACCTCTTAAAGTCCCAAAAATAAATACATCTGAAACTAATGTATCTTTGATAAGTGCAATCTACTGAACTTATTCAAGACCTGATAGAACATATTGACATACCTTTGTATGTAGACCAGGGTTTACTGTGTGTGTGCATGCAATGTGATAATACGTTTTAATTTAGATAGAGGAAAATATAGTTCAGATTATATTTTCAGTATTTGGAAAAAACATAAACAATGTGTGTTTCTTTGGGTGCTTACTGGACTTGTGAGACACCAGACAACTGCTTCTGACTGAGTCACAGTAGATAGATTTTACCATGAGATTACAGGGAAGAAGTCAGATTTTAATAGATCATCTATTGCACATTTTCCATTACAGGGTCAGACATTTTTTTAATTCTGGGTTTTCTGAAATGCAGGATTACATCTTTAGCATTTAAAAAAACACTTACGTTTTAAAAAACATTACTTTAAAAGACAGGTGTGTTTGTCTGATATTTAGCCAATCAGACTCTTGTGGTATGATGGGAAACTGAAGTAAATGTTACAGGGGACTGGTGTAGATGTAAATTAGCTTTAAGCTAGCTCTGGTACAATGCATCCAATGACAACATTTACTGTATGTTTAATATTGCACATGGTCCCTTTAAAAATAGAATGAATGAATAAAACAGACATATAGCCAAAAAGTGTCATTTAAGTAGATTAATGTGCCAAAATGTGCACAAAATCTTCATCAATGAGACCAGGATTAACACGTGTAATACCTAAAGTCAACATTGACTTCTTCAGCATTTTAATACAGACAGTTAAATATCATTTGAGCTGATAACAGTTTCTACACTGTGTCCTTGCTGAGAATATGTGCTGTGCTCAAGTGGGTGGATACATTCAAACCAAAAACTCTAGATCTAGATACAATTTTACACACACACACACGCATGCACTCGCGCACGCACACACGCACGCACACACACACACACACACACACACACACACACACACACACACACACACACACACACACACACACACACACACACACACACACAAGCTGTGCACTCCATATGGGTGCTCCGTAGTAAGCAGAGTTTCCAAATCTACTTTTGGCTTCTGGACAGATTTGTGACAGATGCTTTGAGTGAGCTTAGCCGACCACTTAGAACAGCGCTCATAACATCAATATGTGATTTTTATGTTTTCAGTGCTCCAGACAGTTCAGTCAAACCTTTGCCAGGAAGTATGAGGTGGCGCTCAGGGCGACTCTGAGCCCTTTTTTTTTTTCCTGCTGAGTGACAGAATGACCGGAGTCGGTTTTATAAGCAGTCATTTGCACACGCTCAGTTGTTTTTTAATTCTTCTCGGAAAAGATTTTCATCTCACAGCTCAGAGATCAACTCTAACACTTTTCAGGAATTAGGGAACAGAGATTTGTAACTTTGGTATTCCCATATTTGACACCAGAGCAGTTGATCTTCGAAAAACGTTTCTAACTCTCTGTAGCCCTTAAACTCAAACTGATCATTGTGATTAAGAAGTTTATTTTAACTTCCAGTGGATGGCAAAATCAATGCAAACCTCACAGAAACTTTAAAATGCAACATAACCTAAACCTATAGTTCTATAATATTCTAGAGATATTTTCATTTATAAGTTGATTGTAAATAAAATGCCTGAGCTGTATTAAAAACTGTATTTTCAGTTTTGTTTCAAATTTTAAACAAAAAACAAGTTTCTCACACAGCTCTTTAGGTCAAACCAGACTCTCTCTCCTGTTTCCTGTTTTCCATCTTATTACTGTGTCACTTTATCTTTTCTCTTAACCGATATCCTCATCTCTCAATCTTTCCCTTCAATCTGAATTAGTGAGGATTAATCCCTTGCTGTTTACGTCTTCTTAATTCCCACTCTAAAACTCTTCTCTCTGTAGATGAAGTCATATGAATGCTCGTGCAACATGTGGATCAGAGAGAGAGAGAGGGAGGGAGGAGAGGGCAAGCCACTGAAACAGAAAGAGGGGGATTAAAAACGTTGATCAGTGTGAGGAGGGAGAATAAATGATGCTGCTTCTTTTGAAGAAACAAACAGAGTGAGCTGCATCAGGGATTCCTGTAGACTGGGTTTTTTGGTTTGTGTGCTGCTTTGCAGACTGTGGTTCTTACAGAGATGGGTGGAGTCTGCCTGGGTTGCTCATGCATGGACTAGAGCAGGGTTAATTACTTTTTTTAATCTATGTTCTATCAGATGCGATGACTGATTGCCAGCATGGGACACACAGAGAAGTGACAGCTCTAGTTTGAGAAAGACCTCTAAGAGAAGAGAGAAGTGGGGGAAAAAGGAAGAAGAGATACAAACAGACTGATAAAATTATAGATAGAGAGGAAGAGGGGGAGGAGGGAAGCTGGAGGAAATAATTTTTGGTGACCAGGGAAGGGAGGTGATGGGCAACTGCACCAAACCATCTATGAAAAACAAAATGAAGAAGGTAAGAGCTTTGTATCATCTTTCTGATTATGAAATGAACCAGCAGCTTGTATTATGTTTTGGTTAAGACATACATTATAGTTTTGGAAGCTTCCTGGTAACTTTCTTTCATAACTTTATCCCTCAATAATAGTTTCAATAATTTATTTATTTATTTTTGTAAACACAAGAAAACACAAGAAGATATGTGTTGTTATTGAAGCACTGGTTGTTCTAATCCAACCACAAGGAATGTCTTTGTTTGTTGTTGCGTCACTCTATTACTCAAATAAATAATCAAGGACACTCTGCTTTCCCTCCTAATCAGAAGTAGAGAGAGTGTCAGGACAAATAAAGAGGAAAAAGTTGAGACAGTTTGACAACGTTTGATGTGAGTGAGTGATTGCATATAACGAGCAGCTTATGTAATCCAGTTTTTTAACCATCTCTATCTCATGTTCGTGTGACTAAAGACAAACAGGTTTAACTGTGTTCATTGAAAGAGTTGACAATGTTGAGAGAATCAAAGACTGTGGTTGAATAACAGTGTGGTCTGCCTCTGAAGGGGGCCGTGGATGGGGCCCTGAGGAGTAAAGTGAGGGCAGCAGGGCAGCATGGTCTGCATTTGGAGGGAGAGGAGGATCAGGAGGACGTGGAGGAAAAGCCATACAAGGATGCTTTCGGTGCGCTGGTGAAGAACTGCAACATGCTGCACATTGTTGGCCCGGCCTGCGTGTTCCTTAAACAGGGCTTTTCACTGACACTCGTATGTAACTCAGTTCATAAGATATGTGAACCTTGTATCATTCATTTGCATCCCCTCATCATGGCTGACCCTCCTGCCCTCCACTGAACAAGCTGTGTCATTCCATCACGGGCCTGGTACAGAGGATCAAAAAGTGCTGGCAGAGCACATGCTCAGAGAGATCGATCATTTAGCTCCATGGAAATTATTGACTGGTGTGAGGGGGGGGCTTCCTCACGACTGTGCGTCACAGGGGGACGGACAGGAAAATCGTGTGGCTGCCTTTTGGCTCAAGAGGAGGCCCCTGAAGTCTACACTGCAAAAACTCAAAATCTTACCAAGTGAAATTGTCTCATTTTTAGTCAAAATGTCTTATCCCACTTGATTTAAGATAAATTTACTTAACAAGTAACATTTGAGCAAGATAGAGGGACTTGTTGTAAGACAATGCATCTTAAATATCTTGTTAAGTCAAACAATCTTGAAATGATCTTGTTTTGAGTTGTAATTTAGAAGAAACAAGGTTAATTTTATATTTCATTCATTTTCCAAGATTTGATCTTATTTGTAGAAGACGGATAATCTTGATTTAAGACAAACACTTTACTTCATTTAAGTAAATGCATTTTATTGGATAATCTATCAGAAAACGGCTCCATTGCTAAAAGAAAGAAAGAAAGAAAAGTTGTTTTTTAAAGGGTGGGTAACAACTTTCAGGCACTGTTTCTTTTAAATCATATAAAAATATACATCCTCAAACTACATGCACACAATGAAACACCTACTTTTGAGAATAGCTGGCTTCTCCTAAAAAACAAAATGACTGAATATTAGTATATCCAGCTAACTATGAGAAGACATTATATCTCAAAATGCTCAAATTAAACTTTGTAATCTTATTTCAAGTACAAGATGGTCTTAAACCTAGAGAAGTGCTGCTATAATACAACTCAAATTAAGGTGAATATATCTCAAATGAAGCAGTTGACATGAAATGTATTAGTGCAAAAATATTTTTTTAAGTGAAAAAATACGAATTGTTATCATTCTTGGCTTATTCTGAGACACTAAGCTTTAAAATACTGGTAATACGTTTTCCCTGCTAATTTTAAGATCACAGTTTTCCAAATATTACGTCTTATTTTAAGAAATCTTACCAAGCAAATTTTCACTTGTTCTATTAATAGATTTATTTGCTTATTTCAAAACAAAAGTACCTTGAAATAAGTTTTTTTTTCTTGTCTTTGGAGGGGCATTTTTTCCTGTGTACAGTTATGAAATCAATTTAAGGTGAATAAAACTTGGACAAACCAACAAGTATGAAGCAAACTTAGGCAGAGAAATATCATACTGGAGAAATTATGTGTTGTACATTTGGAAAAATACAGAATGCTAAATCATGCTCGAACAAATGAAGAGGCAAGAAAAAAGCTCAAATAAACACTGAACGCATATCTGACATTTCTTCACTGCAGATTTGCAATGTGAGCATAGCAGAGTGTGAACCCTGCTTTGACTTTTTGTTCTGTTCAAATGTGGAAACAAAAAATATCATCATCATAAAGGCAGAGTCACAGGCTCAGTTGTTGCCTGCCAAATATCTTGTGCTTCCCTCTATCTGTGTCTTTCTCTGAGTCGCTCCAATTAGATAAGTCTCATCATCCTAGCTGTGGCTGTTATTTAATAAGAAGCTGACCATGTTACAGTGACAGAAGTACCAGTGGACACGTCCTTTGTTGTCAATGTACTGTAGAGGATGCCAACTCATATTGTACAATAGTCTGAATTCATGCTTTTAGTTTGTTGTGTAGAATAAACAAGCCCGAGGAAAGTAAATAAAGCAATGATCTGGAGGATAAGCCCGTGTTGTCCTCTCTAAAGCTCTTTGTGCGACACCATCGATACAACCTCCGCTGTGTCTACTTTGTTCTTCTGTATGAGCATTGCGTGTGAGCTTGAGCTCCATGTGCAAGATAAAACGTGGATATTAAGTATATATGTATTTATGTGTATCCGAACAATGTATACAAGAGTCTCTGTGCGAATTAAAGCCCCCAAATCTCATAATCTCCAGATGTTTGTTGCCTGAAAAAACCTCTTACAAATAATCTGGTGACTCCTAGTGGTTCAATGTGAAATGAGTCGACATATCTGGTTATATGTAATGCAACAAAGCTTAATCCATGTAAATACAGTTTTCATAATGTGAAGCGCTGGGTTTGTCTTTAAACACAGCTCACTGAACAACTGCACCATATTTGGAAATGATGATACTGAAGCAACATTATTTTGATGAGCGCAGTTTTCAAGGACTATAAAGGGGTGGTTTAAACTTTCATATCTTTCCCAATGTTGATCCACATGAAACCAAACTCCATTCATCACTTCTCTCTTCCCTTCTGGTCACTTGATGTTCATGGTTATAATTTCTTCTCTGTTCAGTGACTGTTTGTCTCACAAAACATGTCATTTCAGCTAGTTATGTGTGTGTGATGAGTCAGACGTGTGAAACTAATGTGTCTTTTCCTCCGATGACAGGACAGAGAGCTGAGACCAGAGGAGATTGATGGTGAGGTGTTTTCTCTTTATCAGCCTCAGAACATGTAACATGCCAGCTGACAAACAAGCACTGACATATGTTTTTTTCTCCTTTTGTCAGAGCTCCGCGAGGCATTTGTGGAGTTTGACAGGAACAAAAAAGGCTACATCAGTCACAAAGACCTCGGGGAGTGTATGAGGACCATGGGCTACATGCCGACTGAGATGGAGCTCATCGAACTGAGTCAGCAGATCTGTGAGTAGAAGAAATGTCTGAAACATCTGAGAGAGCAGGGCAGAAGAGCTTAGAGCAGGACGGAGAAAATAATATAATTTGATAGGATATGAGGAAACATGATTGTGGAAATAAAAAACAAAATCATAAAACACCAGAATCAAAAATTAAAAGAAATATTTTGTCTGGAAAGAGAAAAAGAGCCCAGAATAAAATAGTAAAACAAAGATAAGGAAACACTGCAGAACAACATTTGTGCAATAACAGAACAGGAGAGGAGAAGGAAACAAGAGTGTGGAATAAGGAAGGATACACTAGGCTGGGGCCTTTTATAGGTTAAAGTTGAAAAACATGCCACATAACCACCCAGTTAACAGTTTATCTTTCTTCCTACACTGTGTGTGAAATAAAGGAAAAATGGATGTTAAAAAATATTAATACCAATTTTAAACTTTAATTACAAGGACAAGAAAAAAACAAGGAGTCAGAGCACAGAAAAACAAGAACTGTCTGGTTAACTGCAAGAACTTATTTAAAGGACCTATGTGTAGTTTTTAACTGGTCATAAAACTGATTCAAATTAACGTTAATGCCTCTTTATGACTAAAAAAATCCAACACGACCAACTGGAGAGAGGCTGAGTATCCCCATAGAGTTGTTTTCAATGTATTGATTGCTGCTGGGGAGTATTCTTATGGGAAATATTCACAGTGAGTGGTGTTGGTTTGGTACAGCAGTTAAATTGTGTGCCCCATGAGACCACAGTCCTTGAAGTATATGCTGCAGCTTTGATTCCAACTTGGCATTAAAGCCAAATCAAAGCTGATTCAACTAGAGCAGGGACTCATCTGTTTCTTCATTAACCCTGCTGTTATGTTGCAGGTCAAATTGACCCTTTTTAAAGTCTATTTTAGGCAATATACAGGACTGTCTCAGAAAATTAGAATATTGTGATAAACTTCTTTATTTTCTGTAATGCAATTAAAAAAACAAAAATGTCATACATTCTGGATTCATTACAAATCAACTGAAATATTGCAAGCCTTTTATTATTTTAATATTGCTGATTATGGCATACAGCTTAAGAAAACTCAAATATTCCTATCTCAAAATATTAGAATATCATGAAAAAGTATACTAGTAGGCTATTCAACTAATCACTTGAATCGTCTAATTAACTCGAAACACCTGCAAGGGTTTCCTGAGCCTTGAAAAACACTCAGCTTGGTTCAGTAAACTAAATCACAAGTATGGGGAAGACTACTGATCTGACTGCTGTCCAGAGGACCATCATTGTCACCCTCCATCAGGAGGGTAAGACACAAAAAGAAATTTCTCAAAGAGCAGGCTGTTCACAGAGTGCAGTTTCAAAGCACATTCACAAAAAGTCTGTTGGAAGGGGAAAATGTGGCAGGAAACGCTGCACAACCAAGAGAGATGACCGCAGCCTTAACAGCATTGTGAAGAAGAGCCGCTTCCAGAATTTGGGGGATCTTCAAAGACAGTGGACTGAAGCTGGAGTCCAGGTATCAAAAGCCACTGTTCACAGACGTGTCCGGGAAATGGGCTACAATAGCCGTATTCCCATGGTCAAGCCACTTCTGAACTCAAGACAACGGAAGAAGCGTCTGACTTGGGCTATGGAAAAGAAGCACTGGACAGTTGCAGAGTGGTCCAAAGTCCTCTTTTCAGATGAAAGCAAGTTTTGTATTTCATTTGGAAGTCAAGGCGCCAGAGTCTGGAGAAAGGCTGGAGAGGAGCAAAATCCAAGTTGCTTGAAATACAGTGTGAAGTTCCCACAGTCAGCGATGGTTTGGGGAGCCATGTCAGCTGCTGGTGTTGGTCCACTGTGTTTCATCAAGTCCAGAGTAAATGCAGCTGTGTACCAAGAGATTTTAGAGCACTACATGCTTCCGTCTGCAGAAAAGCTCTATGGAGATGATGAATTCATTTTCCAGCATGATCTGGCACCTGCCCACAGTGCCAAAACCACCAGTAACTGGTGTACTGACCATGGCATTACTGTCCTCGATTGGCCTGCCAATTCCCCTGACCTGAACCCCATTGAGAATTTGTGGGGTATTTTGAAGAAGAAGCTCAAAGACACCAGACCCAACAATGCAAATGAGCTAAAGGCCGCTATTGAAGAATCCTGGGCATCCATAACACCTCAGCAATGCCACAGGCTGATTGCCTCCATGCCACGCCGCATTGATGCAGTAATCCATGCAAAAGGATTCCCAACCAAGTACTGAGTGCATTAATGGACATTTTCAAATGTTTGATTTTGTTTTGCTGTTATACTTTTTTTTTTACTTGGTCTGAGGAAATATTCTAATATTTTGAGATAGGAATATTTGAGTTTTCTTAAGCTGTATGCCATAATCAGCAATATTAAAATAATAAAAGGCTTGCAATATTTCAGTTGATTTGTAATGAATCCAGAATGTATGACATTTTTGTTTTTTTAATTGCATTACAGAAAATAAAGAAGTTAATCACAATATTCTAATTTTCTGAGACAGTCCTGTATGTCTTCCAAACCAGCTAAATGCAGCATAAAAATCTGGGCAGCAAGTGACAGAAGAGGTGTCGTGTTCATTTATCAACATCACTTCATAAAAAAAAAAATTCAAAAAGTAAAATAAAATAAACAAAAATCTATGTCATGAAAAACTATTGTATTTATATCTAGGTATTTCCAATGTACATTTAAAACAGTTTTAACATTAATTTTAATGAAAAACGAGTGAGTTATCCTCATTGAACCATGATCTGTGAGAATTTAAGAACACCAATGGACTAAATCTTGATTTAAATGGTTAGTAATGGAGTTAAAAATTAGATTTAAAAAATGTGTTTTGGGATTTTTTGGGGTTCTAACACTTTTGGATAATTAAATATGCCATGTCAAATTTACCCAGGAACATTATTGCTGTTCCAGAGAAGCGAACATAACAGGAGGGTTAATGTGTTTCAGGTGGGGGTAAAGTGGATTTTGAAGACTTTGTCGAGCTGATGGGACCCAAGATGCTGGCAGAGACAGCTGACATGATTGGAGTCAAAGAACTACGTGATGCATTCAAAGAGGTCAGGATGTGTTTACTGTTACCAAATGTTGTTGGCCAGTTTTCAATGCAGACACTTAAATAAAACCAACATGTAGGTATTGACAATGTTATTTCATGCATTGCAACAGCAGCTGGTATAATGCCATTGATTGTGTGGTTAGTGTATTTCATACTGTGACAGAAACACTTATAATAAGATCAATGGATGTGATGCATTTTGTATCAATAAAGATAGTTTAAAAGAAGACTTTAAACTCCAAACCCTCAAACGTTCAAACATGCTATATTCCGTGCAGAGAAGGGTCACACCTTGTGTAGTTAAAAACACACACACAAAAAAACCTGTTTCTTCCTTGGCAGGTTTTCATCAAGATTAAAATGAAGACAGTATCTCATGTTTCCTTATTGGCCTAAAACCGTATTTTACAAGTTATAGCAGGAAATCTAAAGTACAGTTAAGAACAGTGTTGGCTCCTTTTCACTCATGGGGAGCTGGTAATTGTGTTTTTATCCTAGTGTTGTGCATGCTGAGTCATTGGAAAAACTTACCAGGTGATGAGCCATCTTATAATTCTTTAATTGCTTCTGCATTTAACCTGCTGGGAAGAGACAAAACGCAACTGTGAAAAAGGTTAGAGGGGAGGGATTAAGAGACAGGACAGAAGTTGTGCTTAAAAAAAACACAGTTATCCTGACAGTGCAAATTTACAGATGTATCATCAGCAAAATACCCAAATGGTTTAAGGACAGACTTTGACAGTAACGAAAAGTGTTTGGATTTTTCCTGCTAATGTTATGTCAGTAATTTGGTCTGCAGGTATCGCCTTTAGGTTCATAAAACTCCTTAAAATTATAATTTTTTTTAATTCCAAAATGGGGACATGCAAGAAAAAGTTTAGGAATCATTACCCTGTAAACAAGCAGACTCTATCACATTCATCAGACCACCCTCATGGGTAGAGAGATTTTCATCTGACCCGTTTCAGGTCAGCCCCAATCACAACGGTTTATCCAATGTGAGGGAAGTTAACGCCTAAGTGAGGCGTTATGTAAAGAGCCAAGATGACAGCTGCTGAAGTTGAGCGTTTTAGTTTGCTATTTGGTAAGTGTTAAACAAACAGGGAGGGAAATCATGTTCTGTAAAACTGACAAGTGATGGAATAAGTAACTCAACTGGTGATGACTGGTGACCCTGAGGATCACTTTATGCTGTCTGTCAAGGAAAAAAATAGGAAGTGAAAGTGAACAAAGAGGTTCCAAACTAATAGAGATTTGTGATGTTTCACTTTTGTGCCATCTTGTGGCAACAAGTTGAAAAGTTTTTTTAAGTTTTGGAATGTCTCAGGTATATTCAAGTATATTTCAAGAAAGTCTAGCGCTTGGATGTGACTCTTAGCATCTCTCTTCTCCACGTCCAGTTCGACTCTAATGGTGATGGTCAAATCAGTTTAACTGAGCTGCGTGAGGCAATGAAGAAGCTGATGGGAGAGCAAGTGACCAACAGAGAGATCAATGAGATTCTCAGAGACGTTGACCTCAATGGAGATGGTCTGGTGGACTTTGAGGGTGAGAAAAGTGTATTTGCCTACATTGTCTCTACAGAGACAATGTGAATTCTCTTCTTCTAATGCCTTTCTCTTGTCTTCTCAGAGTTTGTGCGGATGATGTCTCGCTGACCAGCAGAGGTCCAGCTGGCCCACGTATGAGATGAACACAATAGACGTTTTGAAACTACTGCTGGATTATGGACCAAACTACGTTCTAGTGACCATTCTTTATCTGCTTTTTAGAGCATGTATCTTAAATTATATTTTTTATATAAAATAAAGAAGAAAAAAGAATAGAAAAACAGCATCCAACCTCCGACTGACACGAATATCCATATAAACTTGAGATGCAGCATACATAGTATTCAAACAGCTTTAAAACATATCAAAAGCTCCATATAGACAACATATATGACTGTGTTTTTAGATGTATTTTTCTATCTCAGTGGTTGTCCTTTGAGTGTAAAATCTTGTTTCTAAACTGTTGAATTATTTTATTAATTAAAGAAATGTACAAAAGTTTGATGTGTGGCAAAATTACTCTTACTAGGTATAGAAGCTTAGTCTCGCACTAAAGCTGCCGGTGTGTTTTGATTTCTCCCGGGAATGACTTGGCTGACGCGTTGTACTGTTATATGTTTGTCCATACCATACCATTCACTGTAGTTGTTGAAATAACTGGTCTGAGGCGTAACTTTGGTTTGCAGCACAATACAATCCATTTATTGCATCACCGTACGAACAGTTAGACAGCGTCCACAAGTTTCTCATTCATTGCACGTACAAACATTTGAGACGCGGTTCTCCATGCCGCCTGCCGACGCAGCGTCACAGCATCCAACGTAACGACGTGACAAGGCAACAACGTAACAAACGCAACAACGACAACGTGACAACGTGACAACGTGAAAACGCAACAGCGGTCAAAAACCAACTGCCCTTCCGGGTCAAGACCTGGTCAAGACACACATCTGATAGCCAGGCGGTGACGTACTTTTATACCTGTGCCCTTAATGAGCAAAACGATGACACCTTGTGGCACAATAAACAATGTGTTTCAAAGCTTGACCCAAAACATGAATCTGGCTCTTACACTAGGTAAAGCTGTGAATAGTTTAAATCCTGTTATATGATTTAAGAATCATTGATTCATATATTTTTAAATTTCAACACAAACAGCACCTGACAAAGTTTGGTTGAAATTTCCCTGGGCCAAAGAGGTTTGTGTACACAAAGCATGTAAGAAAATATCCATATGTAAACCCAGATCTGTAAATGTTTTGGTGAGTCCACCAGGAGAGCTGTGTTTTGGACTAAGATTGCTCCATCACAAGGTCAAGTATTTAGCAGCCTGTTGCGCCAGCTTTGCGTAAGTTGTGTTCTAAGTTAGAGTGTAAAGTCCTCACTAAACCAGAAGTTGAAACTAGTTTGTTTGGAACTTAAGTTGTGTCGTTGTTTGGTTGCATCACGGAGACGTAAGAGTCATCTTAACTACTAGACCGTAACGTCCAAACTAACCAGAATATTGTCGCAGATATGACGTTGACACTTCAGCAGCCAATCAGAGGAAAGCATCAATTTTGATGCATTATCTTTCGTGGCTTATCTTCTCGGAACTAACCAACAGCTGAAACAAACTAAAGTAAAGTGATAACTATATCCTAAAGCCTAATCCACAGTGTGTATAATAACAGTGACATCAAGTGGTAAAATTATCAACTATAACATACGTTAATACTCAGGAGAGCAAATCTTGGTCATCATATTTTTCAAAGGATGTAATCTCTCTCTTGGATATCGCGTTGCCAACGTAATATAGCTGGGAGAAGTCCCATGATGCTGCCTGGGCCAGGTCGCTTCTGCATAAGTCTTGGCTCCAACATTGCATTACATCAGCGCCCATGGAGGCAGTGTTTTGGCTTCATATCTTAAAGTGGGCTGAAGTGAAGGCATGATGTCCATTCTATACATCTAATGATTCCACACTATCAGCAGCCAGTGAGCTCTGGACAGATATTTCAGGTTTGTGAATAGGCTAATGGTTGCATGTTGGTGAGGTATTTTTTCAATATTTAATTTTGAATATTTTTAATGAGCAGAAAATGTGTTTACTGTGTTTGTTCATAGCAGGTTGTCCTCTTGGCACAAGCCAGAGGCCATTTTTCCTCTTCCATGGCATCTTTGTCAATCCCAGGTTTAGTCTCTAAAGATTTCATAGTCGTTAGAAATTAGAACTGTTGTGTGTTCTGCTTTTATAGGAATACAGGAACACATCACTCTTATGACCAGAGACCCTTTACTTTAATTAATCTAAAATAATGATTACTAAAAAGACTTTTTCTGCAGAAATACGACTTCAATTAATAATTGTATTTATCAGTACTGATGACATAAGGGCTGAATAATAAGTAATTTACTGACTAGTCAAATGATAGAAGATAATACTCTATTTTTAAAGTATTTCAATGTTTTGGTCATTTTTTAGAATTTTAAAGACTTAATGCTCTCAGATGTATGATTTTCAAAAGTTTTAAATGTTTTAAATGTAAACTGAAACCTTCTAGACTCTGGCGGTAACACGTAGGCTTGGTTTAGGAGGTTTATAGAGTGATTACTGTCTTATCAAGCAAAATAAGCATTATCTCTTAAATAATCAGCCTATGGTCCCAGGATAAAGCAGGAAGAGTTATTTGTTTGTTGTTTGTTCAGTGATTTCACATTTTAAAGAAAATACAAAACATTTTCTGAAATCTGTGCAGTCAAGCATGACATTTGTCTAAATTTTGTTTCAATCCATCCAGTCAATAGAAATGGATACATCTCTTATACCTTTTTACACTATCATTTTATTTGTCTGTTTTGTTCATAGACAATTTTATCCAGTTGATTCCTCAGTAATAAGTAACAACAAAAACATCTTTCAAATTAAGATTTTCCTTTTTATTGAAAACTTGGCCAGGATTCTGTACAGCAGAGAGGATGTGCAAAGCACAGGGGCAAGAAGTCGAGGGGCAGGGGGGCTCTAGGGACTCAGTTTCCCATGGTGCATCAAACCCTGAGCCGAGAATCAAGAGTGTAAAACAGCCAGAGGTGTTGTGTTCCCTCTCTGAAGTTTCAGAGGACTGGGAGGGGAATGAAGTGAGGGACTAAAAAAAGGAGAAAAGGGGGGAAAGCAAAGCTCAGCCCATAGGGGAGAAAGAGAAAATAGAGACAGAGAGGAATGGAGGGTGGTCTAGCTGGTCCTTCCACTGAGGTGTTGTCTCTGATCAGGGGCAGATCTAGATCCTCACCCTTCCCTTCGCTGCCTTCGATCATAGACCTTTAAAAGTACTGAGGTAAAGCCTCAGACGTCTTTCCCCCTTTCCCTCTTCCTCCGCCCCTCTCCCTCACTTCCACTCTTTCTCTTTCTCTCCTTCCCTGAGCCTCACTTGCTGGCCATGGTGTAGCAGCCCTGTTGGTGCCACTGCATGTCACGGATACGCCTCACAGACTGAAGCTGAGGAGTGCGGGCGCCAAACTCATTGAAGTGCCTGAAGTCGCCCTTCTCCAGCAGGTACTGGCTGCCACGGTAGCCAGGGAACTGGTATCCCACAAAGCTGGAGAGAGAAGCAGAAACATGTCAGTATAGGACCGATTCTATGTCACTGAGTCCTTATCAGGGAACCCCAGTGTGATATTGGAGCTGACACCAACACTCACGTTCCACAGCTGACAATGATGCTGCCCACTCTGTCGGTGAAGCCGTAGGAAAACAGGCTGGGGACGTCATCGTCCATGATCTCCATCTTACGACCCTTGAACTCTCCAACCTCGTACAGGCAGATCTTGTGCTTCTCAGGGTCCTGTGGGGGAAAAAATATTATTGTAACTGAGGGAGGACTCTAAGCAAAAAGAAAGAGAAACTTCAGATTGTTAAGCCAAGCATGATTTTATACCATTCTGACGGGCCTGAAGGACAGCAGGTAGTCGTTTTTCTGACTGTTGCTCCAAGAATCCCAACGAGGGTACTCTCCCTTCTCCAGGATGTACATCTCACCACAGAAGTTCATCTGCTCAAAGCCCACGAAGCTGCGGGAAGAAACAATGTTCAGAGAAAATGTTAAAAGACGAGTATTTTGAGAGTGAAAATGTCACGATAAGTCTTCCTGTCAAACTTACGGTCCACTCTCGATGCGCAGGGAGCGCACACGATCCATGCCAAGGTCACACACATTCATGCACTCGTTGTTGATCTCGATCATGCGACCCTGAAAGTTCTCCTGGTCGAACACGAGCATCTGGAGGCACAAAGGCACACAGAGGAGTTAGAGGAACAGTAGCAAAAGTCTGTGAAATGAGCAACACTTCATGATAGGATTAACTGAATGTTTCTCAATATGGCTTAGGGAGAGCCGCCCACCTTGTAGGACATCATTCCTATCTCAGACTTCTTGCCCTGAGCGGCCTTCCCATCAGTCTGGGAAGAGGTCTTGGACTTATCTCCACTGGACATGATTACTGTGTAGAGAGAGGAGGGAAATATCACTGAGAGGATATGACATATGTAATTTTTAAGGCTGGAGGAGGCTTAACAAATAAGACATAGATAAAGTACTATTAATAGACTTGTATGAAAACTCTGTAGAAAAATCTATATATTTTGGTGTAATCAATGCCTCGTTCTCCACAGTTTACAGGATGTGTGTGGATTTGTAAACCTTACCTGTTTGTGTGTGCGATGACTGCGACGAGCCTCACTCAGAGTGTGTGCGGCCCGGGGATCGCCTCTCCTTTTTATACGCTGGCGCCCATGGGAGAGGGATTACTGGTAGAGAAACAAACCTGCTGAGGTCAGAGACACAAGACAAAAGAAACACCTCATCATCACAGAGGGACTGGCAGAGGCCATGGGTGGAGACAGATAGGACAGACGGGAGCTGGATGACAGACTACATCAAAATAATTTATAGATCTTGTCAATAAAAGTTAAGATAACAATGTAGGGGTGAATAATATGAGCAGAATTGTAATTATAAAGTATATTATTCAAAGTTATTCTATTATGTGGTTACATACATCTGGCTTCTGACCAAAAAGCTACAGGGAATGTAATGTTCAGGCTCTGTTTCCAGATAATGTCAGGTATAAATGAATGTCTGATCCAAACAACTGGATTAAATGTTTCATTGTCGGATTTTCCAAAACTTTCCATCTTGAACAGTCCCACATAAATACAAGATCACACACCACATCTGATTGGACATGATTGTGTGTGGCTCACTGGGTCTAATGTACTTCAACATTGTTTGATCAAGGATGTAGGGAGAAACTGTGTTTGGAGCTGATGTATTTATCGTATAAACATCTGCTTATTTTTCCTCTTCCCGGATCATAGAGACTGATGGACAGAGGCTGTATCATACTCTGATAGATAGAGTACAGCCTCTATCTGTCTATATGGGGGAGCAGGCTGAAAAGCGCTTGGTGCCACTGAGATACCATTAAGTGAACGAGACTAAAATGAAACTTGTCTTTCTCCAGCGTTGGTGTACTGACCCATCCCGCTATCCATCCTCAGCAGGGCCTCTCTGCTCGCTTGTTAATCCCCTCATTCTTCCAACCGATCCTAGCCCTTTGTGCCGGGGCACGCGCCGGACTGCTGACCGGGGTCGGAACATACCAGCGCACCTTTGTTTCCAGAGCACCAGCAGCACTATGGGATCTGCTGAGCTGGCCTCTGTAGCAGGACAACAGCGTCCAGGGACCACAGCGCCGACGCGGGAGCGCGCCTCTATGCTGCTGTGCCCAATGGATGGAGTGCACAGTCCCAGTTGGGAAAATGCACGCGCACAAGCAGGCGCGCTCCCTGACCGTCCGTATAAAACTGAAGCGCCAGGTGCTCTCAAAGCTCTACGCGAGGCAAGTGGTTGGTGTGTTTCTCTAGAGTTCATCCTTTTAAGTGCAAAAGTAGGTAAGGTTCCATCTCTGCTTTTATTACAACAAAGAGTCAGACACACAGCAATCAGTCAGGAGGAAACCAAAACACCTTACTAAACAGTCATACCTTTAGAGTTGTTTCATCTTTAAAAAAGTAAATTTAACTTGTTTTACCAAATCCTCATTTTGATTTCGATTCCTAGAAGTTAAAGATGTGTATGTAGATTGAACACAGTCATGTTTAACACTAAGACAACATGACAGGTAGCAAAAAAAATGAATTGGTCATAGATCTGTTTAGGATTCTTTGATGGATATTAGCCACACACTACTTTTGCAAAAACCTTCTACCATCTACTTCATCTGCATTTCTTTGTCCTCATCTTCCACTACAGGAGTCAAGATGTACAGAACTACAAGGTCCCCCATGATGCAGCCTCTGGTCAACTCAGGAATGGGCATGGCTCCTTTCTTCAAGGTAAACACACGCTCGATTGAGCACAATTTACATGTTCAAATCGCATATCGATGTCATTGTCAACTTATTTCTTCTTCCTCGGTGCCACCAGGTGACCGTGTTTGAGCAGGAGCATTTCCAGGGCAAGTGCCTGGAGTTCACCTCCGAGTGCTCCAACATTCAGGAGTGTGGACTGGATAACATCCGCTCCATCAGGGTGGAGAGTGGAGCGTAAGTCTCATGAACTCTTCTTCTGTGAAAAAAAAGGGGAAACGAAACCTAGTGGACAGACTTTGCGAGATATTAGGCATATGGATGGGGGGAACCAAGGGAGACCAAAACAAGAGAAGGACACAAGGATGTGTCATAAGAGAAGCTTTAGAGACTGAGACAACTGACATTGTGATGTTAACAGTTTTGTTTCTCTCTATGAACAGCTGGGTGGGTTTCGAGCACCATGACTTCCAGGGCCAGCAGTTAATCCTGGAGAGAGGAGAGTACCCTCACTGGGATGCTTACAGTGGATCCCTCTCCTACCACGTGGAGCGCCTCATGTCTCTGCGCCCCATCGTCTGCGCTGTGAGTTAGCCAATCAGTGATCCTCACGTGACACCTAACTTAAGAGATCCTGAACCTAACTCTTCTCCTCTCTCGCTCCCCCTCCACAGTCTCACCAAAGCAGTCGCATGATCATCTTTGAGAAAGAGAACTTCATGGGCCGCAGTGTGGAGATCTGCGACGACTACCCCTCTCTGCAGGCCATGGGCTGGATCATGCCAGAGGTTGGCTCCATGCACGTGCAGTGCGGCGCGTAAGTACCTGGGAATATGTAACAAGATGTGCTTTGTTAGGACACACACCTTTAATAATGCTGGTTCATTTTTTTTAACTGATTTACATTGGATTATGTTTCAAATCTGTCAATCTGTGGAAGGAGCTGTTTCCCCATTCTGTCACAGCAGCCCTTAAAATAGTCTCTCTAATACTTGCTGCCTTCTCTGCTCCTCCTTCAGCTTTGTGTGCTACCAGTACCCCGGCTACAGGGGTCAGCAGTACATCATGGAGTGTGAGAAACACAGTGGAGACTACCAGCACTGCAAGTCCTGGGGCTCCCACTGTCAGACCCCTCAGATCCAGTCCATCAGGCGTATCCAGCACTGAGAGGAGGACAGGCTGAGACTGAGACAGCAACCCCATCTTTAACCGATAACCCCCTCCTTTCTTTTTCTCTTCATTGTTTTCTTCCTCTCGACTTGAGAGCCACCCCAACCCATCTCTCCTCCACCACCACTACCGCTGCCAGAGTGTGATAAGAGACAATATCGCACTGTTAAAGCACAGGGAAACATGTTCCACATACACACACATGCTGACTTAGCTGACACTCACACTGTGTCTTTTTATTTGGTTTAGAGGTCCCTGCACACTTACACACAAACACTTTCCTGGGCTGTACTCTCACCTGAGCCGAGTGATGACGAGTGGAAAAGTTCTTCAGCGAGTGGGAACTCATCAGAAGGGAGATGAAGCTCCAACATGGCGCCGTGACCAGAAAACCTCCTCCTGAGCTGCCCTCACTCTCCTCAGTGTAGCAGATGTGCTGCAGTGCAGCTCAGATGTGTTCAGTTGTTGTTGTGTAGGAGGTCGATCCACAGGTTATAGCTAATAAACTCATTTTCAACTCATGTCTTCTTCTATTACAGAGCTGTGTGATTATTTAGACAGGAAAATGGGGGAAAATCATCCCAAACTAAAAAAAAAAAATCAAATCTTGAACATGCTGAAGGTGTTGTGAGGCAACTTAGGCTGAAAAAACCTGCTTATAAACAGGAGCAGTTTCTCAAAAATGCAATCTAAAGAAATGGGCTGCAAACAGACAACACATCATAAGCTCAGTTTTTAAAAACAGAAAAAAACCTCAAAATGTGTTATTTTGTGTGATTCCGGTACTCATATTGTGCTGTATTTCAACATGGAATTATAAATAACCAATGACATCACTTGTACTAAGTATTTTTTAAAGTACAGCAGCTTTTGTCTCCCTGAAACTAAATATGGATGCCACTTTAACTTACATTACATTGATTAAACATACGATTATTATCAATAATAATTAAATTAAAACTATGTAACTGTTTCTTTAAAGAAAGGAATTAAAATTCTGTAGTATGTGTTAGCTGAAACTTGACAGGATTTGAATCTCAAGTGTTATGCTTCTAAATGTCTGGTATGAGAACACAGCTAATGCCTTACAATCAAACAAGTGATGCAACAAATAATTCAAGCTGGGGTTGGTAGTCAGATTTAGATACACTTTTTGTTTCACTGGTTAAATTGATCTTTATGTCCCGATGGCAATCAATACATAATGTGTTCTTTAAAAAAGAGCGAAAAAAAGCTGCTATCCCGGAGTAAACCTGGGAAAACACCAACCAATCCCTGCCATCGGGAGCCAAATTATGAAACCAATCAAATACCGTCCTGCCGTTCTGCCCGCCTCCTGCGTGTACATTTCATGTTTGTTTGTGTTTTTATCTTTCACTATGATAATGTTTTGGTGTTTTCTTACTGCAGAACACAAACAATATGCTGTTTTGAATCAGTCACCATCATATGGTTGCGAAGCAGCGGCGCTCATGCATGTGAGCGGGGGCGTCATTTTGGAAAAGCTCCGAGGGGAGGGGGGCTTAGATGGAGTTCTGAGGAAATGCTACTTTCAAATTCATGCTAGTTTCCCGTGACTACCAACCCTAGCTTTAATGCATATTTATTTTAGGATGAACACTTTGCTATTCATCATCCCTGTTATTGTTAGATTTGAAGAACACACACAGAATGGGCGTCACAGAATAAAGCTGCTGAAACACAGTGAGTAGAGAGGATTGTTTTTACTGTAGAAATCAGAGTAACATGGAACATTATAGAACACAAACTCAACAGTAAAACTAGAACTATAAGAGAGTTCCTGGATTGTTAAGGAACAAAGGGGGGCAATATCAATTATACTTACAACCAATACAGTCATAGTCTTATTTACATCTAATAAAACACCACTGATTCCTGTCAGTACATAAGCCTGATTGTTGTTGTAGGAAATCTTTTTCTAAACTGTTCAACGGTGATGAACATATCTGATAACTCCAACTCAACATACTGAACTTTCACAGTAACAACTTTTGAGGTCTTCTCATAAAATCCAAACATCTAAAAGTACAAAAATGAAACAATCCTAGGCAACAGCTAAACTCAGTACTCAATCATGTGTCTTTCATCCACTGGTTATATTCCACCAGCCGTTTTAATGCATAATGATGCAGCTCTTTTCTTTTAATCCAAACATCCAACATCTCACAGCTTCTATTTTCCTAAACAGTGGAATAGTAAAACAAAAATTCCTCACGGGATTGTCAGCGTCTTCGCACATGTGTTGATCCCATAAAACATTTTGATGAAACCTCATCTTTCTGCTCTAAGCTGAATAAAACCGATTCAAGAATTTTTCCTGGAAACTAAAACGAATAACTAAACCTGAAGAAAAACTAGAAAAAGAAAAGATATTTATCTTTCTGTTGTGACCAGACTTTATAAAAGAAGAACATCATGACATCTCCTCAACCATGAAGCCAAACTATCAGGAGCTCCCCCTTCTGACTGACTGGGGCGCAGGTCATTAACCATTCCTGTTTTACTGCTAAGGTTTATGGGTAGATGTGTGTTTTGGTTAGCAGATGAGGCGGGATGTCAACACTGCGGCTCCACCATCTCTATACAGGGAAACAATAATAAAACAATTTAAAGACTGCTGTCTGGGACTTACACCTGAGAAGAGTACCAAAGAAAATGTTAATCTGCCTCTTGAGCTTAAATCAAATTCTAGTTTAAGAGCTTATCAGTCTTATATTTTCAATCTCACCATTCATTGCAGTGAAAAGTGCTGATGGAGTGTAGTCCATCTTTTCTCCAACAACGTCAACATCCTGGTCTCCTTCCTCTTCTTCCTCTTCCTCCTCACCTTCCAAAGAATCCGACCAGCTGATGACCACTGGGTCAGGGACAGGACTGGAGCCTCCGATCACATCAATGTCCTTGTCTATGTCCTCCTCGCAGCTCTCCGTAGAGGCCAAGCCAGCCTCCTCTTTTGAGTGTGAGGGAGGTGAAACAGAAGTAGATGCTCTTATTGTCTGGTGGCAATCATCTTCATCATCTCTATCCACATCAACCTCTTCCTCCTCCAATCTATCTTCTCTCCACATTAGTTTGTCTCCAAGTTCTCTGTTTTGTAAACACTCTACTACATTAGTGTCCACACTGTTAATCTCCTCTCTGTGTGTGGCTGCTGACTCAGCACACGCAGAGCTTGTTGTTAGTGTCGGCTGCTCAAAGCAGAATCTCTTGGCTTCAGTGATATCACTGCTCGTCTCCTCATCTGACTCTGCTCCCCTCTTCTCTCCTGTCCTTCTGGGTCCCCCTGCTTCATTTGGCTGGACATTTAATTCTTCTTCCCGATTCTCTTGATTTTCCTCTTCAAGTTCATCCACAGGCCTCTGCTGCTGCTGAACTGTTGACATTGAACTCTCCATAGTAGATGAACTGCAACGTTTCCTATTTTTCTTGGGCCTGCTTTGCCTGGGAGTGGGGTTGTCAGTTGTTGGCTGATGGTTATCTGGTTCATGAAGAAAGGGCATACTGTCCTGTAAAACAAATAAACCTTATTAGATAAGACAGATAAATAAGGAGTCCGGACAGCTATCATGCTCGCAAAAAAACTCCAACACAAAGAGAACATGGCTTAAGGAAGCAGGGAACTGTTCTAGGAATTCAAAGCAAATAAGCAGATGCATAGAGCCTCAGATAATGATGAGCAGGATGGCTTTGCCAGTTGCTTGTTTGTACATTTTAGGGATGCACAATATTGGATTTTTTGCTAATATCTGGTATGCCAATATTTTACAACTCATTTGGCTGATACCTATGTTTTTTTCCGCACACCTAATTGCAGAGATCATCAATTATCTTCTGTATTGGAATTAGTGTACAGTATTATGGTGATACTCTTATCACATTTGTTATGTAATATTCATTTCTTCTGCAAAATAAGAAAATACTTAATACTTAAAACTGCATATTTATTTATGATTTATGACATTGCTTTCAAACAAAATTCATACAAGAAGATACATCCTACTTAAAACTTGGATGATGCTCTCCCTGAGACAATCATAACAATACACACAACTAAATTTATCCAATTTAACATTTGACATATAAGTAAACCTAACCTCTGTTCACAGGGAACATGTGAAAAGTGCAACTGTACAGCAATTAAACCCAAATTAAAGTAAATGGTTTACCCTTTGACAGTAAATGTGCCTAAATTGGTCAGCTACATGTAGCTTACAGACTGCTGCTTAAATTCAAATTTAACTTAAAACATGAGCCCAACATGTGAGCAGCAGCCCATTATTTTATTGGTTAATTATATCAGCGTATATCGGCATGTTAGCTGATGTCCGATAGTTCATTTTAAAGCCAATATCGGCCAATACCGATAAGGTGCCGATAATATTGTGCATCCCTAGTAAATTTCACTGCTTACTTGTGATATTGAAAATACTTCCAACATGTTGTATTTATCAATGCAAATTTTGTCAGCATTTACTAACTTTACTTGCTTAATAAAGTGTAGTGCTTCTGTTGAGTAACAATGCTTTCACAGGCTAAATCTTGTGCTCTGTGGTACATGAGTAACAGAGACACTCCATACAACATAAAGACATCATTTAGTACATGTTGGATGATAAAAAGATGTATCATGCTGAGATTTGTTGGTTAGTATGGAAGAGGATTAGGGCCACTGAAAAAAAAAAAAAAAAAAAAAAAAAGAAAAGGTCCAATATATTTTTTTTATGTTTTTGTTCTGAGAAAAAAAGTCACAATTCTGACTTTAATCAATTGAAAAAAATAACTAAGGTCCAATATACTTTATTATTATTATGAGAAAAAAAGTCAGAATTCTGAGAAAATAGTCACATTTTTTTCTCAGAATTCTGACTTTTTTCTCAGAATTTTGACTTTCTTTTTCAGAATTCTGACTTTTTCTCAGAACAAAAACAAAAACAAAAATATATTGGACCTTAATCTTTTTTTTCAGTGGCCCTAATCCTCTCCCATAGGTTAGCAAATTGCAACTAAAGGCAGACTGAATTGTTGCTAGATTATTAGCTTCGGTCATTTAGTGAAGTTTAGACCCCAATAGCTGCTACGAGTACACTCAAAGCATTACAGAAGATATTAGGATTTATTCTCCTGGAACAATGGATGTCTGTGCCAATCTTGTAGATGTTGATTTTTTCAATATTCAAGAGATCACCAAAGCTATGAAGATAAATCACCATGGACTAAGAGCGCAATAATGTTTTGTCAAAAGATTAGTCCTCACCTTGATGTGGGCCTCCCTGAACCTGCTCCTGATTGGGTACACCTTTGTATTCCAGTTTTTAAGTAGGTCTTTCACTAAAGATGAACTTCTGATGGTTGGTGTAGAACACTACAAGATACAACAAATACATATAAATGAATGAACAAGTAATCTAATGTATCTGATGGTGACAGCAGATATAATCAGAGGCAGGAGTGCAGACTTGTTTAAAAAGTTTGTCACCTCTTCTAGACTCTGACAGCTGCGTCCCTGCAGCGTAACTCTGGCTGGCAATGCGCCACTCCTCTCCAGTTTCACCACAGGCATCTGCAGAAGCTGCTTGTCTCCTCGGTCAGCGATAGTTTGGTCCTTTGCTTCACTTGACGACACAGGCTTCCTCACTCTCACCCTCACCCTCTTTTTCTCCAGTGACAACGGATACTCGTTCTTTCTTCTCCTCTTTCGTCGTTTTCGTGGGGCTGTGACCTGTGTCGCTGTTTCCTCAGCGGGTTTCTGGGGAACAGCAGAAGACCTCCTCCGCTGTAGATAACTCTGCAGACTTTCTGCTTCATCCATCCTCTTTTTGATGTATTTGCTCCGTGCATCCTCTGGACCTTCTTTCTCCATCTCTTCTCTGGTGGGAGCGCTTTCAACATGTTGCTCAAAGGACTGAAGGAAGTTCTCCAGCATGTCATTCAGCTCCCCCTCTCCTTGCTGCTGCAGAACAGGCCCTGAAGAGCCAGAGGTGCCACGTCCTCCAGAACCAGAACCACCACCAACATGTCTGGGTCCTGTCTCCAGGAGCACAGTGGCACGGTCTTGGTGTTTTGTTTTGTTTGGTAATATGTCAAGGCCCATCATTACTTCCTCTAAGAGGCGATCAATGTGTTCAGGCTCATTAGCTGGAAGGTTTGGGGGAGGGAGGGAGGTGGTGTGGAGGAGGGATGATACTGGATGCTGGTAGGGAGCTACAGGTGACATTAGGCTGGGTGATGGAGAGGGCTGGAGCGTAGGGTTAGAGGCTGGTAACGTATGATGGGCATTGTAAAATCTGACAGACGGGGAAGAAAAGGAGGCTGATGTTGTTGGTTTGTTTTTCTCTCTCTGAGCAGGAACACCATCCCACAACTAGGGGAGAAAAGAGCAAAGAACAAGTTCAGATGTAGAAGGAATTGCATGTGAGCTATCCCTTCCTGTCTCAACCTAAATACATGCTGCTTAAATGCTGTTAAAATGTGGACTGGTGAATTGGACTTTTATTTGTTCTTGTAATAAATCATAAAAACCGAAGGTCTAGCTAGTTGTCTCACCTGTTGCAGGTTACCTTCTTCTTCTTCTCCCTCCCTCACATCTTCGCTCTGGCTGACCTCCCACTCTTTGCCACACTTCCCCTTCCTCCTATTCCTCGGACATTTCTTGGTTTGCCTCAGAAGCTCTCTGGTCTTCAGGTACAACCCCCTGCCGACAGCGCCGCCGCCCTGCCCGGCCCTGGGTGTCCGTATCCCCCACCTCTGCAGGTACATTTTCTGAATCTTGCTCACCCCCACGGTCTGCACGTCCACAGTCTGCGTTAACCCTCCCCTCCCTCTTCCCCTCGCCCTTCCTCCTGAACATGCTTGTGGTCTACTGGCTCCCCTCCCCCCCGCCGCAGCTCTCCTGGCACCTCTACTTCTTGCTGCCCGACTACCTCGTGGTCTCCCTCTTCTTTGGCCCTCCTCCTTGTGGGGATTCAGGAAGTAGCTGATGTATCCTGGGATGTTGCCTTGAAACTGTTCAAACCGCTCATCCTCTAATTCTTCAGCTGCTGCACCAGCCCACCAGGTCTTAGGGTCAGCACATGGGTTCACTTGGTTTTGGATTCCATTTGGTGGGTAGATGAGGGAAACTGGGATGTAGGGAATTTGAGTCTGATGGATAGGAGGGTCTGTCTGTCCTAATGTCTGAAGAGCACCCATATCGATGGTCTCAAATGAGGCTGCTTGGTGAGAGGGAGGAGCTGTTTTTACCTCTGTCTGAGTCCATGTGTCTCTTTCACCTTGTGACAATGTCTCTCTCCACAGAAAAGTGTCTCCATCCCTCTCTTCTCTCCTCCACCTGCCCCATCTCTCTTCATTTTCCACAGGAATCAGTGGCTCCGTCTGCACTCCTACCTCCTTGTGCTGGCCTTCTGCTGCCTCATTTCGGCCTTTCGTGACCTCCACCAGCCCGTGAATGCCCAGCCTTGCTGCAGCAGAAACAGCCTCCTGCCTCTCCTCCTCCCCCTCCCCTACCATCTCTCCTGAGTACAGCAGTCTGACTAGTTGAAGGAGGGTACTGGCACCCAAAGCCCGGAACTCCAGTAAGTGACTCCGTCCTGCAAGGGGCGGTGACATGGAGGACAGAGAGGAGGAGATTTGGGGGCTGATAGCTGATAGAATACAACTGTGTGTGGGCACAGAAACACCTGAAGGAGAGTTAGGGTGTTAGTGGTAGCTTTTACAGCTACATGAAACAATAATATGAAATGTGAAGATGGCAAATAAGGAAAATTTACAAGTGGTGTCTATAAATACCACCTGAACCAAGTCATTATTAAAGAACAAACTCTGAAGGCAAGAATACACTGGATTTCTTTGTAGTAGAGTGTACTTTGGGAGTGTGTTTGTACCTTCAGTCTTGAGCACTGTGTCACAGAACTGGCTACACTGCTGCTGTCTTTGCAGCTCGGCGAGGAGGAGGGCTTCATACCCCGGTTTTTGGTAGCACCACATCTCTCCATTCACTGCAGAGAAGGAGGAGGATGAAGGTCGATCAGTAAATATGGTGACTTTTTTTAGTTGAAAGAAATGTGTTTTACACTACTTCTAAATTCACTCAGGGACATGAAAATAAAGAGATTGTATGGCAATACAAAAGTAGTATCAAACTAATATAATAAAAATAAAGATATTTTTATATCATCAGCAGGAGAAACAGATTTTTTCCGTGCTTCTTTTGGCTCAACATCTTATACACTATACTATACTTATACTTGTAGACCTGTTGCACATCCGTTACTCTGAGTATGAACTTTTACCGTCTGGAAAAAGGTGCAGAGTCCCCAAGTGTATATTGAATCATTTTAAAAACTCCTTTGTGCCAATTTCTATTAGAATTTTAAATATTAAATAGCCTGTTAGGGTTGGGACAGTGTTATGGTGCTCTCTATTTAAGAGTATGCTGTGTGTTGTATGTTGTACTATGTATTGTAATTTGTTCTTATTTATGTGTTCTTGTGTAACTGTGGTGATTTTTGTAGGAGCAGGTAACATGTGCAGCACTAATGTCAAAGACAAATTTCCCTACGGGGGCAATAAAGTACATCGTATCGTACACTAATCTGTAAAACTGACAACTTCACACACAGTACAAACATCATTATTCTGTCTTGATGGACACAGCAATGAAATAATTAATTATATCGAACTCATGACATGGTCCAAAGTCAAGACTATGTAAGTTAGATTACTCTCTGGGCAGTGTATGTTTTTTTATGCACTTCATTATTGAGGTGCATTGGAGTGCTATATAACAGCAGCCCCATGACTAACTGTTACAGTGGAATAGTGGGATGGATGTATAGACATGACTGTGAATTGGTTTGATGACTGTGTGTATAGTTTCTGTGTATTGTGTGGAGAAAACTAATATTGTGTTTCCCTGTGTAGTTCCCTGTTGCTATAATGACAGTAAGGTTATCCAAAACTGTATTTATTGTGTTTACCTGATTTATTTAGTAATGGCTTCACTTTGCATCCATTGGTGTAAGACTTGAGTTACTACACCGTGTTCCAAATTATTATGCAAGCTGCATTTTTGTGAATATTTTAAAAACTATGTCAACAGGCGTTTTCAAATTTGTCAAGAAGTCAGATAGTGAATATATAATTTTTCAACTGTGTGGTTAAAATGATGCTTTTCAAAGCACGTTGGTTGTATTTTTAAATAAATGCAGAATCTGCAGAAATGAGCATGCCAAATTATTATGGAAGTTGGTGATAAGAGCATATAACTTGTGAAAATTAAAAACTAGGCACAATTTTAAACGTTCTGTTGATTGAAAATAATATTTACTACAACTGTATTCAAAATTCAACAAAAACAACAGTTTTCTTTATATTTGTATACAAAATAAAACTGTTAAAGTCTTTAAAACATTTCAAATCTAAAGTGTTTCTCAAATGTCGAATATAACCTCCTTTTCTTTCAGTGAGGGTCAGAGGTCACTGGTAAACTGATTTAGTGAGGTTTCTGATGACTTCTCTGCTGACACTGTGAGCTGCAGCTTGTATGGCTTTCCAAAGATGCTCTTTGAGATGTATTTCTTGCCATTACTGTAAATTATCTATGTTATTATTGACCACAAGTTCTCAGTCAGGTTGAGATTGGGTAAGCAGCGGTAAGCAGGCAGGCCAGTTCATGAGGCGATCTGTGGAAAGCCATTCAAGGTGCAGTACACAGTGTCAACAGAGAAGTCATCAGAAACCTCACTAAATCAGTTTACCATTGACCTCTGACCCTCACTGAAAGAAAAGGAGGTTATATTGGACATTTGAGAAACACTTTAGATTTGTAATGTTTCAAAGACATTAACAGTTTTGTTTTGTATACAAATGCAAAGAAAACTGTTGTTTTTGTTGAAGTTTGAATACAGTTGTAGTAAATATTATTATTTTCAATCAATAGAACGTTTAAAATGGTGCCTAGTTTGTAATTTTCACAAGTTATATGCTCTTATCACCAACTTGCATAATAATTTGGCACACTCATTTCTGCAGATTCTGCATTTATTTAAAAATAGTGCCAAAAAGAAAAGAATTTAACCACACAGTTGAAGAAATATATTCACTATCTGACTTCCTAACAAATTTGAAAACGACTGTTAACATAGTTTTTAAAAAATTCACAAAAATGCAACTTGCATAATTTGGAACATTGAAGAAATCTGTAATTTGCATACTCAATCAAAGTTGAGCCCCAGTGACTTATTGACAGATGTGTACTGCCTCTAATGTCAGTTTTCGGAAGATTCATGTGTTATGACTTTTTTAACTTTGTTAAATCAACATTTAATATTTTCTTCACTGTGACGAAAGTGACTTTAACGGGGGAACGAGGTCGCCTTTAGCATCCCCTGCTGACAGCTAGCATCCAGCTAATATGATAGTTTACAACAAGACTATGACCCCTAGAGAGCTGAGATGTTAACTTCTCACAACAGACTTACTGTGAGTTAAACTTTCTAGTACATTAGTTCATTATTTGTTTCTTAAATGTGAGCTGCATGGACACATGTCTCCACGTGGAACCTCTCGGTACTGAACACAAACGCGGGCAGGTGACAGACACTTCACTCACCGATTCAAGTCTCAGACTACGAACCCGTCTGTCCGTCAATGACACAACATTGGTTTGTTAAAAATGACATATGTTCGATATGAGATTAGAAGACAGATGTTGTCTTGTTAACCAGCTTGTTTTGGGGCCGTTTTGGGAAGGTCATCCACATGTCAGCGTGGGCAGCGGAGTTACAGGTGATTACACTGTAGTCTGTCAGTCTGTCTACCGCCAGGGGGCAGCAGAGTCACCACTCAGCTGCTGCAGCACAGAACTGAACTAATAACATTTAATGATTCATGTCTCATAATATCCAGTGGTGGACAAAAGTACACAGCTTCATTACTTGAGTCAAAGTATAAATACTCCAGGTCAAATATTACTCAAATACAAGTGAAAGTTATTCAGTCATATTAAAGTACTGAAGTACTTGCTTTTAAAAATACAAAGTAGGCTACTTTTTAGAATATCTCAAAACTTTGTATTTTCACAAAGCATGAGTGCAGTCAGGAACACATAGAAGTACATTCAGTAACATCATGTTTATTTAGAAACCATTACTTGAAATATCTAAAAACTATACCATGGAATAAAAACAGACACTAAGTTATTCATTGAAATGTTCATCTGGAATTAAACACGTGACATTGCTCAACACTCTTTCTCAGGTTGGACCGTGAATTTTGGTAAGTTTGGGCAGAGTGGGAAACAGGGAGAACATTTCAAATAATACGTATTATTCTTCATTTCAAAAACCTCTAACAATATGACCATGGGTGCTCAGGTGGAGAATTATAGCCATCATTACCACCTCTAAATGAACTGCCTGATCTGAGTGAAATCTCTGTGTTTGATATACAGGTACGGCTGAACCACTGAGACAAACAGAACTACACAAATACATTTTACTGTCTTAGGGATCAGATTTCAGAAAAGAGAAGGAAATTCATGAGCTGACTTCAAAGCAAAAGTAGTGAGTAACTAGAGCATTGATAGTGCTGTGGAGTAAAAAGTACAGTAATTGTCTTCTGAATGTAGTGGAGTAAAAGTAATAAGTCTCCCCAAAAAATAATACTCAAGTAAACTACAGATACTCAAAAAATGTACTCAAGTCATTTTACTCTGTTACTGTCCACCACTGATGATAACATGTCTGCTTTACAAAGATGATAATAATTAATGATAATATATTAAATATATAAATAATAATAATCATTATTATTACTGATTTTCTTAGTAGTCACTGCAGTCCTGGCTCGTGTCACAAAATAAGAACTTTATAAACATAGGTCCATTTACAGATTATTTAATTAACCCCTTATTGCCGATGTGTCCAGTTTTGTCTGTATCATCAAAACCAATCCCATCACAGTTATGGAGGAAGTAGATTTGTCCTCACCGAAGAATCAATTACATCCTAATACTCCACTAGACATGAAGTCATTTTTTCAGAATGTAACTTGAAGAAATAAATAATTTACTTACATTCTTTTTATTATATTGTGGCTATCATGTGAGAACCTTGTATATTTAAAGTACATTTTTCACAAGCTCAGAAAACTGCCTTCTGCTTAATAAAAAAGGTGGATAAATTCAAATTAAATATTTACATATGGAGGATATTACTTCGACTGGTGCTACCATACATTTATAGAGTTCAATGTTTGCGATGTTTCGATATTAGAATGGGACCAGCAAACTTGGTTGACTTCTCTCTGTGATATACCAATATTAAATACATACCACTATCCCATTATTGTTTCATGTGGCCTTGTTAGTCCCAATTTAAGAAATATTTTCAATCATAATGCACTTTACCAATGTGTGTGTTCATTTAATCATTAGAACACACTCTTTAACCATTGTTTCTGTTGCACACTTAAGAAAAAAGCAAGACATTTCATAAAACATGTTTTGTTGATAGTAAAACTGTACTTGCATGGTTACATATCAGATTGGTAGTAAAACTCTAAAAATGAAACTTTACTGCAGCTGAAGATCCACCATAGTAAGACCTGACAACACACAACACTGTGTTTATTCTTATCACCCATCTCGGCTGCAGTCTGGAGAAGATCGTAAATGTGGTAAACAATTTTAATGGGAACCCTTGGTCTATCATGAGTAATGTGAATAAACAAATTAAAAGGGTGTTATGTTTATCTGCTGATATGTAATACACATAGAGATACTACCCTGTTTCATGTTTATGCTTTTAAATGGATATCAAAATGTCAAAATGACCCAGACTGGAAGGTCCAGACATTTGATCTAATTTAACACCTGGAAACAGTTCAGTTGTTTTTGTTATTCTTTCGACCCATGCAGGACAAAAGAACATTCAGTGAAACAAAGGTGAAGAAACTTAAGAGTCCTGACTGTAAATTTAAAAGCACAGAAAATGAGGCTTTAATGGTTTATGTGAAAATTCCTCACTCAGCTACAACAGACAGTGTGCTTGAGCTACAGTGGAAGGAAGGTGAAAAAGAAAGTGGAAATTGGGCACTAAAATTACTTTGTCTTTGGAAGATTCTTGATGAAATCACAAATTCATGACAACAATGTCTGTTGCAGCATTACTTCCATTGTTGGCATTAGAATACAGGTCAAACATATTGTTTATCACTTGTTCTTAACTGTTCATGTTGGGGAGCAAAACTTTACATTAATTAAAATACATTTAAAGGCAGGTTGAGTGCCTTTAGAGCAGGGGTTCCCAAAGTTTGGGTCAGGACCCCCTGAGGGGTTGCAAGACACAAATGGGGAGTCATGAGATGTCTTCTAGAATGTTTTCTTTTTTAAATGATCCAAAAAAACAACAACATTTAACCCAATATAGTAAAAAGTATCTACAAAAATAATGGCTAAACTTTTAATAAAACCATGAAAATAGAATATGTAATGAGTTTTCTGCCTTTCTGTTTTCCAGATGATAGTCAACATTTAATTATCAAAAACATCAGTAGGAGTAGGTTAATTCATAACAGCACAGGAAACACAGACACATGCTCATATGGGTAGGTTAATTTTCTACAGATCAGCTAAATTAAGCCCCATTAAATCACTTTGAGGAACAGTGGGGGTCGCAGGTCTTTGGTACCTATATTTTGGGGGTCGTGGGCTGAAATGATTGGGAACCCCTGCTTTAGAGTATTAAAAAGTCATCCTCCAAAAATGTACTACTACAAAAATAAGTAGCAGCAGGGTTGGATTTAAGAGGTTGTTGAATATAACTACACCATGGCCAGGTCTCATGTGTCACAAGCATGACAGGCTATAGCAAACAGCCATTGATAGTTTGTTGACCTTGATATAAGAAGCATCTGATTCAGCTGCATATTCTTAAAAAAATTAATGCAAGTAATCCCCTGCATATCTTTCACTCCGGTAAACTGTAGTCACAGGCTTTGGGAAAGAGGACAGACGGGAAACGTGTTGACAGCCAAGAACATGACAGCTCCAGTCTGCCCTTGTAATACCCTGAAGAGCTGGTGTAATCCATGGAGAGTCCTCGTGCTCATCTCCATAGAGAAAATAAACTGATCCTACAGTTCTGTTTTAAACATTTCGTATCGTCTCATTGTCTGTGTGAAGTTCATAGAGGACTTGTTCGAACGACGAGGAGGGGACTGGACTGAAGCCGTTGGTGGGTTCTTGGGATTCCTGTTGGACCGGGGAGGGCCGGGGCCAGCGCTCGTTGAACTTTACAAAAAAGAGCGGGTCCTTGAAGGGCCCCCCATAGATGATGGCCTGCATTAGGTAGACAAGGGCCACTACCATGAAGCTGATGAGGAAGAAGGGGACGAAGGGTCTCAAGTGGTGCCAAGCTACCCCCACCCCATAACCCAGGCCGCCTAGCCCACTCTGCTTCCTGGTGTGGGACGTGTGGCGGAGGGTTTCAGGGGCCGGAGTGTTATCAGGGGACTCGTCATCTGAAGAGGGAGGACTGGAGACACCCATGAGTTATAATTCCACACCAAGCAGTACCTTTGTTGTTTTGTTCCTTTACCCCAGAGATCAGCTCCAGTCATAAGTAAGAGAAAAGTAGGCCACACTTAATCTCCCAGTGGTGTGGTTTCCCTACCTTATCCTGCATGGAGTCCCTAATGTGGAATCAGTACGATGTATCCAGTCATGAATCCCTCTCAGCACTCATTCCCCACTCTTAACAGGTGATATATATTCCTTAGGTTTAATCCTCACGAGAGATTCCCTGCAGATTTGTCGTCTGGATTGAAATGCTGCTGCTCGTCTTTGAGCTTGAGGGAGCGATCATGAGGAAATGAAGAACAGAGGGGGAGCTCTAAATAGATATGACACCAAATGATGGTACACAGGGAGGGAGGGAAAATCTGCTGCGCTTGGTGGTCTCAAGTTTAAGGCTGTGTGTGTGTGTGTGTGTGTGTGTGTGTGTGTGTGTGTGTGTGTGTGTGTGTGTGTGTGTGTGTGCTGGGGGGGGGGGGGGGGGGGGGGGGGGGGGTACCAGCTGCACAGGTTACAAACATCACACACACACGATGACTAATACAGACATGCACGCACACTTGTCACTCTCTGAGCAGCTAGAGGACAAAACCATTTATGTTTCTCTGCTGGGCTAATAAATCTACACATGTGGCGCAGAGTCCTTATAGTTTGGCAGGTGCAGCTGCAGGGAGAATATAATTATACACACCCTGTATGACATGTCTAACCAGGTCTATCGCAAAGGTTTTAGATATACTGAGGTCATGAACCCTCAAACCCCGGCCCTCCTCCGATATTATTCCTTTCTTTGTTATATATTCTATTTAAATGTAGGCTAAAATATTATTTTAATGGTTTAACAACATTTAAAGCATGTGTCCTACAGAGACTGTTGATCTCGTTGAAGTAAAGGGTTGCCTGTTCAACTCCTGGCCTAAACCCTTTGCAGCATGTCATCCTCTCCCCATGTTTCCCTTCTAATAAAGGCCACAATAACAAGACAAGGCAAGGCAAGTTTATTTATAAAGCACTATTCATACAAAGAGCAATTCAAAGTGCTTTACAGAGTTAAAAACAAAAACCAGAACAGTAACAATCAACAAAAACACACAGCAAACACTTCAAACATTTACATTTCATAAGCTGACAGTTATATTTGATCCACTCTCTCTCTCTCTCTCTCTCTCTCTCTCTCTCTCTCTCTCTCTCTCTCTGTCTCTCTCTCTCTCTGTACTTATGTAACTTAACGTACATAGTAAAGAGTGGGGGATCTTATTATTTATTTAAATTAGGAGGGATTATTATAAATGATCAGCCCCCCCTTCACTGCTCTGAAGTCCGTAACTTGCAGAGTCTTACTGTCCCGCCAGACACAGAATCACAACTGGTCTTGTCTTGTGAACCTTTAATTATTCGATTAATCTCAGAACTTCTTCCCAAGGATTGAGACTCACACATTGAATCTTTTATGTGTTGAGTCGCAGCACGAAGCTGGCTCAGACCTCTTGACACCCCCGCAGGGTGGCCGTATGCCTAACATTTAATTGTAGATCCAATATCAGGTTCATTCCATAACGCCATACCTTGTCAGAAAATATCCAATTTAAAACATGACATTAAACAAATATAAGCATGGAAACATAAAATATTTTAAAATCAATAAAAAGTTTGTAGTTACAGACAAAATTAAGACGTAAAATTAGTTAAAAGGTTCAAAAATGGGTTTGCATCCATTATTGAGCAGTGTAAGCAGCATGAAAGAGGAATGTTTTTAGTCTGGACTTCAAGGTGGTCAGTCAGGAAGACATTCTCAGCCATCTGGAGGCCGTTCCTTGCCTTCTTGGATAAGGCTGATGAGTGATGGAAGTGGAGTATTTCTTTATATATGCAGACTTGGCACATAGCATTCCAGAGTACACAATTTAATTGGCAGCTTTGTATGGTCTTTTATGTTTTTTATTATTATTTTTTTCTCTGCTTTCTTTCTACATTATTTATAATGTGTGTATGTATGTGTATGCATGTGTGTGCATATGTGTGTTTGTATGTATATGTATGTATTTCTAATTATTTTATTACTTCTCTTCGTTTATTTTGTCATTTGAAAATTTTCTTCACGTGTTTTCTATTAATTTATTTATCTGTTTATTTTATTTATCTATTTTTCATATCAATTTTATTTTATTTAATTTCACATATCTGAGCCCCTGTTTGATTGTATTTGTTTTGTCTTGTTGTTACATTAAAAAAGTTAAAAATAATATATATATATATATATATATATATATATATATATATAAAAAAGAAAAAGAAAAGTGGTCAGAGTTGGGGATTGTCTAATACTCTCTGGGAGATTACTCCAGGTCTGTGCTGCATAATAACAAAATGCTCCATGCTTTGTTCTGAGCAAATGACTTTACAAAATGTCATACTTAGGAACAGAAGTACAGGTTTTCCAGGGGGATAGAGCAAACATGTCTATTGTACCACATATTTTGAAGTATAAAGGGCCAAAAACATTGTGTAATGTAAATAATGACATAGTAAGCTGAGTAAAAAGCTCAAGTGAATTCTGTAAAAGTAGTTTTTGATCATCAGATGTTCAAATAAAGAACTATCACAACTTTGAGGGTTCTTAAATAAAAGCATTTTTTATTTTGCCAAAGGTATTTGGACCCTGTGACTGCATAGGTCACACAGTCTCTCCCACACACACAACCTGACTGTATCAGTGATCACCTCATGATCCAGCAGGTGCTTCTCAGAGTGTGTGAGATGCTCTTTTTAATGTGTGGCATGCTAGAAACGTTGAGACCCTTTAACGTCCTCAAACAACCCCTTGTGTGTTCCTATGACAAGTCTGGAGGGGGACATATATGCACACGCATGCACACGCACACGCACACACACACACACACACCACAGCCAGCAGTTTTTCTGTTCAGAATGTGTAACCAGAGACAACACCCAAGCCGAGAATGTCAACACTTAATGGTGCCGCTGTGTTTGAAAGTTAATCAGCAGGATCTAACACAAGACCTGCGCAGTCTCAGCCCTCAAGTTTTTAGAAGGATTTTGGTTAAGTCTAGGGATGTCTTCACCACAAACTTTGCATCATAAAAAGCAAGCCTAAAAAAAACCATTAAGTAATAATGTATGTTGATGTTAAATAGGGAATATCTGAGATGGTGTCAAGTGTGTGTTTGCCGTCTGCTTTAACAAGAGTGCAGGGATGAAATTACCAAGATACACAGAGTGGCTCTCTTTAATTAGACATGTTTATCTACATTATACAGCACTCCTTCCTCTCCTCACCACACTGCCACATCAATCACAGGTCACCGAATGTTGTCTAAGAAAAGATCTTTATTTATAAAAACAACAGTGTTACCAGATACATACTTCACTGAAAATGCAACTTCTCAGAGCCAAGGCAGGTATGAATGGTACATCATAATTTTACATGGATAGGCAACATTACAAATATACTGTGGAGAGTAAAAAAAAAAGAGAGAGAGAAAAAACACAAAGAAGGTTGGTCTCTTTTGCCTTAAAAAAACAGCTGTAACGGTAAAACTAGGACTAAAAAAAAGTTGAACAAATTGCATAATGATCTCACCCACTGCCGCCTTGCATACAAACCCCAAAATAAAATAGGAACAAACCAGACACAAAGTGAAAAATAAAAACAAAGTAAGAAAGGACATGGGTAAGAGACAAACGTGTGCTTTGTCCACCTCCCAGATTAAATTAAGTCAGTATCTTGTGAAAAGTCGAGTCTGCTCTGAGGATAAAAGTCTCCCATATTTAAAATGTTTATTCATAAAACAGCACACCTCAAAGGCCATTAGAAAACAGCAAGTAGTGATTTTTTTAGGACTTCAAATTTAAAGCAGAGCGCAAAGAGAGCCTCTTGAAGTGTTTGTTTCTTTGTCTAAATAAAAAAATAACGCTTAGAGTCTGTTACAGTAGAGCCAGGAATGATTTCTAAAGCAGGGAGTTAAAATGTCGTAGTGGTTTAGTGTTTTTTGGTTTCCAGCTCCACAAGTCAGAACCCCATTTAATGTGATCCGGTCAGTAAAAGACGCTGAAGCTGTAGTTTTCTGTCATAGAGGGGAACAAGTTCAAAGTATAAAACATAATAAGAGGCAGTCAGTACATGAAAACTAAAAGGAATAAAAAAACAATGTTTTGTCACAGGAGTAGGAGCACAAGTTAAAAACAAGGACATGAACAGATAAAATTACCAACGTGGGTCTTATAGGTCTGGTCCAGCACACACACGAACACTCACTCACTCCCAAGGTCCATATCATTTTTTTCACACGCGCACACACACACACACACACACACACAAACACACACACACACACACACACACACACACAGCCACAGGTTTACTGTATGACAAATATACACACTCCTGCCCTTTCTTAACACCTGTGCTCGTCCCAACCGAGAGAAAATAACTCTAGACAGGAAAATAACTCCTCTATAAACATTCTCGTCCTACAGGGGCGGTCCATCGCTCCATCCCAACCTCCCAACAATCCCAGTTAAGGGACGATTTAAATTAATGAGCCAAAACTAATGCAGTCATCCCATTTTCTTTTTATATACAGTATATACCCTACATTTAAGTCTACGTACAAATTCATCGTTAGGATGGGGTTGTTGGCGAACACTTGTTGACCATGACGAAAAATGACCAAAATGTTTTAGCAAGAAAAATTAGAAACAAGTGGGGTGACAACACCAGAATTAAATGATTGTCAACAAAGGTGATTGCCTTTACAGGAAAATTATATCTAAAATAACTGAATATATTTCTGTTGCTACGGTTGAAGGAATTTGTAAAAAGTAGGTGTGTATGTGTGTCTGTATTTGTGTGTGTGTTGCATGAAACGACTGCAACACAGCCACTTTCTTTGGATGCCAACCCTCATCTTCTGATCCCATCTGTGTGTTGATAGAGAGGGGAGGGGAGGGAGGGGTTATTTGAGGGAGAGAGTCTGTGCATCTGGATCATCTCTCCTCAGTAGCAGTGGTAGGGCAGGGACGGCCCAGTCTGGGTGATGCACACTATCAGTTTTTCTGGAGGGAAAGAACAAAAGTAAGATATTGATGTCACCATAGGCAGAATTAAAGCACAAAATATTAAATGTGTATCGTTTACACATTAAACATGGAGGCAACACGAGGATTTGTTACGTGGTATAAGTATGGCACACTGTGCAGTAGTGCTATCACAATAACCAGACTGTTAATAATACTTCAACACTGATATCAAAGTAAAGCTTTAAACTTTAGTATCAAATTACCAGTAAATCACCTGTTCATTATTTTAAGTTACTTTGTTTTTCTTTCCTGAAGACTTGACTTTTAAACAGCCATGAAGGGACGCCTTTTCAACTTTAGCCAGAACATCATGTGTTAAACTCATAGACTGTATAAAATATGGACGTAGTCTCCGTGACGTCACCCATCTGTTTCTGAAGCGCTGTTTTGAGGCCAATCGCTCGACAGCAGCAACATGGCTGCTGTCGAGTGATTGTGACGTAAAGAGGCGGAGTTTGAGCCTCCTAGCCAACAGCTACAGTGTTCCCGCCTGTCAATCAAGTCAGCTGTGCCCCTCATTGGAAGACTAGTGATCTCAATATCTTTGAAATTGCAGCAATTGAAAAAAAATTCACCCCCCGTACAGTGTGTGCCGATCGAGAAATGAGCTATCCAGACTACACTCATCTTCTGTACCAGGCTGTAAATGTGTTTATTTCTGCTGTAAAGATCGGCTTTTTTGAATTGGTGTGTATGTGGTTTCCGGTACTTCCGGAGCCAGCCTCAAGCGGATCCTCGATGAACTGCAGTTTTTAGCTCTTCCGCATTGGACTCACATTTTTAGACTGGAGGTTGCTGCTTGGTTAAACTCTCCTTATACTCGCCACAGGGCTCAAAGAAACCTGGACGTACAGTGAGGCTCAAGGGACAAAGGGGTTGTATGTGAAGCTGTAGCTACTTATTGCTTATCGTTACTTTTTAATGATTAAGTGCTACAGATCAAATCTAAAATCGATTATCTTTGGATTTAATGGATTAAATCGTTTGTCAGCAATAATTAAGTTTTACATTTCAGCATTAGCAAGTGGATTTTTAAAGGAAATAAGGTTAGAGAAGTATGAAATGGCAGACAACCTACTTTGAAGAATATACCTGCAGTAAATTCAGATCATCTTAATATATTACAACTTATTTTTATTATTATTTTAACCATTATCATTTGAATCATTGCTTTAACTTATATTTATCTTATTTAATTATTTCTCTTTTTATTTCTTGTATTCACCTGATCTTGTTAACACCACCTTATTTTTAACTTTTCTTTCCACTGTTACTTATTTTATTTAATTTTACTGTATTGATTTTATTCTGAAGTATTTTATTTATAATCATGCCTTTTATAATTTTACCATTGCTGTTGTTGTCCGTCTCTCTGTTATTCTGTGAAGCACTTTGGGCTGCATGTTTTTATGTATGAAAGGTGCTTTATAAATAAAGTTGAGTTGAGTTGAGTGATGCTGTGTATAACTAAAGGTGTTAGTATTCAAGCCAGAATATTTTATTTAAGGCAGCAAGAATGTCCACATCATCGGTGTGGCAAAATAAAATGACATTAACTAGTAATAATGACTTGAGCCATGAGAGTTAAATGCAGCAGCAACAAGTGTGTAAACTAACAGACTAAGTAAGGTGTGTAAAGTGAAGAATCTAAAGACTTGTGGCCAATCATTTATTTTGATATCAATTAATGAATAATTTTAGTTTAGTTTCATCAAACAGTGAAACTGTTAAAACAACTTAATAATTGACATAAAGTTGCAGATAAACAGACACAATAAAAAGTCCACTGAAGTGCATTACCATGTTTACTTCTTAGCAACAACTGTTGTAATTCCCTAGAGGGCCACTAGAGTCCACTGACAGACAGGTTAGTGACCTGTGGGACCTGCTGATAGGACAGAGCTGTGTCTGAGAACTTTGATGCTCAGTGTTTTCTAAAACATTGCAAATGCATCAAACACTTCAAATTATTCATGAGTCTAAAAAAAATGTTGAAAGTATTATTTTACATTTCTAATGTCACAGTGGATGAAAGGCTAGTGGTATTCAGAGGTTCCTTCTATCTTAGGTAATATATGCCTTCCAAACCAGCTAAATACAGCATAAAAATCTGTATCAAAATTAATCAACATCACTACATAAAAAATAAATAAAAATGTAAAATAAAATAAACAAAAATCTATCTCATGTAAAACTATTGTATTTATATCTAGGGCTTTTCAATTGTACATTTAAAAAAGTTTTAACATGAATTTCATAAAAAACAAAGTAGTTATCCTCATTGAACCATGATCTGTGAGGATTAAAGAACACCAATGCACTAAATATTGATTTAAATGGTTAGTGATGGAGTTAATAATGAGATTAAAAAATGTTTATTGGGATTTTTTGGGGGTTCAGACAATTTTGTTCCTGGGTCAAGTTGACCCAGGAACATTATTGCTGTCCCTAAGAAACAAACATAACAGGAGGGTTAAATAAGCATCATTATCAAGGTTGAAGTTCGGGTATTGTGACAGATCTGCTGCACGGACAACATTTCCGTACTCTGAGGAACGAGACCCTAATAATCCGCTTTGGGTTCGCTTCTAAACTGGCAGACTGGAGAACCACAACCAGTCTAGCAGCATACTATACCATCATGTACACAGGACATCAGGGCTTATTACAGTTACATACCAGTAAAGAGATCTACACCAGCTTTTTAGTACACCTTCATAGACAGAGACCCAGAGTCATCGAGGGTTTGAAGTTATAAGAGACCAAGGAAAAGAGCTGACTGAGTCCATGCAGGACGAGAGGTCAGTTCAACATACCATGCTGTTACATGCAGAGGGGGGTAGAGGGGAGGGGGGAGGGCTAACCATCGTAGGAGTCCAACAGGGGCAGGGAGCCCTTTCTGCCCCCATACACCCCTCGCTGAGAGACAACCAGAAAGAGAGAGAGAGAGAAAGGGAGTGAGTGTGAGTAAAGAAAGTGTCAGTAAAAGTGAAGTTTTAAACACTCCCAAACGAAAAAGGTTGAAGTCAGGAAATACTCAAAGTAGTGCAGGAGAGTGAGGATTAGTGTAGTTAAGTGAGCAATCCAACACATGAAAGAGCTCCAGACGAGTTTAAAGTACCGGTAAAGTGTCTGTGGTTTCATCCAGAGTGTGTCTCCTCTCCCTCTGATCCAGTGTAGAGTAGGCCTCTGAGAAACAAAGAAAGATGACAAGAATGAAACAAGTACAATATTTCAACTTCAGTAACACATTACGCATCACAGATACGGACTGGTCTAGAAGTAATACAGGATCATAAAGCTACTAACCAGGTCCGAGGTCGTTTAGTGGAATGACATCCCTCTTTTCTCCTGCAATGAAGCCAAAGTGAGATCCATGAAGCATTTTAATATTAGAAAGAACATTTTTCTACACGTTTCTAATGTGGAGTTAAAATGGTGAGGAAACCTATGTCTGTCAGACTGACCTCTGTCTAACAATGGTGTGGTGCTATCTTCATAGGTGCCGTTGGCTCTGGTGCTGGGGCCGTTGGTGGTGGGGTTGAGGTTGACCATGAAGTCGGTCTTCTTCCAGCCGTCCTTCTCAAGAGGCCGACGCAGCTCTTTGTGGGCCCAGACAAGCTGCAGCACCTGGCCGGCCCCCCGCACCTCACGCTCTGAGCGCTTCCTGTAAGACACACGTGTTTGAAGGCGGATTAGCAAAGTGTTTGAGAACTTGGTTCAGTCATCTGAACACCTACAAGAAAACACACTCAAACTTATATTTCCATGTCTACAGTCTTAGCTAATTAACAGAACAAACATACCCATCCTTGTTAATGAGCACAAGCCTCTCAATGCCCTGTGACGCACGGAGGGTCTTTGATGCCTCTAGACTGTTACCCAGCACTTCAGCAAGCGTGCTCAGTACAGACACCACTGTCTCCTCCGACAGAGCGCGCCCAGACTGACTCTGGCCTCCAGGCAGGTTGGCCACAAGGTGAGGCACTGCATGCAACCCTGTAGCGTAAACACAGTTAGATGAGGTTATATCTGAAGCAGTGCAAATACAGAAGAAAAATAAAATAATCATCTAGCAAAAAAAAAGAACTGAAAGTTTTGTTCTTTGAGCATAAAGGTAATTTTGAATCTTATTTTGACGTCCTTACCGAGCAGTTCGCAGTTACGGTTGTCAATGGCGAGGTTCCTCAAGGCTCCAGACATTGCCCGAACCACACGGTCATTTCCGTGTGCCAGCAGCTCTGCCATCATCGGAAGACCTTTCTCCAGACGCACAGTGGCCCGGATATACCGACCATACTGAGGAGCAAGCAGGTAGAGAGTGAGGAATGAGTATTAGTGTACTCCGAGAGCAGTTTCAATCAACTCAAGCAGATGGTTTCATGAGAAATGACTGACTAATCTTCATTTTACTTCTAAATTCTGAGTTTTTTTATGTGGTTTGTTTTTAGAAATAGTACTAACAGTCCATCGGCCAGCACACAGGTTCTGGATGGCACCGGCAGCAGCTTCTAGGACTGAAGGGTTCTTGCTCTCTCTGAGCAGTGATGTGTAAACACGAACCACCTCCGGCTGGAACAACAGCTCGTAACCTGAAACACAAAGAGAGAGGTCAGTTTAACATTTTTCCCAAAACATGTAGCTTTTATCAAAACTGACCTCTGTCCTGTAACAAACTAGGCTTGCGTTGTTTAATGTATGAGTATTAACAGAATAAGAGGAAAGGACAAGCTCACCTTTGGCAGGTGTTGTCCTCTTTGGAATGTCAACCTGATCTCCACTCCCATCATCTCCATCCTTCTTACCTGCAGCAAGAAACCAAAAAACAACAAACATGAATGTTGGAGCTCCAGAAACAACACAACTTATCTAAGTTGGATGAGATGAGTTCTCTTCAGTCCTCTGAAATCCGCCATGAGAAATGCAACCATGCAACAAGTGGAACAGTCACTGTGAACATGCGATGCGGTCTGCGTGACATCAGGTTATCGTGCTCATGAAGTGGATGTGAACTCAACTGTATTTTACATTCCTCTTTTTCTAGTTATGTTTTTTTTTCTCTGTGTTAGTAAAATGAGCAACGACAAGAGTGCTCAAAGGTTTAAAAAAAATCTGACGAGAACACCAAGAGGAGAATCTTACCTTTGGAAAACCACTCATCTAAACACAGCAGAGAAAAAGGAGGAAGTAAAGGCGAGTGGGAGTAAGAATGGGGGAGAAAAGTGGGAGAAGGGAGGAGAGGAGAGGGAGGGAAACAGTGGCAGAGTGTGAAAAATAGCGACAGGTGCATCTGCCACCAAGAAGCCCAAACACACCAGCAGCTACCCACAATGGCAAATTTTGTGTAACTCCTAGCTGTGAAATCTGTTTGACACTGACCTTTGCCCTTTCGCGAGCCGAAGCAGCCACCCTTGTTAGCGGGGGCCGGTCCCTGGTTGAGAGGCACGGCCTCTGCGTAGCGCTCGCAGCCGGGGACTTCCCGGTGAACGTGATAGGAGAGATTCCGAAGGAGGCAGACGCAGTTTTCCACCAACTGAAAGAGGAGTAGAGGAGCAAACGATGTGATTAAAGATAGAGACAGGGAGGGAAATGTAGTTTGATAAAAAAAAGAAAAAATAGACTGTAATCTGATACCTTGTTATCCACATCTTTGCGGTTGATCTGTGATTGGACAACGTACATGAGTGAATCCACTAATCCTGTGCATTCTCTCAGCTTCCGCCTGGCCTCGCTGCGTTCTGAACTCACATTCCTGTTAGAGAGGGACGAGTCGAGCACATAATTACATGTTTTCGTCTCAAAATAACTCCCTTGCTTGACCCTTTTCAGCTTTTTCCACGTTCTGTCCCTTGATCCCTTTACATACCTAAGGCAGCCAGCAGTGTTGGTCAAGGCGGTCTCCCACTCCAGATGGCGTGGTTTGCAGCTCTCTTCTCCTCCGTTGCTCCCTCTCTCCCAGCCGGAGTGAGGGACAACCACTTCATCAGCCAGGGCGTGCAGGGCGTGGTCCACAATCTCCATCTTTACAGCGTCATGGGATGAGAGGTTCCACAAGGTGCCTGGGATGATACAATCAATATGGTAAATACCAGAGAAAAGTCCACCTCTTCAGTAAATCAAATATAAGCAATGTATAAGTTCCTATAGCGTACAAATAGTTGGATATTTTGTTTGGATCTTCCACAGAGATTTAAAGATTTCATACCTAAACCTACATGTGTATTAATCCTGAACCTATTCAAAAGGGGCATTACATGATGAGGATACCTGTAATCGTGTCAGTCAAGTCCTGGTCATGGGTTTTCCTCAGTAATCGGACCAGGGCGGGCACTCCATCACAGTTCTTGATGGCGATCTTGTTGTCTTGGTCTCGCCCATATGAAATGTTCTTCAGTGCTCCGCAGGCTGAGTGGTGCACATCCTTGCTGGGGTGGTCCAGCAATGACACTAGGGCTGGGATGCCTTTCAGACGACGCACTTCTGACTTAACCTTAACACACACAAACACACAAACATAATTCTCAGGCTCAGATAAAAGGACTTGACAAAAAATCACAACACATAAAGATTAATATTTGTAAAGCGCTGTTATTCTGCTTTTGAGTTTTGTTTCACCTTATCATTTTTGAATGTGAGATGCTGCAGGAAGGCAGCAGCGTTGGTTTTGACGGGGTCCAGGCGGTAGTTCAACATGGCAATGACCTCCGGAAGCTCCGGTTGTCTCCATGAACCGGGAGGAGCCTTCCTAAGTGTGCTGTCCAGTGACGCCATGCTTCCCCTCTCCATGGTCATGGGCGCCCAGGCATAAGGGTCGACTCCTCCCATGTCACCATCTAAAGTATCTTCACAGCTCCTGATTGTCAGTGAGAGATGGATAGAGGAACTTGGTTAAGATACGTCTCAAAATAATGATTCATTGTTTCATATCAGCTTGACAGAGAGGATCGGTTAGATAAACTGCCTCAGTCAACTGGGGGGGGGGGGGTGTGTGTTACCTGAGTCTTCGTCTGTCCATACCCCCGGGGCCGGGCCCCAGGCGTGGCATGGTGCCATAGCCACCAGGGTGCATGGGTTGGGGCCCCATGCCATACTCATCATATCCTACGCTGCGCTGGTCATCCTCCAGACCATAGGGAGCATGGCCATACCGCATCTCCATTGCCGAGCCAAGTGCCCTCATCCCTCGGCTCACCTGGGGCTGTGCTGCGTACGGGTCCAGCTGCTGGCGGCTTGGAGCCCGGTAGCCTGAGTCCAGGGTCCTGTAGCCATCAGCAGGCCTGGGGGAAAGAACGGAGAATAGAAATGAGTGGTGGTTGTTAAAAATGAGATCGCCAATTCGGTTTCAAATGGTTGAACAATGGACAGACCTTATTCACAAGTTTGAGTAACAGTGGTCAAGTATCAGCATTCTTTTGATACAGCATTTGAACAACATTTGAAGCACTCCTTTTGTACCTGTATCGTTCGTCCATGTGTGAACCCCGGCTCAAGCTAGTGTATGCTTCTGATGGTGGACCTCCACGGTAATCATCATAACCTCCAACGGGGCCATAGTGGTAGTTTCTGGGCACCGTGGCAGTGGGATAGTCTCCCGGTACAGGCTGCCTGTAAGGACGGTCTAGTGTGGCGCTGTATCCGCCCATACCGGGCACCGTCAAACCCCCATCGATGGACATGGAGTCAGAGGGCAGGACTGTGCGTGAGATTGGTTTCTTCATCTGGATGAACCAAAAAAAAAAAAAAAATTCACAGTTAAACGACTGAAATAATATTCTGTAAAGAGGCTTCACTGGACTTTTAAAATCGTACGTTAGGCAGTAGGGGAGAACGGGGTTGGTTGTCACACAGGTTGGTTGGCATACTCATTATATCTCACCACCACAGGGCACTGTCTCTCAAATTGGGGTATGGACATTTCCAGAACTAGGATCAGAGCTCATCTACATAGTCTTCTTGGGAGTAAGACAGCTGAACTTGAGGTGAGAGGACTTTTTGTGTTTTTCAAATTGTAAATATTCAACTCCTCAGTATTTTTCTTAAAGGCTTTTAAACGATGGGTTTATAACATAACAAGTGTTACCCTTACAAAGTGTGAGGGGAAAGCTATAGTTTAAATTTTTATTAGCTAGCTAAGTAGTTGTTAGATGGTTGTTAGCCTTGATGCTAAGAAAAAAAATTCCAGTTGGGGTTGGTCGTCACATTCTCTTTGGGGTTGGTTGTCACATGTAACAATCAACCCCTATGTTGGTAAAATCATGCATGGTGAAATGAGTTGGAGTGTGCAGACCCTACATCTGCCATCACTGTAACTCAGACAGTGACTGCATGTAGCCTAGTTGAGTAGGCCATTATTGTTCTGCCTATTTGTTTCGTTCTTTATGTTGTTATATAGGCTGGCCTAAAGATGTGTTTCCTCTTCATCTTCCTTGCTCATTTTATGTTAAAATGCATTAAGTTATGTAGGCCTATCACTTGTCAGTGCAATTTAACTTTCAAATTTATTTCTGCCTTCTTCAAATATTTTTCTTCCATTGAAATACCATTGTGACAACCAACCCCATAGTGTGTGACAACCAACCCCATAGTGTGTGACAACCATCCCTGTGATGGGGTTGGTTGTCACAATGTGTCAGAGTGTCTTTGATAGTTAATTGCCTCTTTGTTAAAATGAGTTGGAAAATGAGAGGGATACACATTTCAAGCCAATACCTTAAGCTTCAATTTAATGTAGGAATGACTATTGAATAATATTTTGATGATGAGCAATCATCAAAACAGTAAAAAGTGTGGCAACCAACCCCGTTCTCCCCTACACGTGATTTCACTTACGCCATTGTCTTGGCGCCGTGCGGTCCCTTCTTCAGAAAACACAGAGTGCACTTCCTGGGAGTCGTCCTCGGGTGTGTAGCTCTCATCTAGAGCACCATGTGCAGGGTCCACCATTCTGTACTGTAGCACAGACACACAACATGTTAATATTCACAAATCACCATGACTCAACATCCTTTGAATAATTGAATATACACACACACAAACACACAAACCTGTGTGCCGTTTAAGTACGTGTCAATGAGTTTCAGTCGCTCTATGTCTGCATCCCCTAAACGCCCGTTCTGAGTTGAAAGAGAGAAACAAATATCAAATATGTGCAGTGAAAATGTTAAATATTACACACTTTTACTTGATGTTAAGGCATGCTTTGCAGTTGCTGGTGCTGTTCATTATTCACAACCACCCAGATGATATTACTGCTGCTGAAGCACATTCAGTGCTGACCAAACCGTCCCTGCATGTTGATGGCCCGTGAATCACTGCCAGACATGAGGGAGGACATTTTGGAGAGCAGCCACTCATCCTCACACCCTACTTCCTCCTGCTTTCTTCTCTTACATAACCATTGACTGTCACACTGACTGCATGACTTGGACACTTTCTGCCTTACCTCGAGCAGCACTCACTTTTATGCAACATAACTGCCTCGGCTAACAGAAACCGCCTCAAGCTGATGTATCCTCACTGAGTAACTATGCTGAGATTTCTCAGCAACTGTTCCACAACCAAGAGTTTTAGTATTTATGTGATACTTTGGAGAAATCCAAGAAAAAAATTCAGTGCTATAAGCCTTATCAGATACTGACTCCCATTTGATTTGCAGCATCATGCCTCACTGTACTTTATATGTTGTCCACAGGGCGGCAGGTCTGTTATTTATAAGAAATGGAGGTGCAGACTATGCTTTTAGAAGAGGAAGGGCACACTTCCTCTACAGCTGTTCCTTCCTTATATAACACATCATTTACCAAAAACTATTTTAGGATTTAGAGAAATACTCAAGAGTCTCTTTACCATTGTTCATATTTCAAGAAATATAAAAACAATTCCCACGTGGCTAAAACGACAGACTGTTGCTCTCTCAGATTTCCCCCTCCAGCTGCCACAGACTTATCAAATATAAGACTTCCAAGGCTTCAAAGAGACAAAACATCCCAACGTATCTATGTCAGCGAGCTCTTAAAGAAGGGGAAAGATTTGGGAACACGGTTGCGAGTCAGCAACATTTTAAACTCTGTAAGCCCTAAAAATGTGGAGCCCTGAATACGGCCTGGCCTGACCTTTGGTGTGGGCTGAGGGCAAAATGATAATGGCTCTCCTTTAATTGCTCTTTCAGCCCCACAGGCACTGAGGCAGAGTTTTCTCTGTGATAGTGAAGTCTTTTGATAGAGACAACAAAAGAGGACAACAAGGCATCCGTTTGGGTCTTGTTCAAGCAGATAACTTGGCTTTAACCCATAACTGTATTGTAGAAGCCAGGACAGGAAACCTGACCTTCCACAAGATAACAGTTACAAATCATAATCAGCAAAGATTCGTATGAAATAAAAGAACAATAAACGTACTGTTTTTTTATACAACAATCCTGCTTATACTCAACTTTCAAAAGAGAAGTAAATGTTTTTTCTAATAAGTAGAAATTAAGCATGTCTTTAGACATCTAGACAAAATGTTTCTTTAGCTTTGAGAAATTGTGATATAGTACTACGGTTGCAAAGGGGTGGAAAGTTTCACCTAATTTCCATGGGAAGTTAAGCTTGGGAATTTTGGAAATATTCCAAATTGGAAATTATGGGAATTAACTGGTAATTTAATGGAAAGGTATCATAACCAAGCATAAATATTTGTTTTGTTATAAGCAGATATCCATCCAAAATAATAAAATTAAAACAGATTTATCTGTAAGTAGAATTTTATCAAGGGTTAAATATTTTATTGAACAACCAATTCTTTCATTGAAGACCAAAATATGAATATTGAGTTAAATATTACTCATCCCTCCGACCCAACCCATTCAAAAATGAACAAAAATGCAATCCCAACAATGTCCCATTCAAAATGTTAAATAAAAAGTGCATGTAGGGGGCGTGGTCTCAATAGCCCTGCAGTAAGCAGTGTGCTATGTTCATGTGATTGAGGAATAGCATAGATATTTAACTGTACTTGCATGAAATCTGGTTGTTTTAGTCAGGATTATGCTAAAATATATTTTCCCCAGCTATATTTAAGTTCCCTTTTAAGAGCCAACCTTCAATTTAGTAAATTCCTGGTTTATTCCTGGAATTTTGCAACCCTATATAGTACTACAATATTTCTGAAATTGTAGTGACTTAATGAGACAATAATAAGATAAAACACAAAAACTTTTAAGAAGTAGTTGCAGAACTGAGCGGATCGTCAAAATATCTGATGGTGCAGACCATGCAAACCCCTGACACATTAGCTCCTTTAGATAATCATCAGTAAATGAAATGCAGTATTAAATCAGGCAGCATTCAATATTGTACATAAGACATAATCAAAAGAGAATAACATGCAAAAGAATATTTAGTGTAAACTTGGAATCACAGAAATACATTTCAATGTGGATGACGATTTTAAAAAGAAGTCCTCCGTGTTGAAGGAACCAGATTAGATGCAGGACTATGTGACACATGCACAACACACGACCTCATTCATAAACACGACATGCCACGACAGGAGAGGGAGAATAACTGGGATTCCACAGAAGGGGCCATGAAAGGTGTTTGTGTGGGTCGAACATCTCCGGAGAGTGACAGTGAAGGCATGCTGAAATGATGACCATCTCAGGCATGTTCAAAGCGGTAAAAGGTATGTGCAGGCGGAAACTGATGTTTGCAGATGAGGGCCGAAAGACAGGTGGACTTAGGGAGTCGAAGAAGAAAGACATTTGATGATGATTCACACAAACACTCATGGGACCAGATCTCGACGAGCGCTGGTAGGAATGAGCTGGGGTGAGGAAGAAGGATGAATGATGGTTCGACGGGTGTCAGACGGAGACATTTTGGAGGATTGGATAGAGGAAATGATGATCCATGGATTGGGTGTGAATGAAAGAGGAGGGCCGTTAACGCTTATAAGAGACTGTGATGAGGGAGGTTCAGGTTTGTTGGGAGGTGTTACCTGTGTATGAGGGAGGGGGCGACCCATGGCCGAGGGGCTGGTGGCTGGGAGGCCCACTCTCCTCCTCTCCTCCTCCAGTGCTCGGGTCAGCTGTTCAAACTGCACCTCCTGCTCCCTGACCGACTCCAGCAGAGCCGCTGCGCTCTCACACTGCTCCATACACACTATACAACCCCGAGGGGGAAGAGGGAGGGTGTTACACACATCCGTACAGCCTCCTACACATAACAGCACAGGGAGACCTCTCCATATAAAGCACAGAGGGATCTGATGGATGCAGGTGCTCTGGAGGGTTGGTGATGGGTGTACGGGGGTTGTTTTTGTGATCAAGTGTATTACAAGGTAGACAAAACATAAGTACTGACATGAGTGACAAATTCTGTTTCAAAGACGTGAGAAAACATGTTTGCTACACACAGAACCATCAGATCAAATCCTTAGTTTCATTATTTTGTATGTGCAAATATTAGGTGTGTAACGATTCTTTTTAACAACGATTCAATTCATATCACGTTTCGCGGTTCCCGATGCGATTAAGGGATGACATTAGTTCATTTGGAACGATACGATAACAAACGATTCAGTGACTTGAAATCGATTCAGTAACTTTTTTGCCAAAAATTCAACCAGTGTGACTGTCAAATAAATACCTTGATACTGGACAGTCCTAGACTCTCATTACTGCCGTGATGTTTTTGGCCCGAGTTGAGTTCTCGCCTCGTCTCTAACTAAACATGCTGGAGAGGCCTGAGGCTTCTGCAGAGCTGATGTTACTTTGATGAACGCTGCAATAGGTGCCTGGACGGTCGGCACTGTGTGATATCCCATGGCGCCTTAGTAGGTGGTTGGATAGATTTGTCGTGTTGCTTTGGTATTTTACTTGACCTTTACATATCCTACAAACAGTGAGCGACTTATTTAGAACATCTCTGTCTTTGCAAAAGCCAAAGTGTTTCCACACGCTGGACCGCAATGGTGGCTTGATAATTTCTCGCCGGCTTCTCCTCTTCCATCTGCCATGCTATGTTTTGTTGTCTGATGGCGCGTGGCAATGACGTCACAGACAGGCAGCCTGAATTGAGTAACGTTTAACCATAGACTGTATAAAATATGGACGTAGTATACGTGACGTCACCTGTCTGTTCCTGAGCGCTGTTTTGAAGCCAATCGACGGCGACAGCCATATTTGTAATGCAGAACTCAACCAGGCATAGTGTGACGTAAAGGGGCGGAGTTTGAGCCTCTTAGCCAATAGCTATGTGTTCCTGACTGGGAGTCAAGTCAGTCATGTCCTTATTTGGGCAAAAACTCGTAATCTAGTCTATAGTTTCTATAAATCTATAATCTATAGTTTGAGGCTGGAGGTAGCCGCTTGCGTTTAACGTCTTTATAAAGTCTGCCGTACTTCAACCCAATGTGTTATTTCCTAGTATTGATACAATCGATTTAATACCTTTTAAAACGATGTTAGATCGATATATGTTGCCGGAAGGCCAACTTGCCGAGCACAGATTGATGCAGTCGGATCATATGAATATAAATCAATACTTCGCTGTAGTAGATGAATCGTTACACCCCTAGCAAATATGTATTTTTATTTAAAATTCAATCTTTCAAAAAAGTTGACTGCAGTTGTAAAATCTGTCAACATTAACACAATGTTTTTCTCATAACATGCAGCAACGTTGGACCCTATCTGACTCATCTGGGGATTTTGTTTGGTGACCGAGGATCAGATTCCCTTCTTGGAAAGTTTTCTGCTCAGTTGGGATTTATTTCTTTCCTCAGTATTGACAATACAACCGTCACTACTGTTAAGACACGTCTGTGGTTGAAACCCTGATATGAAATTGCCAAATGACCCCGGGTTTCTGTGTAAAACCTGTCATGGTGTAATGAGTCATTCATGTAGTTTTTCCCCTCACACAGACTTTAAAAGGAGGCCAACGTGCTCAGATTACACACAGCCTTGAGCCCTATCAGAGCACGTCAGCACTCATAATACTTCAATCAAAGTCATATAAATCATTGCCAACAACAACAACAGCAATATCACTCCGGGATAATTAGGAGATGATAGTTACAACATTACGATCCCATTAAAAAATGTAACACCACTTCATGAATGCATGGCGGAGTTTTCTCTGTACTTTACCCTGCAGATAACACACAGAGGAGGACTCCTTAAAATAAAAGCTGCAGGAAATCATACATAAGATATTCTCTGCAGTGTGTAGACTCAGATGACTCATTCGGGGGGAGCAAATGGTATCTTGCTTGGAAACACAGGATTCATGAGGGCTTGACAAACTGCGGACAAACTGTCGTGGTTGAATGTCCACACGATGACTTCATGAATTAAAAATGTATCAATTCAATCCAGGCATTAGCAGTGTTTTTGTGATACAGAGATCCACAGTATATCTACACAAAAACTGTCAAACAAAGAGGATTAAGTGCTACTGTATGTAGGATAAAGAGAGGCTTACTTAATACTTTGCAGGCGTGGATATACAATCTAAGAAGTTAAAGGAGAACACAGCAGAACACAGAAACACACAACTAAAGGTGTTTTTCCACCGCAGGAACTTTACCCCGGAACTAGGGACTTCACCCCTGAACTACGTGCGTTTCAACCGGAGGAACCAGGGTCTAAATTTAGTTCAGGGGTAGATGATCTCCCCCCTGAAAAGCCCCTGCTTGGGGGGTAGTACTTTTCAAAGGTCCTGGGACTTTCTGTTGAATGTTACGGTGTTTGTGGAGTTGATGAAACACAGAGGGAGTTCCTGGGAATGCATACTACTATTAGTTTTTTATTAAGATTTCAAAATATTATTTAATATCATTTTTTTACTTCATACGTCACTTGCATGATTTTCACAATCTACCCGGGACTTCAGCTCACGGTCGAAACGCAGACAACATTAGGGGAACAGGAGCCTTTTAGTTCCGGGGAAAGTAGATCTGGGGGCTGAAAGACCCTCGAAATGCACCTTAAAGCTCATTACAGAGGAAATCAGAAATACACACCTTCACCTTTGGGCGTGGTTTGGTAGTAGAGGTGAGAGATCACGCCTAGGTCAGAGGTTGAGCTCTAGTTGCTCATGGGGGAGAAGATCACAGAACCACCAAGCCCAGAAACAGGAAGGACTGAACTGCAAAGAGAAGGAGACAGAGAGGTTGAGGGAAGAATTTGACAGGGAGGAAAAAAAAGGGAGAAATGTTTTAGAGAGAGAAAGAAGGCACCCCTGTTTGAAAAACAGCAACAAAGTGAGAATACCGTACATGTGTGTCAACAGGGGGAGTGTTTGCTCTGTGTGCAGGAGAACAGCGAGAGACGGGGGCATACAGTAGCTCCAGCGTTTAGACACACCCTGTATTTACACAACATTTGGCCTGTGTGCGGCAGCGAGCTGTGGGAAGTGGACCAACCTGCAGCTCTTCTGGGACGGAGAACATGGTCCGTCAGCAGAAAGAGAATGCATGTTGAGGAGATAGAAGGACAGATTCTCTTCTCTTTCCTCTTGCAATTTAACTCTGCCTTCTTCTCCCGGCGCCTTCACTCTAATCAGTCTTCATCTACCTCTGGCCCAACTCTTGTCAGTCCGCCACTCTTGTTCTATCGACTTAGCTTCTACTCATCCCTCCCCCCTCTGTATTCCTTTGTTATCTTGGCTGTGCTCTCAGAGAAAGACATTGTTATATCAGAGCCAAACAAGTGGAGCCTTAGATCTTCTTATCTGTTGATACAACCTATGCAAGAGCAGGACGGCTCCCCCATCGGCTCAGGCTTTAAAAAGGTGAATAAACCCAGGTAGCATTGCCACCCACACGCACGCACGCACCTGCATGACCGGTTGGACGAGGTAGAGGAGCAGGAGGGGCTTCCACAAGGTTTCTCAGTGTCTCTCTGTCTAGCCAACATGCACAGACACACTCCTGTGATCACAAGTTAGCAGCGATTTGGGGATCAAACAGAGACCTGCATTTATAGTCAGGCAGCAGGTGTTTGTGGGAAAGACAGGTAGAGTGCTCACAAGTGCAAATACAAAGAGAGACAGGCAACGGAGGAGTAAAGGGTAAGGTGAAGAGGTGGTGATGAATGACTCGGAGTATTACCTGTATGACACTGTGCAAACAACAAGGGGAGAAGAAACTCAGACAGGATGATATCACCTTTAGATAAACAGACATCACCTCACACTTTAACAGGGAAACTGGAGCCGACAGAGGCCTACAGGTTCCTGTATTACTGCCTAAAGGCAGTTTTCCACCGCAGGAACTTTACCCCGGAACTAGAAACTTTACCCTTGAACTACGTGCGTTTCAACCAGAGGAACCAGGATCTAAATTTAGTTCAGGGGTAGATAATCTCCCCCCTGAAAAGTCCCTGCTTGCGGGGTAGTATTTTTCAGAGGTCCTTGGACTTTCGGTTAAACGTTATGGTGTTTAGGTGCATTTGGACCAAGAGTTCCGGGGTCTTTTAGCCCCCAGAACTACTTTCCTTGGAACTAAAAGGTTCCTGTGCCCCCATTGTTGTCTGCGTTTCGACCTTGAGCTGAAGTCCTGGGTAGATTGTGCAAATCAGGCCAGTGACGTATGGAGAAAAAAAATGATATTAAATAATATTTTGAAATCTTAATAAAAAACTAAACTAGTATGCATTCCCAGGAACTCCCTCTGTGTTTCCACTCTGTGTAAACTTCACAAACACCGTTACGTTTAACCGAAAGTCCTAGAACCTTTGAAAAGTACTACCAACCAAGCAAGGGCTTTTCAGGGGGGAGATAATGTACCCCTGAACCAAATTTAGACCCTGGTTCCTCCGGTCGAAACGTACATAGTTCAGGGGTAAAGTCCCTAGTTCCAGGGTAAAGTTCCAGTGGTCGAAAAACGCCTTTTGAGGAGTTAACATAGTTGTTGAAACACAGAGGGAATTCCTGGGAATGCATACTAGTTTAGTTTTTTGTTAAGATTTCAAAACATTATTTAATATAGTTTTTTTTCTCCATACATCACTGGCCTGATTTGCACAATCCACCTAAAAGAACCCAGAACTCTTGGTCAAAATGCACCTGAACAGATGACTAACACACACATGTATATGAGCTTGCTTATTTAAAAAAAAAGGAAAAAAAAGTCCCCACTCGGGGTGTGACCACCAGTGTGGGAAAAAGGGAGTAGAGTGGGATGGCCTGATGAGAAAATGAGGAGTGGCTGAAACGTATTTCACAAGAGAAAAGAATTTAAGAAGAACCAAAAGCAGGATTTGCATGGAGGAGAGAGAGCTGACTGACAGGAAGACATGACGTCACATGTGCACACTCACACTCACGTTAGCCCTCTCTACACGCCCCAGAGCCATAACCTCCCACCTGAGCAAATCACACACTGCTGTCCTGTCCCACACATGCCTATATATGGTCATAGCCAGGACAGGACAGGACTGATATTACCCACTACTACAGACAGACAGAGACAGCAGAGCAGGAGCTGCAAACAAATAAAACCGTCCTTCAGGGGGAGTGAGAGGGTCTACTGGAGAGAAGTGCTGAAAACAAGATAAAAAGCTAATCTTGCATTCCTCACATTGTTTTGTGTCAATTCAGCCCGGCAGCCCACCCACTCACCCTGTGTTTAATGGCCTTAACATGACACCAACTAATAGAGATGTGTGTTTACGGTACTGTCTGTCACAGCAGTCCACTGCGAGATAACTGGAACAACTCACACACAGAGAAATAAGAGCGATTTCATCAAATCTCGTCCTGTCTGGCGTGTTTTCATGCTCATTAGCCGCATGTAAACATTGCCTCGCTCCTCATCTTATCTTAGATTAACATGCTATTGGATTTCACTAATGAGTGCAACTGACATTCATGCAAGAAAATGATAAACTGTGATTGATATTTCTTGGCAAATGTACAAGGTAATGTTATTCTAACTCCATGTGTGTGTGTGTGTGTGTGTGTGTGTGTATGTGTGTGTGTAAACCACAGCCAGAGGAGGGAATTTGCAGCTGTCAGTCCGGGAGGTTAGTAGAACAATAAGAAGTTTGTGCGTCCAGTACCAGGAACGCCAGTGTAAGACGAGTAGAAGAGCGAGGAGGAGGAGGAGGACATTATTGGACACGTTTCGGTTTCATCTGTGCTTCTAATGTTTATGTCGTAAAGAGTCACTCGTGACCCACGTCCTCCAACCCGTCCCCCCCTCTTCCACAGCTGTTAGTTTTGGCCTTGAAAGTCAGCAGTGAGTTTTGTTGAACAATGCAAACAATCAGAGCAAGGGCCTGCTGCCGCTCCCCTCCCCTTTCCCCTGTTAACCTCATCCGGAGAAACAGGATGTTATGGATTCGACATCAGAGAGGAGTTAAAGGGACGCTGTGGCTACTTTAGCTTACCGTAAACCATTACACTCTACAGGAGCTGCCTGTCCACAGAACCATTACAGCCAATGGGAGAGACACTTTAATAAAACCTCCTAATGGTGAGGGTTGGCTTCCTTCTTCTGCGGTCAAAATCCCCTTTAGTCGATGTGATGATCACACGACCACATGCTGCTTCCCATTTTGCTAATATTGTTCTGCATCCTCTGTTTTCTGTTCTGCTTTCACAACTTTTCAGAAGCAGATCTACACGGCTGAAGATAATATCTTGCTTTGCATGGTGAGGCTGATTTATTACTTTAGAAGCTGAAACACTTAGCTCTACTGTTCTTATGATCACAATCCAGGGCATAAAATTTACTTTTTACCTCATCTGTCATTGGCTAGTGACCTCCAAAAATGTACCGGACAAAAATATTTTTCCCCGGTCAAATAAAAAAAATCATGCCTCCTTTGATTTAAAATTTACCATACGTTTTTATTATGAAAATCCAACTTAAGCATCACTAATCCAGCCAGGACCGAGGTTGGCCAGCCTCGACAGTTTTCCAGTTTTCGTTGAAACGTCGTATAGTGACATGACTCCGTTTAACTGTGTTCCTCTTCTTGGTCGTCTCCCACCTCTTTGTTTATGCTTTTTGTTTGTGGTGGCTTCACACCGGAAAATGTGTCGCCACATCTTCCTTGAAAACGCTCTTCCCGCCGTGCTTCTTCAAGCAAAGGGAATGAATAGGACTCCAGTAGCTGATGTCACGCCGTTCCCGATGTACCAAAATCACAACACAAGTAAAGTGCACCGCGAGGGTCAAAATAGCCTGACATTCGGCAGAAATGGGCGAAAGTATAGAAAACAAAACCTCACGTGCAATGCAACAATTTTCATCGGCCAGTGGCGGGTGTTTGTTTTTGTTTTACACGCCAAACTAATTTTTTACTCGCCATTGGCGCTTGGCGTGTGTTCATTTTACGGCATGTCACAATCATTAGGGTTTAACAAGGTTTGCCAAAATAAAATAATTCAAACATTATCTTCTGCTCTGGAAAACGTATATTTGTTGCTATTTTCAAAATCAAATTTCAATTGCAATCAAATTTAGCAATATAAGAATAACCCATAGACTGTATAAAATATGGTCGTAGGATCTGTGACGTCACCCATCTGTTTCTGAAGCGCTGTTTTGAGGGCAATCGTCAGCGGCAGCCATATTGCTGCTGTCGAGCGATTCTGATGTAAAGAGGCGGAGTTTGAGCCTCCTAGCCAACAGCTACAGTGTTCCCGCCTGTCAATCAAGTCAGCTGTGCCTCTCATTGGAAGACTCGTAATCTGAATATCTTTGAAATTGCTGCCTTAGAAAAAAAAATCACCTCTACAGTGTGAGCCGATCGAGAAATGAGCTATCCAGACTACACTCGTCTTTTGAACCAGGCTGTAAACATGTTTATTTCTGCTGTAAAGATCACCTTTTTTTTAATTGGTGTGTATGTGGTTTCCGGTACTTCCGGAGCCAGCCTCAAGCGGATCCTCAATGAACTGCAGTTTTTAGCACTTCCGCATGGGACTCATATTTTTAGACCGGAGGTTGTCGCTTGGAATAAATCTGACTCTCTTTCTAGTGTAAGCACAATGACAAGCAAGGAAAAAAAACATTTATAAGCAAGTATCTAAGAATGGGCTTGACCGTTTTTATCTTGAAAGCATTCACCCAGAGATAAATCTGAGGACACTGGATGTACCATAACATGTTTAAATATCATAACAATATTTTGAATTTCAGCAAAGGGAACAAGGAACAATGACATTTTTAATCCTGTTGTTCTGAACAGGCTGAAAACAAATGATCACAATGTCAAGCACAGTTCACTGAGGTCAGCATGTGAAGCACCCTGTCCTGAGGTCAACATCACACACACACTCCTCAAACATCTGATCGAGTCCTGACTCACCACGAGTCACATATCTCCATCTGATTCTGCAGCCATCCGTCAGCATGACTCACTTAGCCATGTCAGAAGACATCTGTAATCATACGCACATGTAACAACAGTGCAACCTTTGTAGACCTCATGAAACTCTGGGTAATGCACTAGTGCCTACACCTGCCATCTTCAGCTACAACCCCACCTCTGAAACAGAAACTTCTCTGTCAGAACACACATCTGCTCACACATCTTAAAGTAGTGTGCAAGTTTGCTAATAAGTTTGTCAGTGTGATTCCACCCGGGCTTGTTTAAGCTGAATGTGGCTTGTAATGGGATTGAAGCTTTAGCCCACTAATCCACTTACCTCCCAACACATACACACATCATGTTAAAACGCACACAGAGATAGACACACAAACATAGGTTAGACCCTTTGAAGATTTACCGAGACACCTCAAGACAGCAGACACAATACAGCTGACATTGGGGGCATGCATCAACAATCACACAATCACATGGAGATAAGTAGTTGGAGACGGTTGATGATCACATATGGATGGGGTTGTTAATGTTGGCACCTGCAGCCCTGACCTCGCTACTTATGCTGCATAAACACAAACCAGGATACTTCTAAAAGCCCACGGGCGAGATGCTAACCTGCACCACAATGTGTGCCTGCAGTAAACTGGTGTTTACAAGGGAAGAGCTAGTTTACTTGCTCACACTTGGGCTGACAGTTATCCCCACCCAGCCGTGTTGCTACCAAAACAAGTCCACACAAGACCCACCCAACAGGTTCACGAGCTGGTAAACTTAGAATACAGACCTGCGTGATACACTAGAACTGGGAGAGACCACCACCCTTAGAAGAAAGACTCAAATACACAAAACAGTCTTGACGTTTTTAACAAGTGCCAAAGTTTCCCATTATCTTTAAAGTAGACTCTGCTTGATGAGATGAAACCTACTACTCGGACTGATTCAACTGTCTGCTTCTAAAAGGAAGAGGCTTGAATCAACAGCAATGATGGTAGTGACCCAAACAGGTTTCAACCGGCCTGTTTGCATGTTACTTGTATCAGTAATTGGATGTGTAAGTAACTGTTTACAGGTATGTGGTTGTAACAGACATGTCAAATTACAAGTGTATGTTTTTGTGTGTATACTTGTGAATTTGTGGGGCTGTAGGTTTGTGTGTGTGTGTGTGCACATATGTGTATGTATGTTAATGTATAGGTATAAACACAAAAAGGGGAGTATAGACAGTCTTTAAAAAGAGATGAATATTGGATATGTTTGTATACAAAAGGGAAGCTTACTTGATCATTAATTACTAATTAATAACGGAAGAGGGTTGAGATTTAATAAGTGTTACTTCTTCCCACTCCTTTTCGGACAGGTTACAGAATTCATATTAGTGTTTTGATTACATATTTTTTGCATTGTTTGTAACATTTGCTTTTTTCTATGTGCTTTTGTTTTTATTTTTTTGGACATGTCCGAAATAAACACTTTCAAATCAAAATGTTTACACGTCAACTTGTATTCTCCATTAAAAACTCATCATGCTCAACCACATATTCATAAACAGGTGTCCATCCATACACATCATAACCATATTTTTTACTTTTGAATTATGTTGATGTAATAACTGTATTTATTTGATTTGTTAATTTTGGATATTCTTGAGTTATTTTATTTTTAGTATCAACTATTGTCTTTGTGTCAATTTAGTATTTTCTAATTATTTCTTGATATTAGAACACTATAATTTGTATTATTAGAATAATTTCTTTAACATATATTTATCGTATTTAATTATCTATTTATCTATGCATTTCCTGTAATCATCTGATTTTGTTAACACTACCTTATCCTTAACTTTTCTTTTCACTATTGCTTATGTTATTAATTTCACCGTATTGATTTTATTTTTGAGTATTATATTCATAATCATGCCTTTTATAATTTTACCATTGCTGTTGTTGTCTGTCTCTGTTATTCTGTGAAGCACTTTGGGCTGCATGTTTGTATGTATGAAAGGTGCTTTATAAATAAAGTTGAGTTGAGACTTGGGTGGAGGCTTCAAATAAGCTCTTTGAGTTTTCTGCCTCTTCCTGCACAGTATATTATTTATCATTGCTCTTTTTAGTGTGTATTTTCTTTTAATTGTGCAAATAAATAAACAGAAACAGAAACCTCTCCTTCCTAGCAGATTTGGTTGTGAGCAGAATCTCCCTGCCTGACATGAATTGATTTGCTAACCTAGCAATGTAGGGCAGGAGCATGGAGATCTGGCAGCATTACATCCACACACAGGAACAAAAAAAGACATGGGTCTAAAAACGACTCACACGAACAAAGACTCGTGTATTTTAGCACTGAGTTACTCGGTGTTGGTGCTAACTCCAAGCCCACATAAATGACAATGTTGGAGATCAAATCAGCCCTTGTGGGTGGCGTGCTCGCTCAGCAGCACAGTCCGTGTGACCTGGTTTGGCTGTCTTGCTCTGTTAGCATCACAATAACCCACATAGGAGTCTACGAGCCAACAACCAGGGCTAGCGTTAGCATAGCAAACACAGATAAGCCGCGAGAGCTGGAGTTAAGCAAGTCAGGCAGCATTTTGAGCACATATAAGACAGGATTCAACCCCTAATACCATGGGGTGTGCTCATGTGGGGATAAAAACGTGAACAGCAAGGCATCAAACCCTCGGATCACGGTATGAACTTTGACGTTAGCTAGGTTAGCCGTGGAGAGTCGTGTTGCTGCTCTGTCGATGGTGACCACTCCTTGCCAACGCTGCAGTGTTCCCACTATCTGTGTGTAAAAAACATTCTATATCAGCCGCCTGCAAACATGTATGGATTCACTCACCTGCGTGTTAAAAGGCTGCCTCGTCCCCCTTCCAGACTATTCCGTTTTTAGTGTGTTTTTCTCCCCTCTTTTCCCCTCCTTCCCTGGGTTCTGGGTCAAGCTCGTTAGAGGCGAAGCGACATCACCGAGATTTCTATCAACGAGAGGGCGGGATCAACAAGCAGCGTTACCGTAAAGACGGCGCACGCGGAATTCCTCCCAGAGATCTGGGGTTTATGGCTCTTTGAAGGGAACCGGATCTTGAGGAGCGGTTCCTTTTCAAAGAGCCGTTCAGAAGACTGTCTCTTTGGCTCATTGTTATAAATCTATTTTTTAGAAGTCAACCAGGGTTAACTCGTTTTTATCAATGAAACAATCACTGGTAGTAATAATAATAATAATAATAATAATAATAATAATAATAATAATAATAATAATAATACATTTTATTTACAATGTTACAATGTCATTTAGCAGACACTTTTATCCAAAGCGACGTACATACGAGAACAAGAACAACACAAGCAAAGATCTGGACAAGTGAAAACCAGATCAGTACGAGTAACAAAGTTCTTCAAGTCTATTTGGGTGCAGGTACTGGCAAGCAGTGTAAAGGCAATGCACAAAAGTAAGTAAGGAATTTTTTTTGTTTGTTTGTTTGTTTGTTTGTTACAATAATAAAATAAGGAACATCTACAATGAGGCAACCAAACCTTCCATTATCTTCATAAACAATTAACCTCACCACAATAATGACCAAAGTACCAAGTGCTGGGTCACTCAAGATCTGAACACAGATTCCCAGAGTAGAGCAGGACAGTGCGAGTCAATTGTAGCTGGAAGACATGATCTGCCACTGGGGACAACAGTGGAGAACAGTCTAGCTAAGTGCATAGTGCTTCCTAAAGAGCTGGGTCTTTAGCTGTCTTTTGAGGGTAGAGAGGGACTCTGCAGATCGAATGGAGTTGGCGCTTTTAAAAGACTCAAAGACACTGTACAACTGTTAAAATCAATTCAAGCAAGGAACACAAGTCAATCCAAATCAAACAAAACAAGATTCAGTTTCTCACCTTCAAGGCCATCAACAACTCCTTTAATTTTTATAGTATTGCATTCTTTATTCTAATGTATGTATTTATTTACTGTTGAGTGTTGCTTTTATTATTGCTATGTTGTAAGGTGACCTTGGGTGTCCAGAAAGGCGGATCAGATAATTCAAACTTACACATCCCACCAATATACAGTTGTGCTCATAAGTTTCCATACCCTGGTAGAATTTATGGTTTCTTGGGTAGTTTCTATTGTCTTTATGATATGAAAACAGTAAACACAGTTTTTGATACAAATTTTGCTTCACCCAACCACTAACCATGAGTGAAAAAAAAAGTTTTTCTCTTATCTTTTATATTCTCTGAAAAATGGCCAAAAATCACAAATTCTGCCAGGGTATGGAAACTTATGAGCACAACTGCATTAACTCTATTGGTGGGAATTATTCTGAAATATTGATTATAATTTAATTTGGCATTGTAAACATTCCATAAGGTGATGCCATATCCCCATGCTTTGACAGTGAGATCACTTTTTGAAATTTCCCCCTCACCTAAAAAACTTTGTGGCTCTATAAAAACTGCGCAGGCTACAGATAACTTCCATGCAAAACTTTACTGTAAAAAATTCCACACAAGAACATTTTAACAATAAACAGAAAAAATATAAAAATAATAAATTAGAATAAATATATATGTATATAAAAAATATAAATACAACTAGGATAAAAAGTAGGACATTATAAAAATGTGAATGCTAAATTGTACTACCCCACCTGGGGTTTCTACACCTGAAATACTTTACAAACAGGAGCTCAGTCTTGACTCGAATTTACAAAAAAAACAATGTAAACAATAACAAAATGTAGACAATAAGTGTGAACAAAAGACTATGCAATCTGCATACAAAAACGGTTCCCAAAGGAACGGCTTCCAACTGCGAATCGGTTCACTTAAAAGAGCCGTTCAAAAGACCGACTCGTTCGCGAACGTCACATCTCTAATTCCTCCTCTCTTACAGGTGTTCTCTTACTGTTCCAGTTGTTCAGCTGTACGATTAGGGATATAATAGTTGTTTTTCTGATGAAACACACACGGACTAATATGGGAGGTCGTCCTGAATCATTCAAAGGCCAGAAAGCGGATTCAATTCCGCTAAAGTCCTGTTGTAAAATAGCTTCCTCCCACCGCCTCCTCTCTCCTCCCATTTTTTTTTCCGCCTGTCGCTCCCTCTCCCACAGTGTACACACACACACACACACACACACACACACACACACACACACACACACACACACACACACACACACACACACACACACACACACACACACACTGATGTCATTTCATTGATTGCCCAAGAACAATAGACTGAGAGGAAGCAGCGTTTCTTGGGGAAGTGCAACAACAGCATTCCTCACCAACACGACAAAACTATTGGCACATAAACCACTACCATTGACCATTAACATCCTACACATGTCTGAGCTGATAATAGGATTACAGTAAAAATCACTTGATGTATGAATCATGCCTGACTAATGGCCTATATAATTCCAGGATGACTACATGTCTATAACTCATTAACCTTTAAACTTTTGTATTTGTTGTTTTCCATCTTTTAGTTATTTTATACTTTGAACCCTCTCTATAAGTGCTTCGTATATTTTTTACTTTGAAGACATTTGGTTGAAATCAAAGACAAATAGCAGAATTCTGATACTCTATACTTTAGTTTGGGAAGGGTGAAAAGAGGAACAATGTAAGGAATTCCCCCTTATTTCCTTATGAGCTCCCCCCAGCAGCACTACATCATGAGCAAACCTGAGTCACAACAATCAATGAGAATAACAACAATACTGCACTCTAGAGGCTTAAAATGAGTTTATCAAACAAGAAAAATTGTTCAGAAAAATAAATATTTATACACATTTTCATATTTCACACATTACCCAGTATGAAACCGTCCTGATGTACAAAAGATGGAAGGCTGCAAAGAAGACAACAGTAGAGGTAGTTTTTCTTTTGAAACAAAACAAGCACACAAACATGTAAAGAAAGCAGAAGTGAATTGCTGTTCCCCAATAATGAGCTTACAGGTAGCCAACTTTAAAATTTCTGCTCTATTGTTATAGTCACATTGATGAATCCAAGTCAGATGTTTGTTCAGTTGATCTGGAAACAGCTTCAGATGTTACAGTTAAAAACCAATGACCAAGCCAGAAATCTGGATGTAGTCACAGACTCAGACGTTAATTTTAAAAAACACATTAAGACGATTACAGACTACTATCACTTCAATAATACATCATGAATTAAAGGTGTCAGCTGGACCTGGAAAAACTGGTCCATACAACAGTGTCCTCACAGGTCTCCCTAAAAAAATAACTAGACAGCTGCAGCTGGTTCAGAACACTGTTGCTAGAGTCCTCACTAATACCAAGACAGTGGATAATGTGCTGAATGTCTAGAACACGCTGGTGATCTTCTCATTCAGTAAGGCCATCTAGACCAGGTTTTCCCAAACTTTTCAGCCCACGACCCCCAAAATATTGGTGCCAAAGACTTGCGACCCCCACTGTCCCTCAAAGTGATTTAATGTGGCTTCATTTAGCTGGTCTGCAGAAAATTAGCCTACCTATATGAGCATGTGGCTGTGTTTCCTGCACCGTTATGAATGAACCTGCTGCTACTGATGCTTTTGATAATTAACTGCTCACTAACCCAGAACTTAGGAGTCATCTGGCAAAAAGAAAGGCAGAAAACTCATTACACTTTCTATTTTCAAGAGTTTATTTCAAGCTTAGGTACTGTTTTTGTCGATATTTTTTACTATAATGGGTAAAATGTACTAGTTTTAGATAACTCAAAAAAAAAAAAACATTCTGGAAGACATCTCCCGACCCCCCATATGTGTCTCACTACCCTCAAGGGGGTCCCGACCCACACTTTGGGAACCCCTGATCTAGACCACTCAGGTTTTCTGGGACAGGTCTGCTTTCTGTCCCCTGATTCGGAACCAAACATGGAGGAGCAACGTTCAGTTTTTATGCTCCAAATATCTTTAACAAACTCAAAACATAAGGTCTACTGAAACTCTCTGTTCTTCTAAATCCAGGTTAGAGACTCACCCATTTACAGCAGCCTTTGAATGGATTATTTTTACCAATTATCTTCATATCTATTCTCATACCACATCACTGCACTGTAGCTTCTATGCCTTTATTTTAAATTGGTCTGAATTTTGCCTTGAAGGAAATGTTTGTAATCTGTGTGCATTGAGACAGTTGTTAATTGAACCAATCAAATTAGTCTATTCTTAAAAACAGTTCCAACACTTTTATCCAGGTCACAATCCCTCACTGTAGTATTATTTCTCTTTACTTCAGAGTTAATTTGTGTCCATTTTAGCTTCTGAATATGAATCTGTTGCATGTTCAGCCATCCAAGCACAGTTAAAAGAGTTCATCCTGTCAGAAAAGTCCAGATGGCTACTGCAGGGGTCACTTATAATTCATGTAATTTAGACAATGAATGACTTGGCATGGAGCTTAAGTTGTATAATAAGCAGCTTGGGTTGTGTAAGGAGAAAAAGAAACATACATAACTCAAATTAAATTCAGTTCATTTTCTTTGAATGATGAATGGAAAACAACACACTGCACATTAGTTAGTTTTGTGTAAAAATAACTTGCTCTGGAAGTCTCTCAATCAGAGGATAAAGATAGAAAATGCATTTCTATCTTTATTTATTTTATAATTATCCTTTCTTTTGCAGGAAATATGTCAAGAATTGTAATGGTTTACTTTTAAAAAGGAAAAGACCATGACGTACTGCCACAGGAAATACATTTGCCTTGTGTCAGTGAACACCTTGCTGAAAAATCCTCGTATCTCTCATGGTCAGAGCGCTCCGTTTGCGCTGTGTGTCATTGTGTGCCTGCGCAGGTTGCTGGGGTTGTTAAAGCTAGCAGTGCACAGACTGCAGGTGTACGGCTTCTCTCCAGAGTGAATCCTCAGGTGGATCTTCAGACTGCCTTTCTGTGTGAAGCGTTTCCCACACTGTGGGCATGCAAATGGCTTCTCCCCAGTGTGTATGCGCATATGGATGTTCAATGTGGCCTTGTTGTAGAAGGACTTGCCACAGTATGCGCAAGAAACGGGCAACTCACCGGTGTGACCTGCCCGGTGTGCGATCAGGTCTTCACGGTTGAGGAAGCGCTCACCACAGATGCTGCAGTCCAGGGATTTGTTGAGATTTTGAGGGGAGATGTTTTGCTGCTGGGGAAACTGGTTGATATGACTGAGCCGCCCTGCTCCTCTTACTCCTGTTTGTAATGCTTGATTTGATGCTGCTGAAGATGTCAGGGTGGAACTGTCTCCATCCAGTTGGCTGTTTCTCAACACTCCAACACTTTTATCCTGCCCCCCTCTGATCGGGGCTCTGTCATTGCCTCCAGAAATGAAATCAATAGAATCGTCATCAGGGATGTTGTGGTCAGGAGACAGCGAGCTAAAAGCTTGGAGTTGGGTGATGTTAAAGAGGCTGCTCTCCTCCTGCAGAGGCCCTTCCCCTCGCCCATGAACACTCACAATCCTCAGCCCCATATCATATTCTGACAGGGAGGAGGAACCAATGGGCTGTAAATTCCCTGTGGCAACACCACTCTGGGCACTGTGTCCAAAGACTTCCTGACCTAAAAGAAATCGACATCAAGAACTCAGGAAAGTTCTTGGCTTTGACTTAGAACACAAACAATTATTTGTAAGAAAAAACACTTTAAACCAAGTCAGTGTGTGCTACTCACCTTTATCTGGCTCACATTCTGCAATGTCGTCTTCGTCTTTGATAAGGATAACATCTGGGCTCTCCACATCTGCACACTAACACATGACAACAGAAAGAGATGAGAAAACACTTACACACAAAAAAAAACAGTGACTGAAAGCATGGGAACTTTGTGTGCTGTATTTACCTCCACCTGAGAATGAGCAGATGAATTCCTCCTCTCGGATTGTTGAGAAGTAGGAACAGCTTCTCTAACAGTCTTTTGAGCAGCTGGTGTTTTAATGACAACTAGAAGAAAGGAAGAAGAAAAAAAACAATATTACCATTTGTTTTGTGATACACGAGTTTGTGGGGTTTGGGTGAGAAGGTGCACAATAGATAAACTGTCACTTACATATGCTGAATTGTACAAAATTAAAAGCAAGTTTCTTGAATCCAGCTGATGTTCTTCAACACCAGAAAACCAGATTTGTCAACAAAATAATATAAAAACAGAGAAAACAAAGCTTTACATTTAAAGTCTGTAACCAGGCAATTTGTTTTACCTGAAAGGCTGACCCTGATGGTTTAAATATATGAAAACAACTTGATAAACTAATTAATAATCTTAACACAAACTAAAAATCATACACAAATTACTTAAAATAAAAGTCTGAATTAAAAAATGTGCTCACAAATGACAAGACAGGAGTCAAGAGACTCCTTTTTATGACACTGTAGTTGATACATTATCTTTGCTTAATATTGCATATATCTTGTTTTTTTACAATTTCATTTTATTTGTATTTCTATAGAAATATACAATTTTGTGGTGAAGAATTTTGAAATATACACTCCCAGTCAAAAGTTTGGAAACACCTTCTCATTCAAGGGTTTGTATTTATCTTAATTATTTCAAACACTGTAGATTAATACCAAATACATCAGAACTATGAAAGAATATATATGGAATTATTTAATTGACAAAATAGTGTTAAACAAACCAGAATATGTTTCATATTTTAGATTCTGTAAAGTAGCCCCCTTTTGCCTTCATGACAGCTTTGCACACTCTTGGTATTCTCTCAGTCTGCTTCATGAAGTGGTCTCCTGGAATGGTTTCTAATTAACATGAGCCTTGTCAAGAGTTCATTTTTAGAATGACTTGCCTTCTTAATGTGTTTGAGACCATCAGTTGTGTTGTTCAGAGGTAGGGTCAGAGGTGTAAAGTAACGAATTACATTTACTCGCGTTACTGTATTGAGTAGTTTTTTTGTGTGCTTACTACTTTTTAAGTAGTTTTTAAAATCTGTACTTTTACTTTTACTTAAGTAGCTTTTTTGTTTAGTATTGTAATTTCATACATTTCAAAACATATCTGTTACTGAGTAAAAAAAAAACGTAGGCTTAAATATGTCTGTGAAGGTTCTCAGTCATCCAGGTCATGGTAATCCAAAGCTTGATCCGTAAGGCAAGGCTTAAATAAAAAAAAAACAATAAGAAACACCACGCGAGAGACAACAACTTTGAAATTAAAATCTTTGTGTCCTTATTGCACTCCACGAGAGATCAGTTGTTAAAATAAAAGTAACTAAGTAACTTTACCTTAAAGTACATTTTAAACCAGCTACTTTTTACTTTGGGTACATTTTTAAACGGGTACTTTTACTTGTACTTAAGTAAAATTTCATCAAAGTGACAGTACTTGTACTTGAGTAAAATATTTCAGTACTCTTTACACCTCTGGGTAGGGTTAGTACACGATGGATAGCCCTATTTGACTACTGTTGTAATCCATATTATGGCAAAACCAGATTATATCATAGTTTTGATGTATTCAGTATTAATCTACAATGTTGAAAATAATTAAAATAATTAAAATAATTAAATAAATAAATAACATTGAATGAGAAGGTGTGTCTCAACTTGTGATCGGTAGTGTATTTCAGAAACATGAATATTTATCAGTAAGGCAGAGATAACTTTGATGCACATAATAAAAAAAGAGCTGTATAACCAATAGAACTTGTCAGAACATTATATAGAATATATATTTGACATATGGCAAATTACGAAATTATCAGTGATGTAATTAACTAGTGTTGTGAAAATCAACAGTTAGTAAGAGATGGCTATCATTATTTATAAAATCATTACACCAGCAGCTATAATACTAAAACAAATCTATATCTGATGTCTTGGACGGAGTGATCTCTTTATGGCTAAAGGGACAATAATAAATGACGTTTACGCCACGTGGTAAGGAACTGATGTTTATTGTGAACTTGTTGGCCATTTAAGTAATCGGCTTTTACATGAACGCAGGCTTTAACTACAAAAAGAATGCCACAGATTGCACTCTGTATTCATTTTCATGCATGTCTGTCACAGTTTCTGAACCTGCGACTTTACTTTTTGTTACTTAGGTGAGAAGTACTTTTTGAAGAGAGTTCTCTACCTAGTGGTTTAACCCTTGGCTTGGTGAGGTTTCCTTTAATCTGGGAAAAGCGGCTGGCCGGTCGGTTCGTCCTGGTCTGCAGCTTCAGGGAGAAAAGCTCACTCCTCATCACCTTCATCCTCATCTTCAGGGTTTCGTTTTCCTTCAGGCTCTGGCTCAGCTGTACCTGGAGGGACACCGAGCTCGCCGAGAACAGCTGACTGATTTCTGTCACCGCCGCTTTAACCAGCACTTCCATTACGGACACAAGCTGGGACTCCAGGTCCAGACTCCCCGGTGGTATGTCTGCAGACATGTTTCACACTGCTGACGCCCAGTATTATGTTTGGAAAAATTACGTGTGTTAGCTCACAAAAGGACGCAATGGTCTTCCGGTAGCATGTTCCTGGTTACCGTAACTCCTAGGAAGCAGGCGCAGGTATGGTTGATGTTTTCCAGGTTCACTGCTTTTCTAAACTGGCGTCAAGTGAACCGGTTCACAGTCGAATAATTGATCAGCAGATTAATCCAAAATTAAGATTATGATTACTTTTAGAGGATTAGGGCCAGTGGGAAAAAAATAAAAATATGGTCATTTTTTAAAAATTATTATTATTATGAGAAAAAAGCGAGAATTCTGATATTAAAGTCAGAATTCTGACTTTAATATCAGAATAACAATAATGATAAAATAATTTGACCTTGTTTTTTTCTGAGAAAAAAGTCAGAATTCTGATTTTAATCTCAGAATTCTGACCTTAATCTATTCTGACTTTAATCTCAGAACAACAATAATAATAATAAAATAAATTTGAATAAATATGAATGTTTAAGTAATAACCAATGACAAAGTGAACTGTCTCATTTTTCTTTTCTTTTTTATGTTGTAGGCTACCTTTATTTTGAATGTTTTTTTGAGTGTACCCAAATACCTTAAAGTTGATATTATTAATGCATACACATTAAAAACGGAATCTAAAAAGTGTTTAAACCACCTTAGTCAAGTACTCGCCATTGAAATACTACCGTCAAGTGAGCAAGTGTTGGCTGCCAAAGCACCACAGAGTTAGTTTTTTGCTGCGCAAACATATGGTATATCATGGTAGAAAGAAAAAAAAGCACGGTGACGAGAGGAAATCACATGACATTGAATTTAAAGAGAAAATGTAAAAATAAAAACCTAGTGACTTATATATAAAAAAAATAAAAATGGTTTCAAATAACATATTTTTTCTATTACTAGCTTTTGGTATTATCAATCAACGGAGGTTGGGTGGCTTTGACTAAGTCAAAATGACTTAACTAATCAGAGGTATCTTGAAACTGTAACTTTATTAGGAATCTTATAAAAAAAGAAATATGTTTTTTGAACATTTAGGCTATAAAAACGGAGTTATCTTTTTTTGCAAATGAACTCCATATACATATGTTACTGAGGGCTTTCAATATTATTAGATAATAATAATAATTATATTCAGGCATTACAAAACTAGTTGAATAAGAAAACATGCTGGTGTATTGGCGAAATTTTAATAATGTATTGTTCAATTTTTTTACAGTGTCTTGTATTGATCATGCCTGCAATAATTAAAAAGGGTAAGTTGAGGGAGTATTTTTTGGAGTAATTTGCAAACCTTTAAAGACCATTAGGTCCTTAAAAACTGGTGTTTTTTTGGTGTTTGAGCCTTCTTAAGAAAATTATTATTCAAAACGTTATTAAAATTATTACAATGTTATAGCTAGTTGCTGCCTTTTGCCATTCTGTCCCTGGGCTTTTATTTTGTCATTTTCTGTATTATTTTAATGTTACGTAATTTCCTCTCGTCCCCGTGCTTCTTTACCGTACTCTACCACGTACATGCGCAGCAGAAAACTTAACGCTGCCTGATATAACGGTGCAGCTCACTTGACACCAGTTTCTCATCTCCGTTGCTGGCTAATGTGATGACGATAGTTTTTATATTATGTTACAAGTAACAAGCATTCATGAATATTAACAACTTTAAATTGTATTTGAGGAGTAAGTGCAGTTGGTTAGATGTTAATTTGAAATCTCATGCAGTTGACGGATGATACAGGTAACTTCAGTAGGCTTTGTTTATTATTTGCTTGTGTATTCGTAAATACAACAGATGTAAATCTTTTTAACTGAACAATACAACTCTTTTATTGAAGTGCAAGCGTTTCTTGGCAAACCTCACATCATAGAACAAAATGAAAAACAAAAGGTTTATTATTGAGTTTTAAACTTTTCAGTGGATTTAAACCTTTAATGAAGTGGTGTCTGTTCATTCTCATCAGGAGAAATAACTCGGATACACAAAACCATAATCTCATACATTCTCACATACTAGTTTGTGAAGACTAATCTGTGAAGATTTACAAAGTTTGTGAACTATAAAACACTAGTGTACCTTTTTTTTTAAAAAAAACATCAGTTTTGTCTTAAATTCTTCTGTTAACCTTTGCTAAGCATCATTTATCAACACAAAGCTTTTCTTGCACCACTTTCTCTCACAAATTTATTATTCCATTATTTTTCCTATAAATACACAGCAAATAGAAGAACAGTACATTTCTGCACTTAGGGCTCAAAACACCTCAACAAATGAATAAAGAAAACACAGCTTATAGCAAACCTTAAAACGTATAATATAAACATGACTATTAAAACATTGCCAACAATTGAGCTGACTCTCAACCTGATGTCCTTCTATTCTTTGACAGTAGTCAGTACAACAACCAAACTAAGACTTACTGATCACAGTACATCAACCATCAGCCTCTTTTTGGTCTTTTCACTACTTCACTTTGCCATCATTATTTATTTAGGACTCTGCTTCGACTGACACTGCTTCATCTCCCTCCATCTCACAGCTAGTATGTGTTTTCTCCTCTTCACCAGTTCCGTCTGTCTCTGTATCCTCTCTCTGTGTCTCGTCTTGGCTCTCCATCGTCCCATTCTCAGCAGACTCTCCTTCCTCTTTCTCTGGTGACACCGACCCTGCTGCATCTTCCCCTTTATCATCTCCAGCCTCCTCTTTCTTCTCCTTTTCTTTTTCCTTCCTCTCTTTCTCTATTTTGGAGAGGCTGTGGCAGAGGGACTGGACATATGTGAACACACACATGGGGTCAGGGTTTTTACCCATCATGATCATGTCCTCTACTTCCAGCAGAGGGCAGCAGTCAGCCAGGGACCTGCCGGGGAGGTGACAGGGGACATGAAAAAGAGACACAACTGAGGAGGAGGAGGGACAAAGAGGTAACAGTCATTACAAAAACAGAGTGCTCCATCCACTCAAATGTGGCCCATGGTAACATTGTGCATCTTTGTCATACCTAGAGATTAAGTATCAATTTACATGATTTTGGATGAATATATTGGTGTGTGAGTGGTGCAAATGAACCATAACAGTAGTTGCAAATTTAAATCATTCTTTTCAGAGGTACTGGTTACAGCCACTTTAATTCTACAACAGTCAAATGTCCCTTTTCTTACTGGTGTAAGGTTTTCTGTCACAGTAAACTTTGTTGCACTATATTTTCTGTGTATAGTGTATAGAACATTTCTAGAGTGAGGCCGTTTCTCTCTCTGAGCAACACAGAGAGACTAATGCACGCTTTTATAACCAGCAGCCTGGACTACTGCATTGCTCTCCTTTCTTGTCTTCCAAAGAACAGAAACAAACAAACTGCAATTAATACAAAATGTAGCAGCAAGAGTTTTAACAAAGACCAGATGGAGAGCACACATTACGCCTATTTTAAAATCTTTACATTGGCTGCCTGTTTCTTTTCGTATTGATTTTAAAATTATTTTACTAGTTTTTAAGGCACTGCATGGCCTTGCACCAGACTACATATCAGAGATGCTTTTAGTGTATAAACCAAGAAGGCCTCTCAGATCCTCCACCTCCTCTCTTTTAGCTGTTCCTCATAACAGAACAAAACATTTGGTGACCCTGCTTTCAGCCATAACGCTCCTAAACTATGGAACAGCCAGCCGGAGGATCTGAGAGGAGCTGACAGAGATATTGAGACTTTTAAACGTAAACTAAAAATGTATTTAGTCAGTCTGGCTTTTATGTAGGGTTTAACAATTTTATTACTTACCTTTTACTGTAATATTGATTTAAATGTTATGTATGTATTCTATTTCTATGTATGTATTCATTCTTTTATTTATTTTTATTTATCTAATCAGTTTTATTGATATTTTTAGCCTTAGTTTTATTTCAACTCTTATCCTTACCCTTTTTAAATCTAGTTATTTTAACTATTTGTATTCTTAATTTTGATGCTTTAACTTGTTTTAATTACACATATTTTATTTTTAGTGTGCATTAGTCTCAATTTTATTTGAAAATATTTTAATTTTAATATGTATTATTATTATTATTATTATTATTATTATTATTATTATTATTATTATTATTATTATTATTATTATTATCTTCCCTTAATATGTCTTGCCATTGTTTTGTTTCTGCTTCTTTCTTGTTTTTCAATCGCTGTAAAGCAATTTTGGTTGCATTTGATTTGTATGAAAGGGGCTATATGAATAAAGTTTGTTTGATTGATTGATTGATTGATTGATTGATTGATTGATTGATTGATTGATTGATTGATTGATTGATTGATTGATTGATTGATTGATTGATTGATTGATTGATAAAGACAAAAAGAAGAAAGTATTCAATTCTCCATACTCTGCAGTTTGGAAGGCCAGAGTGAAGTTTTTCGCCCTCTCCTTTGGACTCAGGGAGCTGAAGTCAAAAGCATCAGGAAAGAAACGATGGATCAGAGCACAGAACGCCAAGCCATCACACCAGGATGACGAAAAGTTTTCTATGTTGACACCCTAAAACACAAAAGTACAGGAAGATGTGACATGAAAAGAAAGACAGAGCAAGTACATCCAAACCAATGCATAATTCCCTTTTAATTCTCTGGAATTCTTGAGATCTCATGAGTCTGCTTTAAACTGTGGGATCACCTCGTAGTTGCGAGTCTTGTTGTGACACCACTGGAGCATCTTCTGTTTGATTGTGGCTCCTGTTGCTGAAGCTGAAGCTGACTTCTGGATTTTGAAGTTGCGTGGTATTGGTGTCCTAAAAATGGCACAATTTTGCACAGTTTTGAGTGAAACCTTTACAGACCATCGTTTATCATGACTATTTTAATCTGTTTAGGATGTTGGGTGTCGCACAGTCACTTACTCTGGAGCCCCCTGCTGAAACTTGGCAATGATGTCGTTTTTAGCAGCCGCTCTAATGGAGCGAGCAGAGGGTCTCGGTCTGGAGAGAGAGGAAGGAGGAGGACCACTCTTTCTTTTTGGTTTCCCTTGCTTTTCCACTTCCTTACTCTGTCCTTTATCTTTTGTTTCCACATTTGCTTCCTTCACTGTTTTCTTCTTCTCCGCCCCTTTTGCGTCTTTTTCATTCACATCTTTTTCTGCCTCTTTTCCCTTTGCTTCTGTCTTTGTCTTTTCCTCTGTTTCACTCTTCATTTCTTCTTTGTTTTTATCCTTCATCTTCTCTCCCTCTCCCCCAGTCTCACAACTTGTGACCTTTTCCACCTGCCCACCTTTCTTGTCCTCCTCACTCTCCCCCTCATCATCTTTTTCTCCACTCGTCACCTTTGGATCCTTCGCATCTTTATCCTGTCCAGCCTCCTCTCCGTCACCTTCAGCCTGCTTTGATGCAGTGATCTCAGGCTTGTCTGTATCTTCTGCCCCGGCCTTATCTACTTCTTTATCTGTTTCTGAATCCTTGTCCACCATTACCCCCTGACCTTCTGCTGTGTCTACCGCTGCATTCTCTCCCCCCAGGTCTTTGCCCTCCTCCAGCTTTGGTTCATCTGTCTGGAGTATAAGCATGTCAAATAGAGTTTACGCAAATATGACAATTCATCTACAAAGACAATCTGACCAACAGGTTACAATGCATTCCTACAAGTCTAATTCACGTTTACAACTTTTACATCTGACTTTATTCATCTTTTCTACATTGTTTATGTGAAAAATCATTCTAAATAATGTTAAGAGCACTTCCGCCTGTGTTAAAAAACAGAATAACCATTTGTTGGTGGCACGAGAACAACTAAAGCATCTCCAGGATGATAATTAAACAATTTAAACTTCTGAGGAGAGATACAAGATGTTTGTAGAGTTAAACGTTTCCCAACTTTTTTTTCAGACATGCTTGCGCTGACCATCATGTAACATTCTTTACATTTTTCTTCACAGACCAAGAGGAGCTCCTCATCACCCCATCATTCATGATTGAGTCACTTGCAAATTAAAGAGAAGCACAGCTTTAACTCAAAACAATGTAACAAACTGTTTGCTCACACCACATACTCTCTCTTCATCCAGTCATTTATTTATACACACTTGTTTACTGTTGTTTAATTTGATGGTCTGGACGACAATGAAGGTGTTTTTTTTACTAAAGCATACTATGCATGCTTGTGTCTTTGACACAATGCTGACACTAAAAAATCTCAAACACTGGAAAAAATGCCCTCCAAAAACAAGAAAAAAATCTTATTTCAAGGTACTTTTAGAGAATACTACTAAACTGTGATCTTAAAATTAGCAGGTAAAGTTTATTTTAAGCAATATTTGGCCAGTATTTTAAATCTTAGTGTCTCAGAATAAGCCAGGAATGCTAACAATTAGTATTTTTTCACTTAAAAAATATTTTTGCACTAATACATGAAATGTATTAGTGCAAAAAACTTCTTCATTTGAGATATATTCGCCTTAATTTGTGTTGTATTATATTATATATTATGCACTTATCTAGGTTTAAGACCATCTTGTACTTGAAATAAGATGACAAAGTTTAATTTGAGCATTTTGAGATATAATGTCTTCTCATAGTTAGCTGGATATACGAATATTCAGTCATGTTGTTTTTTAGGAGAAGCCAGCTATGCTCAAAAGTTGGTGTTTCATTGTGTGAATGTAGTTTGAAGATGTATATTTTGATCTGATTTAGAAGAAACAGTTCCTGAAAACTGTAACCCACCCTTAAAAACAACAACTTTTCGTTCTTTCTTTCTTTCTTTCTTTCTTTCTTTCTTTCTTTCTTTCTTTCTTTCTCTGATAGATTCTCCAATGAAATGCATTTACTTAAATCAAGTAAAGTGTTTGTCTTAATTCAAGATTATTCGTCTTCTCAAATAAGATCTCAGCTTGAAAATGTATGAAATGTAAAATAAACCTTGTTTCTTCTAAATTACAACTCATAAGATCATTTCAAGATTGTTTGACTTAACAAGATATTCAAGATGCATTGTCTTAAAACAAGTTCCTCTATCTTGCTCAAATGTTACTTGTTAAGTAAATTTATCTTGAATTAAGTGGGACAAGACATTTTGACTAAAAATGAGACAATTTAACTTGGTAAGATTTTGAGTTTTTGCAGTGAATGATATGAATGAAAGTAACTGAAGGACCTGTATGAGTGAGAGCTTTATTCCTTCACTGCAGAGATACATTTAAGTTTCTGTTTAATCTACAAAAGCACCCTGTAGATTAAACTAATCTGATGACCGTGTTGTTAGGACCATTAAGAGGATAATATCAGTGTCTGAGATAACATAATGTAATATGTGCCTAAATTAGCTTCCTCTCTTTACTCTAGGGATGACGTGGTCACTGAACGTAGTGAGCAGAACGTAATGTGAGACCCCTGGCTCTATGGGATTTGTTGAGTATCTCAATCATTTGAATGCTGTCAAGAGGTCAGACTTCAGATGGAAAGTTTGGCCTTTATTAGTTTTAAAATCAGCCTACACTAACACAAGGTCAGATTTATTCCAAAGAAAGAGTTTACAATCTTATTTGGTTCTGCATTCAAAAGATATCACAAGTCGTTTCTGGTGCCACAAGTAATTCACCTGAGAAAGACACATTGGCATTATTAACTTGAGGGTCTTACAATCCTTCTCGACACTTTTCTAAAACCAGCAATTTCATGTCTTATCCAGAAAAACATTTAATTCAAAGATTGATCTGCTTGTCTGAAGTGCTTCATGTTTCTGTTCAAATGTCAGCATTAGGACCTGCTGCAGGAACAGTCACATCAGGTCAGGTGTTACAGCAGTGACTCATCGGAGAGAAAAGGAAACTCACTCACAGTAGTGTGTTTGGAGGGGATGAGCATGAGCATTACTTTGCATAGCTTGTGTGTCCCTGTGTAGTATGCTCTTAAGCCAGCAGCACAAACAGGTGTAGCACAGCCTCTCCTTTCATGCTGCCCAAACACAACACCTGCTATGCTCACAAATGCACTCAGTGTCTATTAATGGTACAGGTTGTTGCACTAGCCATGTGGGTTTAACAGAAAGAAAATGTGTCTTTTTTTAATCTGTGGTCAAAAAATAAAATGTAAAAACACAAACCTGGTTGTTGTTGTTGTTGGTGTCAGTGTGACTGTTACTCTCTGTGGACCCAGACGGCTCCTGACTTTGCAATTCTGCATCCATGTCCTGAACTGTCTGCGAATACAAGTCTGAATCAGCCTTAATGAAAGTAGTCCAAGACCTTTATAATGATCTCTTCCACCTTGTGGAGAAAGTTTTCATTCAGTCAAAGAGAACATCATCTTCACTGGAGCCCTGCTTCAAGTCTCACTCTCTCCTCGCCTCTAACCACTTGACTTTATGTCCTGGTCCTGTCTCCCTGTCTGCCCGTCTCTGTCGGCACTCCCCCCGTGTCTGAGATGTGTGTGTTGGTTTGTGGATATCCGCCTTCACCCCAGTTCTCCCAACAGTCCCCACCCTCCAGTGAGTGAGGATTCCTTTGCTTCTTTATCTGACCTTTCAAACAACACATGGCCCAGAAATAGACTCACAGTGACATAGGCATGGACCATTGGGCCAACAGCTGCGTCTGCTGTAGAAACCATGGCTGTACACACACATATAAAAAACACATGGATGTATGCAGTCAATTAAAAGAAAAATAAAATGCAATTGAAGTTATCTTCTACTTAACAAGACAGTCCAATGTGCATTAAAACAGGACAACATCAGGTTTGAATGTCAATTTCAAACCGTTTTTAACTTGAAAAAATATGTTTTCACCATAAAAATAACGTGCGGAAACAGTCAAACATGAGAATAATGTATTCAACAGGGCTAAACACAGGATCACAGAGTCTGCTGGTACATATGTCAAATTGGTGTCAGAGTTCGACTAACACTGGCAGAGCTAGCAACACAGCAGGTAAACATCCACAAACCTGTGATGGCACAGCCTTGCTCCAGTCGTGTGGTTTTATGCCAGGTTAAGCCCGACACAGCCTACAACAACGTTATTTCCAATTTCTAGATCAAAATACAGACCAACATGTCGTACTACGAGATGCCATCTGTCATCTGTTCATTCTTTTTGAATATAAACTTCACCATCTTGCTAATGATGGAATAAGTTTTCCAATGGTGTAAACTCAAAACTGGTAGATATACTGTACATGTGGCTAGACATTGGATCATAGGGCTGTCCAACCTGAACTATGTTACTATTCATTCAAGTCAAAGCAGATGGTTGTAAAAATAAATGTCTATTCCCTCTCTGTCATTATCTCCTCCAAACCCTTACCCCCTCCCTCTCCTCCCCTCTGCTGTCTTGGGGGCTATAAATGTGTCAAAGCCTTCTTGTGTATCCATCCCACTCCCTCTCTCTTTCTAAGTGTGTGTGTGTGTGTGTGTGTGTGTGTGTGTGTGTGTGTGTGTGTGTGTGTGTGTGTGTGTGTGTGTGTGTGTGTGTGTCTTTACCTCACATAGAATCATGTTGAACTCATGCATAGTGTAGCTAAATGTTGATCAGAACACCACAGAGTTTCAAATGATAAACCCTGACATGATTTGAATACACAGCCTCCTGATTAGGGGTCAGACGGGCTAAAGATGCTACAGTACTGTAAGTGATTATTCATGTACAAGTAGTTAGCTGTTTACGAAGGTCAAAATTTTAGATCTGAAAAAGCAACTGGACTTCGTAGAAAGTCTTGAAGACATTTAACCTCTCCCCCAAAGGGCTATCTTCTCAGACAAGCTTTGAGTTGCAATTAATTGAGATTCTTGAAGATGCTTTAATTGGGAACTCTATACAATGCTTGACCCTGACGTGATTTGAACACGCAGCCTTCTGATCTGGAGTCAGACGCGCTACCGTTGCGCCACAAGGTCAGAAATTTCAGGAAGAAACAGAGCTTCATAGAGAAAAGGCTTGACTTAAACAGCATTGAAAAGATTCTTAATTGAAATTATGTTCTTCTACTTATGTCAATTATGAATGTTTCATAAAGACCAGAATAAACAACATAATGTTGAATTAAAGGGAAAAGGACGTTGAAAAGAGTAAAGTCAGTGATTACTATCAAGGTACAAGACCAGGTGTTGGAAGAAGCCCTTTGGAGACAAACTGACTATCTCTTAATTTAAACAACATTCATTTTCAAGTCACCAACTTACTTAAGAGAGCATTTTTGAAAGCAATTGTTATTCTGGAACACAGTTACCACAACGCATATGGCATCCTTGACCCTGACGTGATTTGAACACGCAGCCTTCTGATCTGGAGTCAGACGCGCTACCATTGCGCCACAAGGTCTGAAATCATAGGCAACAAGAGAGCTTCATAGAGTAAAGGCATGGCTTAAAAATCATTGAATAGATTCTGCATTGCAGTTTTGTTAATTTTGTTTTTCAATTGTAAGTATTTCATAAATAACAGAATGAGTAATGCATTAAAAATAATAGATTTTGGGTAAAAGAAAAAAAAGTGTTCAAAGAGTAAAGTCAGTGATTACTATTGAGCTACAAACCCAGGTGTTGGAAGAGGCCCTTTGGAGACAAACTGACTATCTCTTAATGTCACCATCATAAGTGTTCATTGTTTTGTAATAATTCATTTTATAATTATTCTTTTTTTTAATGAAATAGTAACTTAAGAGAGCATTTTTGCAAATAACTGCTAATTTTGACAATGCTTTCTCTAAAGACTTCAGGATTTCTGACCCTGACGTGATTTGAACACGCAGCCTTCTGATCAGGAGTCAGACGCGCTACCATTGCGCCACAAGGTCAGAAACTTCAGGAAGAGACAGAGCTTCATAAAGAACAGGTTTGATTTAAAAAGCATTGAATAGATTCTGCATTGCTTTTTTGTTAATTTTCATTTTGTCAGTAATGATTGTTTGTAAAGACCAGAATAAACAACATAATATTGAATTAAAGGGAAAAGGATGATGAAAAGAGTAAAATCAGTGATTACTATTAAGCTGCAAGACCAGGTGTAGGAAGAAGCTCTTTGGAGACAAACTGACTATCTCTTAATTTAAACAACATTCATTTTCAATGCACCAATTTAATTAAGAGAGCATTTTTGAAAGAAATTGTTATTCTTGAACATGCTTTCCCAGAACACTTTGGCATCCTTGACCTTGATATGATTTGAACACGCAGCCTTCTGATCTGGAGTCAGACGCGCTACCATTGCACCACAAGGTCAGAAGTCATAGGCAACAAGAGAGCTTCATAAAGAAAAGGCTTGGGTTAAAAAGCATATAATTCTGCATTGCAGTTTTGTTAATTTTGTTTTTTTAATTGTTAATATTTCATAAATAACAGAATGAGTAATACATTAAAAATAATTGATTTTAAGTAAAAGGAAAAAAAGTGTTGTAAAGAGTAAAGTCAGTGAATACTATTGAGCTGCGAGGCCAGACGTTGGAAGAGGCCCTTTGGAGACAAATTGACTATCTCTCCATGTCACCATCATTTTTCTTCGTCCTGGAATAATCCATGTACAAGTGAACTCTTTACTTAGGAGAGAATTTAATCATAGATTTGTTATTCTTCACAACGCTCACCCCAATGCATACGGCATCCTTGACCTTGACGTGATTTGAAACGCAGCCTTCTGCTCTGGCGTCAGATGCACTACCGTTGCGCCACAAGGTCAGAAGTTTCAGGAAGAAACAGAGCTTTCATGAAGAAATGGCTTGACTTAAAAAGCATTGAACAGATTCTGCATTGCTATTTTGTTAATTTTCATGTTGTCAGTAATAACTGTTTGTAAAGACCATAATAAGTAATGCAGTAAAATAATTAACGTTGGTCACAGGGAAGTAAAGTCTGAAGACCTAAAGTCATATTATTATTGAGCTACAAGGCCAGGTGTTGAAATAAGCCCTTTGGAGACAAAGTGACTTTCTCTTAATGTCAACACCATGATTTTTCTTTGTTTTGTAATAATTCATTTTTTAATGAAATGGTAACTTAGGCTACCTTTGCTTTCTCTAAAGACTTCAGGATATTTGACCCTGACGTGATTTGAACACGCAGCCTTCTGATCTGGAGTCAGACGCGCTACCATTGCGCCACAAGGTCAGAATTTTCAGGATGACACAGAGCTTCATAGAGAAAAGGCATGACTTCAACAGCATTGAATAGTTTCTGCATTGCAGTTTTGTTAATTATGTTTTTCAATTTTAAATATTTAATAAGTAAATAAATGAGTAATGCATTAAGACAATTGATTTTGAGTAAAAGAAAAAAAGTGTTCAAAGATTAAAGTCAGTGATTACTTTTGAGCTGTAAGGCTAGATGTTGGAAGAGGCCCTTTGGAGACAAACTGACTTTATCTTAATGTCACCATCATATGTTTTCTTTGTCCTGGAATAATCTATGCACAAGTGAACTCTTTAATTTGGTGAATTTTGCATAAATTTGTTTTTCTTGAACACGCTTACAACAATGCATACGGCATCCTTGACCTCAACGTGATTTGAACATGCAGCCTTCTGATCTGGAGTCAGACACACTACCATTGCGCCACAAGGTCACAATTTAAATACAAAAACAAAGCTTCATAAAGAAAAGGCTTGTTGTAAATATAGTAGATTCTGCATTGCAATTTTGTTCATTTTGTTTTGTAAATTCTAAAGGTTTTTTGAAAAAAAAAAAAAAAAGTAATTCATTAAAATAATTCATTTAGAATCACAGAGATGAAATTTGTTGAAAGAAGTCCTGTTAGTGATAACTAGAGGCACAAGGCCAGATGTCGTAAGCAGGCCTTTGGGGTGAATTTTACTGTATCTTGATGTGTACAGGATGATTTTTCTACCTTTTCAATTTTTGTGATTATTTATCATCAAGTCAACAGTTAACTTCAAAAAATATTATAATGAAAATGCTTTCACTACTGAGTTCAGCATCCTTGACCATGACATGATTTGAACACGCAGCCTTCTGATCTGGAGTCAGAAGCACTACCATTGCGCCACAAGGTCAGAAACTTTAGGAAGAGACAGAGCTTCATAAAGAAAAGGTTTGATTTAAAAAGCATTGAATAGATTCTGCATTGCTTTTTGTTAAGTTAATGATTGTTTGTAAAGACCAGAATAAACAACATAATGTTGAATTAAAGGGAAAAGGATGTTGAAAAGAGTAAAGTCAGTGATTACTATCTGCAAGCTGCAAGACCAGGTGTTGGAAGAAGCCCTTTGGAGACAAACTGACTATCTCTTAATTTAAACAACATTCATTTTCAAGTCACCAATTTACTTAAGAGAGCTTTTTTGAAAGCAACTGTTATTCTTGAACATGCTTTCCCAGACCACTTTGGCATCCTTGACCTTGACGTGATTTGAACACACAGCCATATGATCTGGAGTCAGACGCGCTACCATTGCGCCTCAAGGTCAGAAATCATAGGCAACAAGAGAGCTTCATGAAGAAAAGTCTTGACTTAAAAAGCATTGAACATTTTCTGCATTGCATTTTTGTTAATTTTGTTTTGTTTTCATGACTAGAACAGAATGAGTAATGCTTTAAGATGATTGATGTTTAATAAAAGAGAGAAATGTGTTCAAAAGAGTACCACCTCCACCAGCCACATCACACCTTTCATGCAGCAACTCCACTGGCTTCCCATTAAGTACCGCATCATTTTCAAGATTCTGTTACTCACCTTCAAGGCCATCAACTACTTAGCTCCTCAGTACCTCATTGACTTCCTCCATACAAAAATACCCACCCATAGCCTCAGGTCCTCCTCTTCCACCCAACTCACCCTCCCACCTGCTTGCTTGACCACAATGGGGTAGAGAGCCTTCAGTCGCTCGGCCCCCCGCTTCTGGAACTCTCTCCCCCTGGACGTACACAATTTGACCTCTCTCACCACCTTCAAATCCAGCCTAAAAACTCACCTTTTCCACCAAGCATACTCACTCTAATCCGTCTCTTTGGGACTGGAATGACCCCCCCCCTTTCATTTTTCTAGTATTGTATTCTTTATTCTAATGTATTTATGTATTGATTTACTGTTGAGTGTTGCTTTTATTATTGCTGTGTTGTAAGGTGACCTTGGGTGTCCAGAAAAGCACATATAAATGAAATGAATTATTCTTATTATCTGCTGGTGTTTGTCCACTGTATTTGATCAAGTTAAAAGTCAACACGGCATCTATCAGGAGATCTAAGAGCACTTCATGCTTCCACCTGAAGGTACAGATTTCCTTTTCCAGCCGGACAGAACCTACTTAAAGTGCTAAAACTAGAGAACTTGTGGGGTATAAGAGATTGCGACAATGCTGATTTTTGAAGCTTGACTTTGGTTGTAAATCCTTTCACAGCCAGAAAATGTCACCAGCAAGGCAGAGTCAGAAATATCCATCTCAGAGGCTGCCTGAGGAGAAGTGCCTGCACATACGAAAAAAAAAAAAAAAAAAAATCCTTACTTATTTTTGTGCATTGCCTTTACACTGCTTGGCAGTACCTGCACCCAAATTGACTTGAAGCTCTTTGTTCCTCTTACTGATCTTGTTTCCTCTTGTCTAGATCTTTGCTTGTGTTGTTCTTGTTCTCGTATGTACGTCGCTTTGGATAAAAGCGTCTGCTAAATGACATTGTAACATTCAGATTGTGTCCAGTACTTATTTGACGTCAGATGAACCGCCTCATGTCCAAGTGGAAAGAGAGGCACGACTGGATAAACAGTGGAAGATACTGAAAGTTGATGTGGCTGACTTGCTGGATGTTTACGCCAAGCTAACCAAAATCAAACATCTGAAATTATTTTAGATTGAGATTTTTAGGCTTTTAATACTTCCCTTTGCCTGTAATCAATGTAGATTATATGAACCTTTGATTAGATTAACATTTTAGTGATACCTGTTGTATAAAAGTAAGTTTTTGGACGCAAATTGAACATGCAACCCTCTCAAGTAGTAAGGTGTACATTTTCTCCTCCGCACAAATATTTTTAAGATGAGAGTTGATGTTCCCTATACTCCCCTGAACCTGAGGCCCATACAATTAAGCTGGATTTGTGGTCAGTGTAGAAGCTGGGAGGTTTACTAGTGTAGGTCTCATCTACTTAGAGTTCGATCAGCAGGCTAACTCCATATGCATAATGGTCTGGCTAAAGTGCTCAGTCAACCATTGTCAGTTGTGACAAGATTTTAAAGGTTGCCAATATAGAATAGTTAGCCATGAGTCTTCAGTCTGATGCCCATGTAGAAAGACAACCCGAGTTTTAAATTCAAGTTCAGACAATTACAGTTTAACACCCAAGGAATCAAAGAGAGTTAAGGTAGTTTCAGAATCTTTATTCAAGTAAATTCATTTTTCTGCAGCAGGTATCCACCATCTAGTATTTACCCTGTAAGAAAAGAGAAAAATCAGTACCAAGCCAGGTAAGACAGTCACAGTCAATGTGCTCATAAATGCTACCCACCTTGCCCTTAACAGGTGCAGCTATGGGTTGCTGGGGCTGGGGGACTCTAACACTAATTTCCTGAAGAGTGTACTGGGGAATGTAGTATCTCTGGTAGTGAACATCTTGGAAGTTGTCTCTTCCTTGCTCATAGCTGCTAGAAGAGTGAGTGATGGTGCCTGGAGGATACTGGCCAGTCATGAACATGTAGTCGTAGTAAGGATGAACACCCCAGGTTCCAACCATGTCAGAGTTTGGCTGAAGCTCGCTGGTGTATTCTACTGAGGCAGCTTCTTCCACCAGAGGGGAAGGAGCAATGTAGCCTTGTGCTCCAGTTTCCCTCTGGGAGGCTCCATGCTCATAGCTTCCCTCATAACCAGACAGGTCTCCTCCCTGGTACACTGGTCCTTGTGGTGCACTCAGAGCCTCAGGAACACCATAGCCTTCATCTCCAGTGATGAAGCTGAGAGGTTGAACAGCCCAGTTGACATCTGAGGAAGCAAGAAAACGGTCATGTGCTGAGTCTTTTAATTAAACTTGCAATTGTAGAAGCTTATAAAGTTACAGTACCTTGTGGGCCTTGCTGAAAGCCTGGTCCAGTCATGGCAAAGTTAGCTGGGTTAGGGACTGCTGCCTGTTGGCCTGCTCCAGAATGGCCAACAAGTGATGCAGAGAGTCCCCGAACTGCAGGTTGAGCAAATCCAGTCTCTTCCTCAGGCTGGTAAGACAGGCCTGATGCGCCTCCAGAGGGAGCATAGCTGGATGCCCCAGGAGCATAGCTTGATGCCCCAGGAGCATAGCTTGATGCCCCAGGAGCATAGCTTGATGCCCCAGGAGCATAGCTGGATGCCCCATGACCAGATCCAAAAGTAGGCACAGCACTTGAATAACTACCACCAGAAGTGCTGGGATCATAGCCTGGTCACAAGATATTTCAGTTAGTCACTAAAAATGTTCAGTACAATGCAATCTCAACAACAGTTTAGGATACTTTACCTGTCTTAACAGGAAGGCAGCAGATCTCCACAATCAGCAAGGCAAAGAGGGAAACACTGAAACAAATAAAAGGAACAGTAAGCAGGTGTAGTTCAGCAAAAAAAGTTAAACAGTCAAAGAAAATGAACAATTACTTACCTTGTGAAGACCTGAGAAGAAGCCATGTTGATGCTGGATAGTGATGCCAGACACTGCTGTACCAAAGAACTGTGAGGCTTTATATATGTCTCAAAAGATCAGCCTGACCAATCAGGGCCTAACGAGTTAACGACAGACAGCTGCTGGTGAATGGGCTCTGCTGAATGGTTGGTAGAGCAAGCATGAGCAATTAAGGCGTTTTTCGACTGCAGGAACTTTATCCCAGATCTAGGGACTTTACCCCTGAACTACGTGCTCCAGAGGAACCAGGGTCGAAACGTAGTTCAGGGATAGATAATCTCCCCCATGGAAATCCCCTGCTATGGGGGTAATACTTTTCAAAGGTCCTGGGACTTTCGTTTAAACTCAACGGTGTTTGTGGAGTTTACACTGGGCGGCTGTGGCTCAGTGGGTAGAGTCAGTTGTCTAACAATCGGAAGGTTGGGTGTTCAATCCCAGCTCTGGCAGTCACATGCCAAAGTGTCCTTAAGCAAGACACTGAACCCTGAATTGCTCCCTCTGTTGTTCAGAGCTGTGTGAATGAGAATGAGTTAGATTAGCTAACACTGATGGTCCCTCACTGTAGCAGCCCCTTCCATCAGTGAGTGAATGGGTATGAATGGGTGAATGTGATGATTAGTGTAAAAGTGTTTTGAGTGGTCAGAAAAAGTGCTACATAAGTCCAAGTCCATTACAAAAACACAGAGGGAGTTCTTGGGAATGCATACTAGTTTAGTTTTTTATTAAGATTTCAAAATATTATTCAATATAATTTTTTTTCTCCATACGTCACTGCCCTGATTTGCACAATCTACCCGGGACTTCAGCCCAAGGTCAAAACGCCGACAACAATTTAGGCACATGAACCTTTTAATTCTGGGGAAAGTAGTTCTGGGGCTAAAAGACCCCGGAACTCTTAGTCGAAATGCACCTTTAGTGTAACTTCGGACAGGTGAGAGCAGTGTTTGCTCAGGGTGTTTGCAGAGGCTGAATTCAGGAATCAACCTTTTTTAGTTTGAAGACACCTGGCTCATACTGTGTGCTGTTCAAATTGTTCAGTTTATGTAAAGCTGGATTTATTCAATCAGATGTCCAAACTGTGACCCTTGAGACACATTACCTTTTATTGACAGACATGTCTAAAACATTTGGTAGATAAAAAAATGGAAGGATAAAACATGGGTTGAACAAGTAACCTGAGGTAACTGTTTGATCATTGAATTTAGATATAAGGACAAAACAACACAGAGCCAACACGCACTGAGAACGCGTCCGACTTTGTGCCAAGTATGCGGACACAACTCTCACTTTGGTCGTACAGGGATTGGATAGCTCGCAGTAGCGGCCCCCGAACTCCATACTCCCATAGTACCCCCCACAAGAGCCCCCATGGTTCTTGTGACTTCTCTAAGTCCACAAAACACATGTAGACTGGATGGCCAAACTCCAATGCCCCATCCAGGAGCCTCGCAAGGGTAAAGAGCTGGTCCACTGTCCCGCGGCCAGGACGAAAACCACATTGTTCCTCCTGTATCCAAGGTTCGACCTCCAGTGTGATACCCCTATAATTGGAGCACACTCTCCGGTCCCCCTCTTTAAAAATGGGAACCACCACCCCGGTCTGCTACTCCACAGGCACTGTCCCAGACCTCCACGCGACACTGAAGAGGCATGTCAGCCAAGACAGCCCAACAATGTCCAGAGCTTTCAGCATCTCAGGGCGAATCTCATCCACCCTCGGCGTCTTGCCACTGGGGAGCTTTTTGACTACCTGAGTGACCTCTGAAAGGGAAATGGACGAGACCCCCCCCCCCCCCGGGTCTTCAGTCTCTGCCTCCTCTTCGGAGAACGTGTCGGCTGGATTTAGGAATTGCCCTAACTTCCTCCCACATAGGACACCCATGTCATTATGGATTGTGATTGTTTGACGTCTTTTTTACATTACACAAATGTGATCGTTTTGCTTGGACAGCTATCCCCTTGACCCAACCTCAGATAAGCAGAAGAAAAATGGATGGACAAACAGAGCAGTTTTCAAATTGTTTATCACTAACACTTTTTGGGGGTCCTTCTTCCACAGTGAAACATTACAGGTCATTATCTTGTACTCTACAGAAATGTGTATTTAATTATAACATAAAGCACCAACCTATGAGCAAATGATAAGCCTCTCATGTTAACTGGTATGAGAATAACCATCATAAACACAGCCCCTCCTTCATTACAAAGTACAGTTTAACAAAAGAGCTGCATTTGAAAAATGGAAACCAAATTTCCCTCCCCAGGATAAATAGTGATTCTGAATAATGTTTTCGGTATACAGCAGCACTGCTGGGGATCTTGGATCTTACTAGTGTAGGTCTCAACATCTTAGAGTTTGATCAGCAGGCTAACTCCATATGCATAATGGTCTGGCTAAAGTGCTCAGTCAACCATTGTCAGTTGTGACAAGATTTTAAAGGTTGCCAATATAGAATAGTTAGCCATGAGTCTTCAGTCTGATGCCCATGTAGAAAGACAACCCGAGTTTTAAATTCAAGTTCAGACAATTACAGTTTAACACCCAAGGAATCAGAGAGTTAAGGTAGTTTCAGAATCTTTATTCAAGTAAATTCATCTTTCTGCAGCAGGTATCCACCATCTAGTATTTACCCTGTAAGAAAAGAGAAAAATCAGTACCAAGCCAGGTAAGACAGTCACAGTCAATGTGCTCATAAATGCTACCCACCTTGCCCTTAACAGGTGCAGCCATGGGTTGCTGGGGCTGGGGGACTCGAACACTAATTTCCTGAAGAGTGTACTGGGGAATGTAGTATCTCTGGTAGTGAACATCTTGGAAGTTGTCTCTTCCTTGCTCATAGCTGCTAGAAGAGTGAGTGATGGTGCCTGGAGGATACTGGCCAGTCATGAACATGTAGTCGTAGTAAGGATGAACACCCCAGGTTCCAACCATGTCAGAGTTTGGCTGAAGCTCGCTGGTGTATTCTACTGAGGCAGCTTCTTCCACCAGAGGGGAAGGAGCAATGTAGCCTTGTGCTCCAGTTTCCCTCTGGGAGGCTCCATGCTCATAGCTTCCCTCATAACCAGACAGGTCTCCTCCCTGGTACACTGGTCCTTGTGGTGCACTCAGAGCCTCAGGAACACCATAGCCTTCATCTCCAGTGATGAAGCTGAGAGGTTGAACAGCCCAGTTGACATCTGAGGAAGCAAGAAAACGGTCATGTGCTGAGTCTTTTAATTAAACTTGCAATTGTAGAAGCTTATAAAGTTACAGTACCTTGTGGGCCTTGCTGAAAGCCTGGTCCAGTCATGGCAAAGTTAGCTGGGTTAGGGACTGCTGCCTGTTGGCCTGCTCCAGAATGGCCAACAAGTGATGCAGAGAGTCCCCGAACTGCAGGTTGAGCAAATCCAGTCTCTTCCTCAGGCTGGTAAGACAGGCCTGATGCGCCTCCAGAGGGAGCATAGCTGGATGCACCTCCAGAGGGAGCATAGCTGGATGCCCCAGGAGCATAGCTGGATGCGCCTCCAGAGGGAGCATAGCTGGATGCCCCAGGAGCATAGCTGGATGCCCCAGGAGCATAGCTGGATGCCCCATGACCAGATCCAAAAGTAGGCACAGCACTTGAATAACTACCACCAGAAGTGCTGGGATCATAGCCTGGTCACAAGATATTTCAGTTAGTCACTAAAAATGTTCAGTACAATGCAATCTCAACAACAGTTTAGGATACTTTACCTGTCTTAACAGGAAGGCAGCAGATCTCCACAATCAGCAAGGCAAAGAGGGAAACACTGAAACAAATAAAAGGAACAGTAAGCAGGTGTAGTTCAGCAAAAAAAGTTAAACAGTCAAAGAAAATGAACAATTACTTACCTTGTGAAGACCTGAGAAGATGCCATGTTGAAGCTGGATAGTGATACCAGACACTGCTGTACCAAAGAACTGTGAGGCTTTATATATGTCTCAAAAGATCAGCCTGACCAATCAGGGCCTAACGAGTTAACGACAGACAGCTGCTGCTGAATGGTTGGTAGAGCAAGCATGAGCAATTAGTGTAACTTCGGACAGGTGAGAGCAGATGTATGCAGTGTGCTCAGGGTGTTTGCAGAGGCTGAATTCAGGGATCAACCTTTACTGAGCGTTGTTCAAATCGTTCAGTTTATGTAAAGTTGAATTTATTCAATCAGATGTCCAAACTGTGTGACCTATGAGCAAATGATAAAAAGCCTCTCATGCTAACTGGTATAAGAATAACTGTCAAACACGCAGCCCCTCCTTCGTTACAAAATACAGTTTAAGAGCTGCATTTGTAAAATGGTAACCGAATTTCCCTCCCTGGGATAAATAAAGTATTTCTGCTTCTGATTCTGAATGATGTTTTCGGTATACAGCGGCACTGCTGGGGATCTTGGACCCCATAGAAAAAGTGTCACATTGGGCCCAACCACTTCGCCACTTCGTAAGCTCTGATATTTTAGTCCTGCTGTCACTCATTGGCCCTCAGAATTGCCCTAACTTCCTCCCACATAGGACGCCCCTGGAATTATGGATTGTGATTGTTTGATGTCTTTCTTACATTACACAAATGTGATCATGACTCTGCAGTTTTGACCACACCAAATGGGAGATTTTTTGTGTGTGTGTGTTTCTAAAACTAAGTAATTCACACATATGCTGGTATTTGATTGATAGTTTGTAATGCTAGGCCTGGTAAAGGTAAGTTCCTGTCTAATCACATTTCATCAAAACACTACACTAGTCTGCAAAGTAGCATGTAACAAATAGTAGAGGTAGTAAACAAATAAACCAAGTCAGTAAAACGTGCCATATACAGTATTACCTTACAATAAAGCAAGGTAAAATAATAATGTGCCATTAAGTAGAAGTAAATAGTAGTGGTGGGCATAATGATTCTGTGGTATCGATATATATCTAATAAAATATTGATACTAATTAATAAATGTGAAATAAAAGCGCATGTGTCACTCCTGATTCTTTTATGGTAACTTACTTCAAAGTGTTGTACCGACAAATTCAGAGACATCATGATCACAGTGTCATTTTAACAGTAGGCATGGTGAAGAGGCTGTTTGAAGCTTTCCACTCATATAATTTAAATAGAGGATGTTTATTATTTGTGTTATTCTAAATTTATTTCATTGTTTAAAAAAGGCCAGCAAAGGATTTGCATATTAAAGTTTTTAAATTAACAGCATTGCTATTGCTATTGCTGAACTAACTGGTGAAGAAGGCCAGCTCAGTCTTGGACCCTGTGGAGGTGGTGGCTGACAGGAGAATTATGGCCAAGCTGTCGTCTCTGATGGACTTTTTTTTATACATATATATATTCTTGTACTGTACTGTGAAGTAATGATAGTCTGTTTCTATCCCTGCTTCAGGGTTGGATTCTAATTCATTTTCATGAATCCGTTTCTTCTGGAAGTCAGTCTATTGCAATTTCATTGGAAAGCCAAAAGATGGCGCCAAAACATCAAACAGAGAGTTCTCCTTCTGACATACTGAATAATCAAGTTAGCCTTATTCATAATATACTGATATCATTTTGTGTATTGGTAGATTTAGGTTACATTCACTTATGGGTAACTGGTAACATAATGCTTGTTTGACTAAGAGACTGGTGAGGAGGCACAGCTGTATCAAATTAACTAATTTAGCTCTGTTCTCTGGACATCAGTTCATGGGACAACATATTCCCAAAGTATCTTTTGACCAGTTGTTTACCCCTTAATTTCACCAGCAACAAACTCCCGAGTTCGTCTGATTGGACCAGTCAAAGGCAGAGATGTCAAAAGTGGGCTACACAACTTACAACTTACAGTCGATCAGTTCTATTTATCTTTTGCAGCCACAGGTGGTATGAAGGGGGGCAATAACCTGGAGAAAATATTGGTCAAGCTCAGTTTGGAGCCAGAGCACAGACGGACTCTCAGCATCCCTCCTAAAGCCTGACAGCGGCAGCTGCAACATGCGCGTCCTTCTCGCTCGATCCTCACATCTGATGCTATGATCTGATGGGAAGAGCACTGTGCGGGTGGTATGGACAATGGGATAGCTGTAGGAGGTTATAGCATCACGTAAGTGTACATTCTGCCCCGAAAACACTCAGTCTTCTTCATGATCCCGTGCACTAGTGAAAGTTGACCCTATAGGACTGTGGATGTGGAAGCCAGAAACAAGGGGGGATACTTAAGTGAATTGGTTACAGTCATGCAGGTCACATTGAAAAGCATTAATTTGTGCGTATTCATGTTATTTGTATGGTTCCTGAGTATAAAACATACAACAAAACTTTTGAAAATTAGTGCCATAGCTTGTAGTTTTTGTGTTTGTCAAAATAATGTCTCACTTATATCTAAAGATGCTGTATGAGCCATCTTTTTTTCAGATTACCCCCTCGAAAGGAAAAGATGTAGGAAAAAGTAAGAAAAAAAATTCTGCAGCTGGAAGTCATTTCTGTTGATCATCCTTTAGACTCACTTCACCCTCTTTTTGGGGGGTCTTGATGGTCTTGACAATCAGGATGGTTTTCACAGTTGTGTAGAAGTTTGGATGAAAAAGAGGCTGTATAAGCTGTGCATGTTTCCTCTTCTGTTCTTAATTTGCAGCTCCCCTCTGTATTGTGTTCAAATCATTGGCTTTGGTTATTTCTGCAAGACAACTTGTCATCTTTTCAACAACTGGGGTTATAAAACAGGAGACCTAAAGCAGGGTTTCTGGCCTACAACAAACTTGTACAGTTTGAGACACGATCTTAGAAGTGTAACCTTAATTTTAACTCAGCATTTTTACATGCAGAAAGAACCTGAGGTCATTCTGTTTGAAATATGTTTGCAAACCCTCTGCAGCATCTGATCCTCCGATCACTTTTCCAGTGATACTCTGCTGGGCATGTACCGCAGCCAGTTTCTCTTCATGTCTCTTTTAGAGTGACTTCTGAATTTAGATGGTTTGCAAATATTTTTAACCCTTTATTTAATCAGAAATAGTGCAAAGACAACATATCAAATGTTGAAACTGAAAAATTTTATTGTTTTTTGAAAAATGTACTCTCATTTGAATTGTATGCCAGAAACACATTTCAAAATAGTTAGGAGCAGGGTGTGTTTGTTATTTTGTTGCATCACCTCTTTCAGCAGCACTTTGATTTTTTTTTGCTCATAGTACAAAGCACATTCATTCATTCTTTCATTCATTCTGTAAATGTTTGGGAACCTATGATACCAATCTCTAGATTAAAAAAAAAATCTTGTCCCATTATTGTCAGATATAGAAATTTGTCTGCTCAGTCTGGGGTCTACTTTATTCTATTTTTTGTCTTATGATATGTCAAATGTTTTCAATAGGTGACCCATCTGGACAGCAGGCAGACCAGCTTTGCTGAAATACCCTGAAAAAGACATCGTCTGGAAGACAGCATATGTTGCTCCAAAACTGTATATATTGATCAGCATTAATGGTCCTTCCCCAGATGACTTTCTCTTTCCATGGTACAGTTTCTAACCCACATTTGTGGATACAGCAATGAAGTGTGTTCACAGACACTGTTTTTTGGAAGTAATTTGGAGTTATGCAGGGACTTCCACCGCAGAGTAATGTCTGTTTTTAATGCAATGCTCTGAGGGCCTGTAGATCACGGCCATCCAGTGTGGATTTTTCAGCCTTGTCTCATATTCTCTAAAGTTATTAATATTTTGTACTATAGTTAATAAAACTCCTGATATTCTTTGCGATTTTACGTGGAGGAACATTGGGAACTTGTTGAACTATTTGCTCATGCATGTCATAGAGTGACAATTTTCCCTTATGAGAGCCCTTTTGTACCCAATCATGTTACTGACCTCTTGCAAGTTAACCTAATTGGTCGGGAGATGTTCCTCCAGGGTTTCTTTTTTATCATCACACAACTTTTTCAGTCTCTTTTTGGCAATGTCGGTACTTTTTAAAAATGTGTTGATGCATTTAAAATGAGCTTATCATTTTCGTAAATCAACATTTTTCAGTCTCAACATTTCATATATTGTCTTAGTGCTCTTTTAAATTAGATACATGGTTTAAATGATTTGCAAACCATCAAAAGCTGTTTTTATCAACATTTTCCACAGTGTTCTTAACAGTATTCTCAATGAACTGATTGTCACTGACAGAGGTTTAGTTCTCCACTGGGATTGTGATGGGTTGCTCTTGAACTTCTTAAACATTAACCAGGTCCTCGTTGGTTGTTCTGTGTTTAACCCTGTTGGGCAAATGGACATTGATTTCTTCATAGTCTGTTTGTGGAGGTGTTGATTTAAAAGGTATTTTCAATCATACATGGTTACATCTCAATCACTGAACCTCAGACAGTTTATTCTATTTTAAGTTCCTCAAACATCTGCCTGTCATGCAGATACATATACGCTGTCCAAACATCACAAAAGAAAATATATAAAGGTAGGAACACACCATCTGATCCAAAGCTGCCAAGTAATAATATACAGTCCAATACATACCTTTGCAAATATATATGTGAAAAGCCATAGTTAGGAAAATCATAGTACCAGGGAAATGCTGCATATTTTATGACACCAAATGATCCCATAAGTCATGTGCATCATTTTTTTTTAAACATTTTTTACTTCCTGTTGAACATCTTTTAAGAAAGAAGAGGTAGTGAAAGAGATGGAGAAAGCGAGTCTTGTGGTTTGTCTCTATTTCTGAACCATTTTATAAAAAATCAAGATGATGAAATCTAACCAGAAGTTGCTTATGTTTGCACTTTCTAGTTGGTATAACTGTTTGACTGCTGGTTATGAAACACATGCATTTGGAAATTTAAATAATTGTGTTATCTAGCTGAAAGTAAAGTACTGAAACAACACATCTCAGTCTAATAACCAGGGGGGCATAGCTGACAGCAGGTAGGCCTAGCTTCATTCAATGACAGGTGAATGCCAGCCTGGATGTGCCAAGATAAACAAGCCCATTTATCATCAACACTTTAAGTCATGGTTATCAAAAAGTTAAAAATGACGACTTCCATTGATTCTCAGGAATAAATGTTCCTAGCTAAGAACAGTTCAGCAAATAAACTGTGGTGAACATTGGGTTTGAATAAACAACATCTTAAAAGTTAACAGTTACGTTTTGAAGATATCGTCAGGTGTATTATTCACCTGGGCCTTGTCTGCTATCTTAATGCTAAGCTAAGCCTGCTATCAAACTGTAAACTAAAAACTTATAATGATCCCACAGGAATTACAGTTCCTTCAATTTTCTCATCTAACTCTATGTAATAAAACAAATAAGCAATTAACTTGTATGTTAAAATTTCAAATATTCAGCTGACATTGTGCTATGATATCCTCAAACCTTGAATAATGCAGAATGCAGAGGAATACTTCACACACCCAACGGAGATAAGCTATAGCGAAAGATTAAGAGGAAATATATTTTACTCTGCGGCACCTTAATCCAGCCACACACAACTTCACAAGAATTCAAACTTCACCCCTAAAACCAACTTTTATCCTTCAAAGAGTGCTTTGATCCAAGCACCAAGTGTTTACATTGCTTTTATATTGTGTTTAGCTACTTAGTGTTCCATACTTTGGACTTTCACTCATAAATAAATTCACAGAGTATGACTACACATCGGCACCGTATGAACCACATTATTCTAACAAAAAACAGAAAGGTATGAAGAGGAACAGATGGGCATGAGACAAAACACTCTTCATTTATTTGCTTACTCTGGAGCTCCAGCATTTGGTACTAGTCTACATCCCCAGAGTGGTTTGCTCAATTGGCACACAAAGCGAATCATTGGTGTGTTAGACATTGCAACAGTATTTGTGCAGTGTGAACTTTTGGACAGGGATGGAGGTTCATGTAAAAAAAAAGTCCCATCAGGACAGTTGATTGACATATTCAGATAGATATGTTTGTTTGAGTGATGTCCCTGGATTTGTTCATCATAAAATGATGCCTTTATCATCCTCTCTAGACTTCAGCGATTCTGCAGTGTGATGGGATAGAAGTCATGTGGCTGAAGACCTTTTCTGAACTTCTTTGTAGTTGGTAACTCTGGATTGAACACACGCATGGACACATGTGGGGGAGATGTTAACTCCCGGTCAGTGGTTTTAGGAAGTGCGTACACTGGTTTGCGTGTCTGGGAGTGTGCATGATGAAGCTCTGTCTTGTGATCAGGCGATGGTGTAACATACATTCTGGTCCCTCATGACTGTTGATGTATTGGAAGCAAAACTCCTGGCACTGATTTGCATCTCTGCACTCCAATACCAGCAGCCTGATGAAAAGATGGCATAAAATAGAATTAGCGTAAAAATGTAGTATTGCAAGTTTAAAAGCCAAGTGAAGAAGACTTTGTAATATTATAAGCTTTGCTAGAAGTGATGGAAGTAGCATACATCCAAAAAATTCACACAGATGAAAATTCTGACTTGACTGTATCTTTAATATCGTCACTGTTGATCTCCCCATCTTTTACTGTAGAATGTCCATTCAGTAATTTCTAGTAAACTTAAGTCCCCCCAGTCGAACTGCACACAGATGGTCCTTCCAGATTCCTTCAGTGAAGATGCACTCATAAATCACAGAATGTTCTATTAAATTAGCCTGCAGCTTCATAACAAGATTTATATACTGTTGATTTTGTTTCTGTAATGATTTTGCAGTGCATCTTGAAATGGGTAAAAAGAGTTTTAGAAATGCTGCCCCTGCAGCCGGGAACCTGTTGCAGGAGAGCCTGGGTTTGAGTGAGCGTGTCTCTTTAAATGTGTTTAAAAGCAGACTGAAGGCTCTTGAGGAAGATGCTTCAGTTTGCAAATGCTTTGACTAATGACTTTTGTTCTGAAGCCCATGATATGTTGTAATGTTTTAGAATTATGTGTTGTTATGTGTTGGTCCAAACTTGCATTAAATATTACTGACTACTTACAGTATGTCAGAAATGTACCCATCTAGTGTTTCACATAAAATGTTTGGACACCCGTGAGAGACTTTTAAAAGAGGGGAAAACATTTGTTGTTGGATTCAGACTGTAATCAGTGGTTAGTTCATTGAGCAGGTTCAATATTTCCCACATAGCAGATAGGTCTGGGCCAGATCTGGCGTCAAGCCGGCACTGCTGGCTGGCTGCTGGCATGGCAAATGGTATGTCAACCGGATGTGGACCAGGTCTGGCAATGATGGCATTGTATATATGATGGCATGCCACATCTGGCCCAATTGTGGCTTGGTTTATGTGGCCCAGATCTGTCCATCTGGGCCGATTAAGGTTGAGCCTGTGATTAAGCTGGCCCATGTGTGGGCCGTCTCTGGCAAACCATATCTGGGCCACTTAAGGGCCGTCATTCTTTGCGGTACGTTGGCCGAGTCTAAGTGTATTGTGGGCCAGAGCCGGGCCAGACCAATTTTGCTATGTGGGTAGGAGCTTACATTGAATTACGTGCAGTAGCAGTTTGTAAGCATGCCCAGCAAGGACTACATGCCCTCCTAATATGTTGTTTAGTTCATGAGTTTTGTGCAGTAAACTCATGTCACTGTGCGGCAGCTCCACTGGAGACTCAGTCATTACCTATGCTGTTATCTCCCAGTCTGCTAATCTCACAATTGGGACAAGAGTAGGTTGCAACATATTATTAAAGTAAACATTAAGATCATTGGTGACAAACTACCTGATCTGTCTCACATCTTCTGTCAAAGTGCAACCAGTAAGGCTTGAGACATTGTTGTGTCCTCATCATCCTTTTAAGTGGAAGATTCAAGTTCTTACTCTCTTGGCCGAGATTTGGATTTCCAAAGACAAAACGATACAGTTTCATGTTATGTTTTATCTCTTAGGCCATTATGCTCTTAAATTCTGTTGATGATCCCGATGATGACAGTTTATATCTAAATTATCATTTATGTTAAAGTGTATGTCTTTGACTTTTATGTTTTTACCTAGCTGTGAGAAAAATGTTCCTTTGCAACAATCAAAGTCTAGCTCAAGTCGGCGAGACATGATGGCAAATTCAAACTTCTGTTTTATAGATGACTGTTAAAACATCCTTGATTGTCTAATCTACAGACAAAAGCGTCTGATAGAGGAAACTGTAACTTTGTGATATGGGACAAAGTGATAAACCAAGAGTTCATTTTGATAAAAGTTAGTTGAGATATCATTTAAAAGTGCTCCCTTTAATCATTCATGTTATACTTGATGCTTTTGTCTCACAGCTGCTTTTTAAAGTCAGAGCTTTTGTATGGCTCAAAAAGTGTCTTGATTCTCTCACTTCCTAAAGATATTAACAAGTCTCTCAGCACTCTCAAATGCAACTGTGTGATTTCTTCTCAGCTTATGGGACACAACAATCAATTGAACACTTGGCTTTTTACTATCAGATATGTAGAATCTTTGAATGCAAACTTGACCAGACTTCTGTTTAATGTGACCTTTCAGGCTCAGCTGGAAGTCAGAGGTTCAGTTTCTGTTTCTCGGTCAAATATGTTGAACTCTTCAGGAGATAAAGAAGACTCAGAGTGAATATTTCATCTGCAGAACTCTTTAGCATCACGAAATGTCATGAGTTCCTGCAGCATCCTTTATTAGGAGAGCCTGTCTATGAGTGATAACACCAATCAAGGGAGCTTTGTTCTTCTGGAGTCAGACACGAAAGCCAGTATCCACACAGTACTCACCAAGCTGTTTCCTGGTACATGTCACATGACCTATTCACCAAAAAAGATCTTGCCAACCCTACCATCATCCTCATCTGTATGCACTGCTGTGTCTCATGGTTCCATTGGCACTGCTGACCTGCTCTGTGGGAATGAAAGAGTGTTGACTCTCTGCAGTTAAAACCCCACAGGGGAGAGGGATTTTGTGTTCTGCACACCAGAGAGAGTGACAAAGAGAGAAAAGACTGGGAAGGGAGGAGAGGGAGGGAACTGGTGAGGAAGAGGAAGAAGCTGGCCAATATAAAAATCGAGAGTGGGGCGAGAGCAGAGAGGTGTGGTTTGGGAGACCATTTGGGGGGACCCTCAGAGGCTGAACTGTGAGTACTTGAAAGAAGGATCCTGGACTATATTGAAACTTAAAAGGTGTGCAATTTATTAATTTTTCTATAGATTCTAACTCTTTGTGGCTTTACAGAAAATGTTTGTATATTTGAATTTAAATGGTCCTATCATTATATTAATTTGGAGATCTTGATTGTTATGCAATTTATTGTAGTTTTTTTCAATAAGATTTTTGACCCAGAGGTCTGGGTGGACTTTTGCAGGACTTTTGCAGGGCCCACATGTTTGCAGTTTCAGCCTGTCTTTTTTTTATAGTGTCATATATGTCATGTTCTTTTTAACCTGTGAATTAGTATCATTTCTTAAAAAAGATGCAGACCGGACTCACTTCGGACAACTCACTATGCCTCTTTTTGTCTGCAGGTGCAGCAGAAGCATCCTGTATGCATGTGTGTTAGTGTGTGCATATATGTGTGTGTTTGTCCATGTGAGTAAAAAGATAGTTGGCAAGAGTCTGACCGCAAGTGTGTGTGAGTGTGAGGGGGACCATGGCGGGTTTTGGGAACAGCTTGATGCTGAAACGCGGCCTGACCTTTGCTACGGGCCTGTTGGAGTGTCTGTGTTTCGCTGGAGCTGTGTTTGGGTGGGCATCGCTTGTGTTTCTCCTGAAATCAGAGGGCTACTTCAGTTCCCTGTGCGTCAACACCACAGGAGTCAATGGAACGCAGGTCCTAGGTCAGTTTAAAATCTTAACCTGATAACCAATGACTGTAAAAATGATTCATGTACAATGTTCAATGTACTAATAAAGATAATGAGATAGACTTATGCAGCATGTCTGACCACATCCCTCCCAAACTTGGTTCTCCTTTCTCTATTTTTTCTGTCCTCAGATTGCAGTGGACAAGATGAGCAGTTCTCACTTGTTTTCACCATCGCCTCCTTTATGAACAATTTCCTGACGCTACCCAATGGCTTCCTCTTTGATCGCTTTGGAACCACAGTAGCTCGCATTTTTGGAATGTAAGTCCAAAAACTTCTTGATTACAAAAAAGTAGATGGTGAGTGGAGGTAACAGATCTTCCATTTAAAATCTGACAAAAGCAGGTACTCAGTGAAAAAGCCCTCCACTTAGGTGGAAAGATAAATATATAGTTTTTTAAGATTTGTTTTTGGGCCTTAATGCTGTTTTTGAGAGGACAGAGCAAAGAGTAGGGAAACTGGGAGATAGAGTGGGGAATGAAGGGGCCTTTAAAGTTTTCTGGCACTTTGAAGGATCTAAAAGCTTTACAAAAAAACAAAAAGTTCATGAAATTACCTTCTAGTATGAACCAAAAATTAAATTGTTGATAGTACTGAAAAGGCTGAGGCTGCACGGTGGTGCAGTGGGTAGCGCTGTTGCCTCACCTGGTTAGAAACCCCCGGCCGGGCAGGTGCCTTTCTGTGTGGAGTTTGCATGTTCTCCCCGTGCATGCGTTGGTTCTCTCCGGGTACTCCAGCTTCCTCCCACAGTCCAAAAACATGCTCACCAGGTTAATTGATTGACCTAAATTGCCCGTAGGTGTGAGTGTGTGTGTGAATGCTTGTCTGTCTCTCTGTGTTAGCCCTGTGATAGGCTGGCGACCTGTCCAGGGTGTACCCTGCCTTTCGCCCAAAGCCAGCTGGGATAGGCTCCAGCCCCCCGTGACCCATAACGGGATAAGCGGTTAAGATAATGGATGGATGGACTTCTGAAAATAGTGTCTGTTATTCTGACTTTAAACAGCAGCAAATGAAAGTAGAAATTATTCTTTTGGGGTTCACAGAACAGATTAGGTTCACAGTTTCCTTGTCTCCTAGCTGTGCTGCAGTATACAGATCTGATCTCCTCAAGCAATACCAACTATCTTGATCAATTCATATTCCTCAATTTTGACTTTCAATCTGGTAATGATGTGTTCAAAAAATATAAGAGTAACACAACACTGGCTTTAAAAAGATTAAACAGCATAACCCCTGTCCATCAACAACCTAACAGCTGATTTCTCTGGAAAGTTTTACTGCTAGTGTTCATGTGGATAAATTGTTTGTACATACTCTTGTGACAAGAAATGAGATGGCAGAGTAAAGGGAGGAAGGGAGGGAGTGAAAGCAGGGAGAGGTCTGAAAAGCTTCTTTGAGGGATGCTATGTAAAGTAAGAGTATGAGTTGTCCACACAGCAGCATATATAAAGTAACGTCATACTGAGCGATGGCAAATGTGGAGAAAAGAGAAATGTAACAAAAGACTCAGAGAAACTGTGATTGCAAGAGGAAAGCCAGACAACAAGACTAAGGTTGGGACTATTCGTTTTCATGTTAAAGAGAGAAAAATATTATTGAATTGTGCAGGTATTCAGAGCCTGTGACTAATAAGTCAGTCCCACCATCTCTGACCTGATGTTTATCTTATAACACAAAAGCATACAGACATATCTGCCTGGTCTGTAGCCATAGGTTTATGTCAATCCACAATAACTAACTGGTGATAAGACCATCCATATGTGGTGGACTAAAGGAGGGTGTGGGAAAATAATGGCCAAGTCTTCCAAATAGTTAGACAAGTGATGAGGATGAGGACGGGTGGAAAGGAGGAAATTAAAGTGGGCCAAAAGTTCTCCAAACAGCATCAGAAGAACCTGCGTTTCACACTTTTCCTTATGAAGCTGAATGTTATATTAATTTGTATTTATGAGCAACCATATTTCCATCTCAAATGTGTGCTTTTGTATCAATGTTGTGAATGTATTGTGATGTTTCTACAATCTGTTTGCCCCCCTCCAGATTGCTTTACACCATGGGTACCTTGCTGGTGGCTTTCGCGACCCCAGGTGAGAAACCTTTTTTTTGATTTGCCCTAAGCCTGTCCTGTGGGAAGAAATACAGCAGAGAAGTGACATGTTAGCACTGCGTACCCTCATTTACTTCCCCTGTTTTTGTTTCTTTCCCCATCAGCCTTGTCCAACCTGCTCTTCCCAGCTCTCTCTCTCCTGGCAGTGGGCGGCATGTTGTTTCTAGTCACCAACATGCAGGTACCAAAGCTGGTTTACGTCAATTTGACAGTTATTCTATTATGTGTCTCACGGAGGGATACCGTAGGTCTTTTCTTCCTGCAGTGGTCAGACTCTATAACCAATAATATATATATATATATATATGTGTGTAAGATATGCTTATTTTTTACCTCTTTAATTTCAATTTTAATTTTAATTGCTAACTACTTTTTAATAATGGTTACTTTATAGGCTCTTGTTTGCTTTATATATTTATTTTGCACAATCTACTTTGTTACTGTGACACTTGAATTTCCCCGTTGTGGGATGAGTAAAGGACTCTCTTGTCTCTCTTATCTCTTAACTACTCCATACATTTACTGAAAAGGATGACAAAATGTTCTCAATATTATCCATTGCACCAAACAGTCAATTGTTTAAGCTCCACTGTAATAATGTATGGTTCTGCCCTGAACCATACATTATGCCTCATGTTAATCAGAGTTAATAACCGTTGTCAAGGGGTTGTGACCAATCTGAATCAAGTATTTAACACAGCCAAGCGATGAGTAGGAAAGCTGGGTAATAATCACATTTAACAGTTTTGACAGTGAATTATGAGAATTGACCCTGATTCAAATTGGCAATTTCTTTGGGTCAAAATATAGTAAAAAAAAAAGAAAGTTCAAGCAGATAAAAAAAAACATTGGTTCGGGAATGTTGGGTCATTGCACACAGTAAACACTAACCAAAGAGAGGACGTCTGTCTCTGTGTGCACACTGCAGCTTGACTTTTTCACACCAGGTTCATGATCTAGTTGATTAGAAGCACAATGAAAGTCTCTCAGGGAAAATGTGGCATTTCAGTGGTGTATCTGTGAGAGCAAAACCACATGTGGAAGTTTTATTGGCAAATTAATGTCAGTAATAACAGACGTTTGCCATGAATGACAGAGAGGTGGAAGCAGAATGAATACCTTTCAGTGCATCATTTATTTGTTCTAAGGTGGGAAACTTGTTTGGCGCACATCGCTCCACCATCATCACCCTCTACAACGGGGCCTTCGACTCCTCCTCAGCACTCTTCCTTGTCATCAAGGTGAGACACATTTACAAGCTGATCACATGACTTAAACGTTCACCACCTCATGTCTACACTCTCTTTTTTTTCTTCAGTTGTTGCATGAGGCGGGGGTCTCCCTCCAAGCCTCCTTCCTCTTTCTGTCGGCCTGCGGGGTTGTTCACTTGCTCAGGACTTTCTTCCTACTGCCCAGAAAGTCCATCCCCTACCCGCTCCCTGATCACTTCACTTATGGGTACACCAACACCTCTTACACACATGCTGCATCATAAGTGTGTCATAAGTGTCTTATTTAGATTAAAACATATAGAAATATTGCTTTGTTGGTTACAGGTATTCAAAAACATGATATAGTTGAATTTTGAACAAACAAACAAAATTCAAGTGACATTTTTGGTTGTTTATTTTGTGATTTTTGCCTTTACTGAGACAAACTTTAAGTCACATTTTAATGAAAATATGCACTTCTAATGCAACTTGCCATACCTGTATGTCTCTCTGCATTCAAACCTTGTTTACTGTAAACAACAAAGTTCAATGTCCTCTTGGAGCAGAAAGCAAACAAACAATATACTGAGTCAAAAAAAAAAAATCAACTAATTGGCTTCCTTTAAAAGACACAATTATATATTAATTCTGTTGAAAATATTTAAACGAAAACCTAATGTAACAACATTTTTTACAAAAAGATTTCGTCCTCTGTCTCATACCAGCAGAGTTTATTTACCTAACCTGGCACTGTCATGGACCCTCTTCGTTTATTTACAACGTTGAACAGATGTTATAATCAGGTGCTTACCATTGGGCTGGGTAGCCAAACATCCCTCTTGTACAGCCTCTAGTTTGACATTACATGATGTTATTTTGTAGAAAACTCTTATCATTAATTCTAACAATGAACTATTATTCAGTTCTTCAACACTGACACAGCAGCTAATTCATACTGTTCTACATCAGCAGCAGACATCTTGGTTTTAGAGGAAGCTGCTTCGCTGTTACTTACACCCGCTCTAAGGTTGTTATTGTTCTGACCTGATCAGATCGGACTCTGTCTGAACCATATGAACTCTGTCTAAACAGGAGATGGACCAGACTCATCAACTAGAGCAAATGACCCTCTAGATCCTAGGCTATTTTTAATCAATAAAAAACCTTTGATTTGATTCGATTACAATTTTATTTGTCCACAATGTGGAAAATTGCCTTCGGCTTCACACAGACAAACAGACAAAACAACATTTGTAGACAAGAGAGTAATTAGGGTTCTTCCTATACGGTGATGGCCAGCAGAATTCCTTAAAGGAGCCAATATAAAATATAAAACACATATATATATGTACATACACATACACGTACACATACATAAAGATACACATGTATATATACAAACACACATATATACACATGCACATATATACATCCTAGAATTAAGGTCATAAAAATTAGGAAAGCCCTTGTAGGGGGGGGGGGGTGCTACAGTTTGTTATTTTAAGAGCTTGCTGAAATTAAAAAGTTAGTTGCTTAAAAAGATGATTTTCCAATCTACGATTTTAATAATTGAATTGCTCTTGGAACAAAATAATTCTTGTAAACCTTTGTATCCTGTTGTTTGATTTTGAGGGGTCCATTTGAAAAAAAGAAAAGTTGACAAAGATCTCCTAAAATGTGCCTCATTTGTTGCTGACCATCTGTGACCTTTTCCCTCGGTCAGAATAACTTGTGGAGAATCAAAGAGTTCAGAGCTGAACACAGCGAATGGTAACGCCCGCAGGACTATCGAGGAAAAGCCAGTCAACAAGGACATAAATGTGAAACAAGGTGTGTTTACTGTGGCAAAGATTATTACCTCCTAATGTGAGACAGGATAAAGCAAGTTCTTGTTTTCTCCCTTCTTGTTTGTCTCAGAGAAGAGTTTCCGGGAATGCTTCCTGTCCAGGTTCTTTTTGTGGCACCTGCTTTGGTTGTCAGTGATGCAGCTCAGGCATTACCTGTTCATTGGCACCCTCAACCCCATGCTGCAGCGTCTGACTGCAGGAGAGCCTTCACTGGGTAAAAACACACACAAACACACACAGAACATCATAACTTCTCCCTCAGCAAAGATGGGAGTTCAGAATGAGCTGCGCACTCAAGTCTCTCTGTACCATCTTGGGAGATTCACTTTTTAATGTGTGTTTCCTGTGTTTCCCTGCAGTGAGCCAGTACATCAATGCTTTCGCTATAACACAGCTGTGCGGCGTGCTTTGTGCTCCCTGGAATGGCCTCCTCATGGACAGACACAAGGGAAAACCTCTTGCAGCAGGTGAGATATAAAATCCTGATAATAACTAAGGATCAGATTCACAACCACACACAATGGATCATACCTTCTCTACTGTCTTCACCTTCAAACTCAGGCCAAACAGATCTCATGCACACAAAATTAATGCCCTAACAGTAGTCATCATGTTTTTTCCAGTCGTTTTTGCTATCTAAGAGCTCTTCCTTTATATGGACATGTTAAATATTTAAAGGATACTGACCCCCAGGTTTCAAGGTTTGCATGTGAGCAAATAGCTGGGTGAAATGTTTGTGTGTTATTTTCAAACCACAGTTTGGCCCCCTCTAGCCTCTATATCTTGGCTGTAATAGTTTCCTGTTGAATTGGTGTGGCTCATCCTCAGTTTCACAAAAACTAGTTACACTAAAAGTTCCCTCAGCACTCTCAACAAAGACCTATTGCTGTATCATTACACACTTCACATATTTTAGCATACAAGTGAGTGTTGTCCATGATTACAATTTTATCTTTCTATCTATTCTATCACTGACAGTGGCACACTACATACAGTACATGTGTGGACATAACAGTACTGATGTTAACTGGGAGTCCTTTGGATCTGTTTCCTCCACAACATTACAGCACACCAACTAATTATAACATCTAAACACATCTTTTATGAAGTATATACTTTTATTGAAATCACTTTAGAAATTAAACCTAAACATGAGGGAATCCAAATAATTTGCCTCAACAGAAAGTGATGACCACATTTTGAATAGTGTTGATTTATATAATTCCATGTACGTTTTTTTGTTTGTTAAATTCTTGCACATTATCCTGCTTTTATAGCCATTTTCTTATTGTGAGGTTTTTTTTTTGTGTGTGTGTGTGTGTGTGTGTGTGTGTGTGTGTGTGTGTGTGTGTGTGTGTGTGTGTGTGTGTTTTCACATGTGTGTGTAGGCGAGAGTGAGCAAGAAGCCGACCTGCGCTCCTCTGTGCTCTCTCTCTTCCTTACGGCACTGCAGTGTCTGATGTTCTCCATCTGTGCCACCACTCCGTACCTGCCCCTCCAGTACATCACCTTCATCCTGCAGGTGCTCAACCGCTCCTTCCTCTACGGAGGAAACGCTGCCTTCATCAGTGTGGCGTGAGTAACACCACACATACAAACAACACACATGTACACAACTCTTTGTAGATACGTTTTGAAGATCTTTTGAGGATACCAGCACAAACAAAAACATTTGATGAAATGTATTATTCACTTACTTTAATTTTACTCAAACTGTCATACAAACACTGAACAGTTTCCTATGGTTACAAATGACTGAAAAACAGATTATATTTTGCTTTTAAGTTTCATGTTGATGAGTAATCACGAGGACTTACTAACTCAACAAACAAAATGATTAATTAATGCTTGAATAAAAAGTTACCGGTGAAAAACTAAACATTAGAGAAGTGTCCTACAAATAAAAATGAAAGTACTTACACAATTAAGTGAGATCAGAAAAAATGTCAAAGCTGAAAGCAGCATTCAACGGGCCCTTGCAACTTCTCGCACGTCAAGATGCAAAGCATATCGAGGTGTGGCAAAAGTTGGGGAGCTGAGCAGTCTGAGTTTTTGCTGCTGAGGTGTCTTTAAGAGATTAATCGGCTGTTTATGATCAGCATCTCTCACTCTGAGGGACAGCTCTCACTGTGCTCCTCTTCAGCACCATGGACAGCAACACTAAAAAATATAATGAATTTTCAAACCTTGTTGTTCATGGTAGACAAAAGATAAAGTCCCTTTAAGTGTATCTGGTTGTTAGGGACATTTAATAGATCCCTTATGAAGGATTGTTGTTGACTGTCACTTCAGACATTGACTTTTATGAGATAAGATAATCTAGAGTCCACAAATCAAACTCTTCAGATTTCACAAGCAGAAACTAAGCTCTTCTATTAGAAAAGCAACGACTTGATATATTTATGCTGTGATCATGTACACTGATGCATAAAAATACTCTTGTCACTTCAACTCGATGTATATCAATACATGTCAAAAGTAGGGTTTATTTTCTTTAACTGATGTCCTGTTTATTGTGAACTAATCATATTAAGTCACACTGAAGTCATGGCTTGTTAAACACAAACCCATGATGCATCCAGCATTAAATCATGCATTAAATCATAATAATTTCAGCATCAATTAAGCATTACTTGGATATTTGATTTGTACCCTTAGGTTACTTTTATTCAAAAGCAGTTTTTCCAAGCTTAAATGTGTCCTTCTCTTCATGCACCTTCTTTCTCATCTTTTGTTTTTGTGTGTGTGTGAGAAGTTTCCCTTCATGCCACTTTGGAAAGCTGTACGGTCTAGTCATGGCTCTGTCTGCAGTGTTTTCGGTGCTGCAGTATCCGTGCTTTGCTCTGGTGAAAGGAGCTCTGGGTGGAGACCCTTTATATGTGAGTACATGACAGATAAATCCCACCAGCTTTTCTCCCTCCTCCTCCTTGTAACACTCTAATATTTGAACTCTTATCTTGTGTGTCTGCAGGTGAACATAGGCCTGACTCTGCTCAGCCTGCTAGCCTTCATCCATCCCCTCTCTGTCTACCTGCACTGTCGCGGTCTGGCCTCCCAGCGGGCCAAGACCAAAGTCATCAATTAAAGTCCCCAACACGAGAGCAACGACTCACACTCAAAATCTACCTATGATATGATTACCTCTTCAGTTGGTTTGATTTATAAGGTCTGATGGCTGTGTTGGATTGCCAAATGTATCCCTTGTGCTCAGGGACCATATACTCACAGCACATTCACACCTTTGAAGCACGATTACAGACAGAATGTGACCATTAAAAAAAAGATGTGCTGCCATCGACGCTCCTCAGTAAACTTCACCTCTTGATATTTCCAGGATGCATCATTTTGTTTTCACCAAGTGATGTTAGAGTGTCAGCTGTTGCTCCTCCAGACATGAGCTGAGGCTCAAGGTGCTCTTTATGAAACCATACTTGATACAACAGTTAGCTTTGTCTGTGTTGTTTACAGTTTCATCCACCTGCTCTTACTCTATTTGTATAAATGTTACTTGTCTTGCATTTCTTGTTTTATGCATAAGTATAATTTGACATGTCTATTCTTCTGTCTTATTCTTATTTCTTACATTTCTGTATATCACTGGCCAACTATTACACCATTGTTATGGTGGGGCAAGACCCGAGTGGTGATACAAACACCTGCTGATGTGTCACAGAAAACCTTTAAGCGATGACACTTTCTTTTCTGAAGCATTTTCATAGTTCATAATTAATTTTCGGAAAGATCTTGTGAACAATTGATTCTCACTTTTCAAATCTGCACCATGATTTCAATATTTTTGCTTCCTTGTGACACCACAATTATTTTGTTAAAAAATGCTGTACATTTAGGTTTCATGGACAGGTCCTCTGTGGTTGAAACAAACGCTGGAAGTTAATTTTAATCAAATAAATCCTATCAGTAAACACGAAAGTGTGCACAAGCCAACCTCATGTTGCTAGAAAGAGAGAATGGTTGGGATTAGATCACAGAAACACAGGCATTTGGCAAGACAACATTTTGGTGTCTTCTCCAACTTGGAAAGCAAAAAACATTTACAGGTTATGATTAACCGAAGCAAAACATAACACAACTATTTCGTGGTCAAACTTGGGTGAGAAATGAAATGATTGAATCAAGCGTCATAATCAATTAAATGATGTTTTATTTCTATGGAGATAAATTACACTGTAAATAGTCACAAATGTGTATTGTATGGTCTACAAATTGTCACTAAGATTTTAAAAATACGTATGTTTTTTTGCTTTATTTTACTTACTCACAAAAGCATATTCCAATAAACACGTGAACAAAAATAGATACAAAGCTTTTGATCACATGTTATGTATTTTTACATATGTATACATCACTTCTATAAAATAAATATTTTATATAAAGTTTTTATCACTTGTGTCACTGTTTTTGGTTTCTGAAAATCTTTCTGCATACATTTATGTCTAAAATGTTTGTGACTTTTGCTTTTGACACTCATATCTTCGAATTGTGACTTTTTCAAACCCAGTTTCTTTCTGTCCATGTGTATTTGGGATGGGCACAGTGTAAATATATAGATAAGGCTCTGATATAGAACCACTGCCCAGTGAAGCCCCTGTGTCTCTGGACAAAGGTCTTTTTCACTATCAAGCATGTCCTTGATGGTTTTTCTCAGAATTCAACACGTGAGTTCACTCAGGCACATTTAGCAGAGCCACAGCATGGCTCTGCCACCTGCTGGTATTTGTGTTTGAGGTTGACTATGACTTTTTAATTGTGCCAAAATAAACATTTCAATTTGAAAAAAGCTGTAAGCTACTGCCTTTTAAAGATGGCTCAGACATAGACATAAAATCATCCTGTTTAGGTTCAGTGTTTAATTCAGTGAGTTCATCTTTGCGGCTGTGAGGTACTTTGGACTGTTTTTTAAAGCAACAACAACTGCGCTTATTTACCAAACAATCAGGCTCTGTTATGGTAGCCCCCAAGGCAGGAACTTAAATTTCAGAAAACAAAGCAACATTTAATAATACAGATTTTTTCCTAAACACAATAACATTTTAATACAGTACAAAAAAGAAGAAAAGGAATAAAAAAACGTTCAGATTTTGATCAAGGTAGGATAGATCAATTAGTTTGATGTGGTCACTAAATAACTGAGTGGTGCTGTCGCCACCTAGTGGTGTTTTTGAAAAACAAACTTTCTGTTAAAATGTTTTGCATTGAGAGTTTCTTAATTCTAGTGTTTTCTGAAATGTAGCCATTTTAAATCTTTCTTTGTTTTGACCTTTTTGGCCTCTGCAGTCTTTCAATACATGCTACTAATTAATTAATTAATTAATTAATTTTATCAATTGACTCACAAATGCATTGGGTTTTATTTTAAAGTGTCATAATATTCAATATATAGATATATATTGTACTGTTTATTGAAATGTAGCTGTGGGTGAATCTTTGAACTTCAGAGCCACTGTATCGTACAGTAGATGCTTTTGAGTTGCTCGTTATCATGGTGTCTTCAAGTTTTTTTAATTGTTCATTTTTAGTCCTCAACCTTTAAAGAGTTCACTGCAAAGGAAAGTAACTCTTCAAAAAAACACATTGAAGAAATGAATGTCATTCATTTTACTGAAAGCTTAATCTTAAGACAACAACTTAGATAGAAGATTGGCATTGACTTAAGCTTATAAAGAGCAGTTAAAAAGTGCTACTTCATGAGGTAAAAAGTCATTACTTATAAGATAAATAGCCTCAAATGATGTCACACACTGACTAAAGATTTAATGTTTCGACATGGAACATTTTTGCAAGCATGCTGTCAGACAGAAGTGAACTGACCTCTGGATCCTCCCAGCTCTGATTCAGTGTAGCATATTGAGACTACGTTAGCTGCTACAGGCATAACCTGCCTGGAGCTCTGCATAACATGTTGATGCTTGAGTTGCATTGTGGGTTAGGCACAGGTTGTTGAGAGGGGAGAAGGATGCCTGGAATATGAATGACAGTATCTCTGTTTGTGTTGTACGGAAGAGGATTAGGGCCACTGAAAAATAAATAAATTAAGGTCCAAGAAAAAAGTCATAATTCTGAGAAAAAGTCAGAATTCTGAGATTTAATTCAGAATTCTGACTTTTTTCTCAGACTAATAATAAAATATGTTGGACCTTAATTTTTTTTTTAGTGGATTAAAGTCAGATTCTGAGATTAAAGTCAGAATTCTAACTTTTTTCTCAGAACAAACACATTAAAAAAATGTATTGGACTTTAATTTAAAAAAAATTTCAGTGGCCATAATCCTCTTCCGTAGTGTTGCATTAGTTCCTTAGAATATCTCCTGTTTTGTCTCTGTTAAATGACTACTTTTGATTGCCGATTGTGATTGAGAAGTTTCATACTGGCATGAATCTCCTGGGGAAATCTCTGGCAGGGATTAACACTGACATAACAGGGACACTCCCCCACAACAGCCCCTATCAAGATCTCTGTGCCTCTGCTGTGCAACAACAGTGTGAACCCAGAAACATCATGACACACCATGTCTGTCACTTCCAGTGTGTGTATGTATGAGGGGAACATGTGCACACTGACAGCTTCTCCCCTTGTATCTGCGTCATCGGTGATTACAACCTCAGTATCTCAGCAAATTAAAGTTACAGTGGAGGAGGAGGAGTGGAGGACTAAAATAAGCCTGTCTGTTAATGAGGTGATATGTGTTGTTGTTGTTGTTTTTTAATGGGACTGAATCCGTCTCAGTCAACGAGGATGTCTTTATGACACATATGTTTGTCAGGCTTACTCAAAATGAGCCAACTAAATCCTTTCTGTTATTTTAATTGGAGCACCAGGAGGTAAAATTTAATGGCCTCATTTTACCACCATGTTTCATTTTGTTTCATCATGCTGTCTTCTGGCTACTGACGGGAGGTAGCTATTTGTTTTGGGTGCCAGCACTTACGTCAGCAAACCAAACAGTCCTAGACTAATGATGACAGTGACTTCTGTTATTTCTAACAAACAGGAAACACATTATAAACCATTTGGACAAATTATGTGGACATCAATGCTGAGTTTTTATTTTTTTCCAGGCTATGTAAGAGAAGTCACCCTCCTGTTATGTGTCAAATTGACCCATTTTAAAGTTCAAAAATCTGAGAAAAGAAATGTTTAAAGTATTTTTTCGCTATGAAACTTCTTCTGCTTGGCTTAATAAGTGTAGATAACATATAAAATGATAATGCCTTGCCCAAGGACACTGTACCATTTGACTGCAGGAGCTGGGATCAAATAGAAACAAGCTGGCAGCCATTGGGACAGTGAGGGACAAGTGGCTGGAGCAACTTCCACTACTCTATAACCCAGGCCCTAATATCACAGTGGATGAAAGGCTAGAGGCATTCAGAGGTTCCCTCCATTGTAGGCAATATATACCTTCCAAACCAGCTAAGTACAGCATCAAAATCTGGACAGCCTGTGACAGAAGAGGTGTCTCTTGTTAATTTATCAACATTTCATGAAAAAAACCACAATTAAAATGGTAAAATTAAAAAATTAAAAATCTATTTCATGTAAAACTATTTTATTTATATTTATATTTAGGACTTTCCAAGGTACATAAAAAAAAGCTTTAACATGAATTTTAATGAAAAAAGAGTAAGTTATCCTCATTGTACCATGATCTGTAAAAATTAAAGAACACCAATGCACTACATATTGATTTAAATGGTTAGTAATGGAGTTAATAATGAGATTAAAAAATGTTTATTGGGATTTTTTGGGGTTTTGGATAACTAAATATGCTCTGGGTCAAGTTGACCCAGGAACATTATTGCTGTCCCTAAGAAACGAACATAACAGGCGGGTTAAACTAATATAATTGCTTCTATATGACCCAAAAAGCAGACAAGACCATCACTGACAAGATTGACAAGGTCTATAGTGTTATTATGAATATCTGAAACCACTGCAGTAGGGTAGGTGTCAAAGTGATAAACAACAACACTGCAGACACAGCCTGTGTTTCAATTTTTGGCAAAGATTCTCAATCAGTGAAACCTGTGATCAATGAAGACAGGAGGATGGGAATGTTTTGCAGAAAAAAAAAACCTACACATATACAGGACAAGATCGGGAAATAGGTGAGAGGTAACGCGTTGTCCACAGTGAGCTATAGAGCCCCTCTGGTGACATTTTAGACAAAATAATTGTGGCCAGGTAATAGTAATTTGTTCCCGAGATTCACTTATCTTATGGCCACAAACTACTATTTCGTGGCCACCAGTTCTTATTTCCTGGCCATGAATTATTCTTTTTCTAAATTGTCATCAGTGGGGCTCAGGGGGAACAACAAAACTGACAGAAAACAAAAGTTCCTTTAAGTTTTCATGTGCACACTGTGTTTGACAGGAAAAAAAACATAAAATAGCTACAATTACTTTCAAACATCTCTCATTTATTTTAAATGATCATATTGTGCTTGAGTGGGACATTGTTCTCTGAGCCACAACTAGGAACCTGTCCCACAAAAAACTTCAAACTTTAGTTTAGTTTTACATTAAAACTACTTTATCATGTTAAGGAAAAGATCATCTCTTGAGTTATTGTCTCAGGGTTAAGATATGATGAAGTCTGACATCAACATCCTTCTCAATATCAAATTTGAGACTGTTTTGTTCCTTAAAAAGGCACGTGTTTTATTTATTTGCAAATGTGAACTTTGCACCCAACCTTCTCTTCTGACGCTTGAACAAAATATCAAATTATTCATTGTCTTGATTCACTGACACATTGGCTACTTTTCAAGATATTAAAACTCACACTGCATTACAATTACTTGGTTTTAAAGGATACAGCAACCTTTGAAATTTAACATCCGGCAAAAACTGAGATTCTGTTTTTTCTGACAACAGATTGTGACACCATGTTTCACATACCAGGCCAGTAAAACTGTGATTTTTCATTGATGAAATTACTTCACTGGATTGTTTTGTGAGACAGAGGAAACTTTTAGATAGCTATCAGTGTATCAAAAAACAATCTGCAGTCGGTTCTGGTGGAGGATTAGAGGTCTAATTCTGGAGTTTTCTCGCCTGACGATCCCAGTGCACTCACACACCCGATTCCACACATAAGGTCCTCAGCACAATATGTGACGGGTGTAAGTGTGAGTGTGTACTTGTGTGAGTGGGGGGAAAGGATAGAATCAGCAACACACTTTTTTTAGGATCAGGACAGAGCCTTTGAACATGCTGTGTTTACACCAGTTCAAATGCCAGAGTACCCGTGATTCACTTCGACACAGCAGGCGAGTGAGAGGCTGTACGGGAGGGGATCTGGGTATGTACAGTTATGTATTTTACTGTTCATGTGTTCGGATGGGTCATAACTACACTACACACACACACACACACACACACACACACACACAGACAGACATACACTCCCATGGTCTATTTGGTGGGCTGGCTGTCTCCCAGAGTGAAACACTATTCATGTACGCAAAGAGACACACATGGATATGGACACACACACACATGGGCCATCATATCATTCCCACAGACCCCCCCATGAGGACCACTACAGCCAAAAATCTCTGCTGTTCCAGACACACAACCCACAGCTTGTAGTTGCAAATGACCTTTCATTGAGCAGGCTTTGGTGTATGTGTTCACTTGTGAACAGATGAAGTGCATCATGTTGGATCTGGTCTTGACCCGGGTCTAAATGTCACGAAAGAGGACTCAGAAGTGACTAAACACAGCCCACAACTTGTGCCCGGACTTCACATATAGAAGACCTTCATGTCCTACATCTCCCACTCTCCTGCTGGGCCACACCTTCTCAAGCCAATGTATAATTAGACCCAGATTGTGACATATTACCCAGTGTCCATTACTGCACATTAAGTTAAATTCATCCTCTATCACATCCTCCTGCCAGAGAAAGGCCACGTTGCCTTTCCTCTGACAGTTTTTGTAAACATAAAACACAACATGTAAATCTAGTTACTGCACCTGGTTTTCATGTATGCATATCATCCTGAGTCCACATACTGCGTTGGATTATTTCTCTCCCAACCATTGGGTTCTCCCTTTCATGTTCATCTGCTCTGAGTTGTAGGCGGCTCTCGGCTTCAGTCCAGCTGTCCTACACAAAATGAAAAGATGCTTTTTTGGCACTGATTCCAAACTGGTTTTCCCTCCTCTTGTTTTCTTCCTCCTACTCCTCCTCCTCTTGCACGTGCCACAGTGGAACCACAACAGCACAATCGACCTATTAAAGCCAGTCGTCCTGCATTGAATATTACTTAAAGCTACTTCAACTATTGTTCATATCATACAGAAAAGAAAAGAAAAACAAAATAAAATATCAGAACAGAAAGATATACATTAACTCACCTCTATTCCTTATCATCGACAGATACTCTCCCACGACCCCTTCGTCTTGAATGATAAAAAGAAGAGTTATTTAACTACTCCACATCTCTACAAAGACTTTGACTTTTATCAGATCCAGAGCATTTCTTAACCCATACAAGATAATGTCATAGTTTCTTAAATTACCTCAATTTCAGTAATATTGATGAACAATCTCTCTTTTGGCAGTCTGTGACGCCTCAGTGAAGACATGACAGCTCTGCCGCTGCCTTTCATGTCTCTTCCTCCGGTGCCCCTCCTCCCTCATCCTGGACTGACGTATACTGAGGATCCTGCTGCCCACGGTGGTGGGCGACTGGCCGGCCGCGGGTATAAAGAGCTTCCCGGGACTCCTCCACGTCACTGCTCGAAGCGACAGCGACTCGGTCCACCAGAGCTGATTCTAAGCAGAGATAGCAGCAAGCAGGCACCTCCTCGCCGCGCAGGCTAACTCGCTTTCGGCTTTGGTTCGAGATGGAGACTCGTTGCACCATGAGGGGCTTCAACACCCGAAACTTTAAGAGTAAGTCACTTTCTCTTTGTAATGCACCTGCAATTTGAAGGTTTTTCTGACTTTGCAAACACAGTTCTATGATTTTTCTGGGTTTTAACACCGTATCGTTTATAAGTGCAACATTCAAGTTCAACAAGTTGTGTTTGGAACTCCAAAATTCACAATGGTGACCCATGTTTTTCCAGGTAGCTTATGTGCGTAAGTAGAAACAAAACAAATCACAAATTGTTACTTTGCTTTTACCCACAGTCACTTTGGATATATTTTAAATTGCTAACCAGAACTTTTTCTCTATCAAACTTCAGACTGATTATTGTTTTTAGAAATACAGAGTGCGTTACTCCACCGGAGTCAGCGTGCGCATTTTGGCACGTTTTTACGCAGAGATCTGAAAGTAAATCACATCTTTTTTTTGCATGTGAATTCATGTGCCATCATTTCTAGAGTCACCTGCAGTTCAAGTAGTCGTGTGATTTATTTGTCCCTTTTGCAAAGTTGACCAAAGTCTCCCTACGCATTTTCTTCTCCGGTGAGCATGCAGAGATAGACTATATGGAATGATAAATGCGCTTCCTCTATCTCTTATCTCAAGTTGAGCTCATGGTAGTTGAGTTTGGCAAAGACTCGGCAGCTGTATCGCACTTTCAAAATCTCCAGTTCTCCCTCTCCGTCCAGCGCAGCTAATAGTCCAACCTGTCAAAAGGTCGTGAGGTCAGCAACTGGAAAAACTTGCGCACAGCATGAATGGGAAGTCCATTATTATTTCATGCATGTAATTTTCCCGCTGTGGTCACCTTTGTGCACCGTTATACGAGATGTGCCAAGAAGCTGTTGCATTATTAATAAGAACAGAAACTGATCCGGGTCTGGTGGCAGGTTTTACGCGTGCACTCGGTAACAAACCTCTCGAGGGAAACATCCTTTTAGCGGCCTGAGAACTAGGAAACCAGGTTAATTAGTGCAGAAACAAGAGAGACTCACGTTTTGTATCCGAAACGTGTTTATCTGCTTTTACTAAATTTGTGATGGGTTTTTTGGTTGTTTTTTTTTGCAGTTTTATTCACAGTTATGCAACCCCGTCACAACAGCCATGGATACCTATGTAAAATGATCTGGTGTATGTATAAGCTTGAATGATTTCTGTATTGTAAGCTAGTGAATTATATATGAAGCCCTCTGTTCTGGAAGCCATCAACAAGTCACAGGTGAAAGCACAGCAGTGCTAAAAACAATCACTGACATCAGCAACAGTTTGATGGACAGAAAGAAAGACTTGTGATATTGGAGCTGGAATAAAGTTCCTTTCTTCCATCTCTCTCTCACACACAAAAAAACCAAGGAAGACACTATAGGTATAATGCAACAATGGCCTTATGCTCTCAACCCGACCTTCAATTTGGGATGTTTATTTTTCATGACAATTAACCTCCTCTGTCTCTGCATCTCCCTCCAGGTGGACTGACTCTGTGGCTGGTTCTTTGGCTGGTGGTGGTGAAGCCAGGTGGGGTATCTGCATGCCCCAAGCTGTGTGTGTGCTACCCTACGCCTATGACGGTCAGCTGCCAGTCCCAGAACATCACCATAGTTCCAGCTGGTGTGCCATATGACTCACAACGTGTTTTCCTGCAGAACAACCGCATCACAGAGCTTCGCGCAGACTCTTTTGGCTTCGAAACACAGGTTAAAAATGGCATTGTTGATGCATCTGTGTTATTTCCCAGTCTTCTTGTTGTTTCTTATTTCTCATTCCTCATGCCAATATCTTATTCTATCTTTACAGGTACTTTGGTTATACGGCAACAACATCACATGGATTGAGGCTGGAGCCTTCAGCAACCTCAGGGTGCTGGAGGAGCTGGATCTGGGTGATAACCCACTGCAGCGCCTGGAAGGTGGAGCATTCAGGGGATTGGAGAAGCTGCAGAGCCTGCACATGCATCGCTGCAAGCTGGCAGCTCTCCCCCATGACCTCTTCCACAAACTGTACAGCCTGCAGTTCCTATACCTGCAGGTAAGGCAAACAAACACTCACTCACATACACACCTTAAATCACAAAGATAGCAGGTACAATTTTGTTAATCATGCATGAGTTGACACAGCGTACAGTATGTTTGCAGGAACAAGCACTTACACTGAGTTTATGGCTTAATCAGTCTCTCACTGTGGCCAACATGCAGGCTGCACACCCACACAAGTTTTTGTACTGCGCCTGTTAAAAGCTGTTCCAAGCAGATTCAATGAGTTCTACACAGAACACACTCAGAAAACCAATAGGGAGGATATTCATGTAAAATCAGAATACAATGTAGAACCAATTGAACATGCTGCACATCTACATCAACACTGGGCACTATCAAACACTGTATTTACTTTTTATAAAGGCATTTCAACAATTATATTTTAAATAAAGCTCAGTTTGTTGCTCTTACAATGAGATCAGCACAGATATTACACAGGATGAGTAGAGTTAGTAAATGCTGATTTAAAAGACTAGTCAAATTAAATACCTAGAAATGACTTACCTCTTAAATAAACCAGCAGCCAAATGACTGAACATGGCTAAAATATGGGGATAAGCCCCATAAACTGACTACAGAAATTCCATCTATAGCTGGCTATATATCACCATATATATGGTATATAACACCAGAGTTTATTCACAGAGGACCTAAATGTCACCAGAAAAAACAATGCTGTTTTCTTTTACTTTCTAATTTCAGGGAAAATTAAATATATGGATATAACCTTTACTTTTTTCCAGAGTTGTTATTGACAGTGTTGGAGGTGAGAGTGAGATCTCAGCTGACAGTATGTGCATGTATGGAAAATATAATGTCTGTTAAAATCAGACACACAAGGTGCTACCAATAGGGGTTTTCAGCAGATTAAAGGACTTTACCACATTAGTCTGGTTCCTTTTGCTCAGTGCAGACACCTTCAAAAAGAATGTCGCCAAAGTGTACTTAAATGGTAGCTTTAGAGGAAGTAACGCAATTTTTTCTGACATTACCGACAATGACTGATGGATTTTACTTGGATGATTTCTAAAAAAAAAAAAGGTATCCTATGCCATACAAATGGGCAAAAGCAGATCGTTATTTCTTGATCATAGACTCTATCGCTCAAAGTGATACAACAAATTAGTGCATTGCAATTTGCATTTATTATACACTTGGTGAAATATATTTTTTGTAAATTTTGCCAGTAACAACCCACAGCCTTCATTTCCTCACCTTCTTCTCCACGGCACTAAAACTTGATCTTGTTTTTGACTTTTGCTCCAGGACAATCAGCTTCACTTTCTGCAGGATGATATTTTCTCTGATCTGGTCAACCTCACCCATCTCTTTCTTCATGGAAATCGCATCCGTGCCCTCTCTGAGAATGCATTCAGAGGCCTGGTCAACCTGGACCGCCTCCTCCTCCATGACAACCGAATCAGGCAGGTCAACCGTCGTGCTTTCCGTGACCTGGGCCGCCTGACTATTCTTTACCTGTTCAACAACTCCCTGGCCGAGTTACCCGGCCAAGCCATGAAGGACACTCAAGGCATCCAGTTCCTCCGCCTCAACGGAAACCCCTGGTCATGTGGCTGTGAGGCCCGCCCCCTCTGGGAGTGGTTCCGTGAAGCCCGCATCTCCTCCTCTGAAGTAATGTGCAGCTCTCCATCCAAACGCCGCGGTCAGGACCTCAGATTCCTGCGGGAGCTCGACTTTGCTCTTTGTCCTCTGCCTGACCCCGGCTCTATGGCTGGATCCACAACGACCACCTTCAGCACCAAAACCCGCTGGTGGTTCTCAAAGCACAAGCCTGCATCCTCATCCAAGGCCTCCTACCAAAAAAGCAAAGAGACAGTTCAAACCTTTCCCTTCTCCGCTATCAAGCCTCAGTACCTCCCCAAAACCCCTGTTGAAACTTTCCCCTCCAAGTACGAACTGTCGGCCGATGAGGCAGCGCTCCCAAAGCTGGACCAGGAAGAATACTGGGCCAACTATGGCAACGAAGACTCCTCCATACGCTGTTATGATGTGGAGTGCCCCCCAGGCTATGAAAACCTACCCTTCCCCTCATCTACCTCCTCACACATCACCCCATCCCTCCTCCACCTGTTCTCCCTCTCCATAGTCATGTTCGGCCTCCATTTCTTGTTTGGCTGAAATATTCTGTCCTCTAAACCTTTCTGTCTTCTCTGATTCCGCCCCCCTGCTCTTTCCATCTCTCACGAAAACCTGGATCTTGATTCCTTTCAGTCACCTCCTTGACTTTAAGGAGGTGTTACACTGACGCAGGAGACAGGCGAGAGGCAGCAGGAAGCTGTCTTACAATAGCAGAGTTCAGTCAAGTAGATGTTAAGCAGGACAGGATTTCAAAGATGAAGTAGCTGCTGCTTATTGGTACAGGCTTTATCAAGCAGGATCACATCATGTAGACTGAATTTAAAAGCGATCAGCAGAAATGTGTAAAAACATAGTCAAGTGACAGAAGAAGGGACACTAAATCAGCTGGTGGTGTCTCTAAAGGTTTTTGATACCATATCTGTAAACAGCGCAGGCGTTGTGACCTGTCATCTACACAGATTCTTTCATCATGAGTAAAAGTGATGATCGATGATGGGTTGTTTGGCTCTAGCAGAAGTAGGAGAAAGATCAACACAGAAGGCAAGAGGCTTCACCAGAGAGAAAAGAAATGTGAAGAACGAGAAGGAAGGGAAAAGAAAATCACTGCAACGTGAGCAGAGTGAGCGTTAGATCTGCAGCCAAGACGAACTCTACTCTGCTTCAGAAGCCAACAAACCACAACCCACACTTGTAGATACTGTCATCATCTGTACATACACTCATTACAAACAGTTCTTATTTCCATCAGCTTTATCTGTACACCTTGTTTTAGTACCATTTAGTTACTGACGGCTTGTGTTAATTGAAGAGAATCTTAGATTGTAAGTGAAAGGGGAAAAAAAAGGAAATATGGAAACTCCTTTCACTCCCTTATGGTATCCAGCCTTGTCTCTTCCTTTCTTCCGAGGAAAGCCTAGAAAACTCTGATTTGAACCAGACTGAATGAAAAATCTAAAACAACTCTCATCAGAGCTCATTTTGAATTTTACATAGACATAGATGCTCATGACCAAATAAGGAAGGCTTGTGCTTGAGATATTGACTTGTCTGCATGTGATTCAGTTTTGTTGTGCGAGTGGGATTGAGGTGTTGTTGACCTAAAATGGAAATCCTTAACAAAATGCTGTAATTAGGTCTGATATAGGTGCCTTTCCTTGACTTATATTGCCTCTGACTGTCTGAGTGTTGGACACAATACAAGGCGTAAACATTCATTCATGGCTCTTATGAATAGATACTCAGGTCTAGTAGCTGGCTCCTACTGCATCCCACCTCAACCTGCAATTTGTCTCCGTTAGTGTGACTGTGTGCATGTGAGTATGTTTGTGTGTATATTTTGTGTAATATATTTTCAGGTTTAAGGGGAAGGTTTAATTTAACCCAGGAGAGCTGAGGTTGAATAATGTGTCTAGGAGACCCAAAACAATCTCAAAACCATCACTGAATTAAGAAATGTGTTCATCTCTTTTCCTGTGACTGTGTTCAGAACAGATCTGGTACAGATCTGATTTCAGAGAGACTGTTAACTGAGTTATTGCACAGCAGACAATCTACTGTGTATTAAAGCTCTACTTTAACAGAAAAAAAATGACTTCAGTGGATGATTTTAAAAATTGGCATGTGAATTCATTCTGTTTAACAAATGCCAATGTAACCTGACTGTGATCTGTATCACTCATGAGGACCATCTGACCCCTGTCCCATCCCTATGTTTGAAAAGTCTCTTATAATCCTTAACATGACCTTGTGTGTGGGAGTTTCTACATGTACATGAATAATGCTCTTAGATTCTGTATTTTTTTCAAAAGAAAAACTGGTTATGACAGTGCTTCTCTTTATAAAAAAATAAAGAAACAATCAAAACAGAAGTTTGTGGGTATTTGTTGTGTTACTCTCATCTTTAGTCACCATGGATACCACAAAGGAATACAAAAAAATGACCAAAAGTCAGTGAGGAAGTACACAAGCACAAACAATAATAGATTAAAATATGCATGAACTAGTCAGGAATTCATGAGTGATTTTGATTTGTTACAAAGTATTTTGTGATTCTATTTGTTGTCATTTAGATTACTGTATTGCACTTTGAATTGGCATCAGTCAGAGCTCCTGCTCTTATTTTAAAATGCACTAACAAGTACCAACACATCACTCCTATGCTTGCCAGCCGACATTTGTCGCCATTTTTTTGACCATACTGATCTTAAGATTTTATTGATCCCTATAAAAGCTTTAAATGGACTCCAAAATAAGTAAGGGACCTTTTGACCCCCATGTGCATGAGCTCAGATCAGAGGATGCAGCTCTTCTTGAGCTTCCCCGTTTGCAGTTGGAGCCCCAAGACTGTGTTTCTGTGCTGTGTTTTTTTTCTTCCTTTTGTATTTAAAGTTATATTTTTGGAGCTTTTCACCTTTATGACAGAACAGCTGAAGAGAGACAAGAAATGTGGGGAGTACAGAGCGGGGCAAGACATGCAAGAAACGGTCGTGGCCAGGAGTCAAACCGGTGATCTCTGTGATGAGGACTGTAGCCTCTGTGTGTTGGGCGCTTAGACCGCTAGGCCACCAGCACCCCGTACTGTAATTTGTTTTGATCTGCTTTCGTATTTTGCTGCATTTTGTTGTGAATCAATTAGTTAATAAAAGTGCTTTATAAATACAGTTTGTTCTACATTTGATATCAAAGCATCATGTTAAAGGTGATGGTGGTACAGTATTGCAATGGTGCATTCACATGGTCTAATATCAGTGAACAGATCTTTTACATCTTCACACTAAAAGCCTGCATTATCAGAAATCATTACTGTGGTCAGTATTAACAGATCTTATATTTTGGAATCTGATAGCTGTCGCATATTTGAGCAGGATAACAGCTGTAGAAAAAAAAAGTCAGGCCATGGTGCAGATATCAAAGCCTTTGGAAAAACATGTTAATATTTTCTGTGTCTGTACGTAAAGTGTGACTTCCTTTGCTTGTAGAGATGCAAGGGGATGATCTGTTGCTATGTGGCTTGCACATATTTAAATCCTGGGGATTCTGGCTGTGGGCATACATTGAGGTATGACTCAGAAAAGAGGGAGAGCGGGGAAAACACCAGGATGAAAATGTGACAAGGTGTCCCGGATCAGCACTCCCCCTCAACAGATTAACTCGCACCCTGATAATGATGATGGTGGTGATGCATAAACCGTGCATGTGTTTGAGAATGCAGAGACACATGCACACACATACCATGTGCAAATATACACTGACACACACACACACACACACACACACACACACACACACACACACACACACACACACACACACACACACACACACACACACAAACTATAAAGTTCAGAGAAGTTTGGTTGAGCTGCCTTCAAACCTCTTTTTGTTTCAGCTCAGGAGTGATTCATCACTTTCACACATTACTTGCTATCACCTTCCCTTGTCCTCTATCCTCTCCTCTCTGTGACAAACTCTTCTTCTGGTTATAGCTTACAGCAGATAAGTCATCTCAACCCACAAACATTGTCATCCTAATCATCCTATTTCTTTTAGAACTTCTCCTACTCTACGTTTTCAAGGAATTCAACTTTCAACCCAGCCCTTGAAGAGCTCTACTTAAATCTGAGGGTGGCTGCCTTAAAACAAATCACTGTCTGAATCTATAGAAGGAAGATGACTACTAGTGTGCATCTCTTATGTTACTAAACCAAGAAATATGAACCAAGCTCATACATGTAGGCAGGCATTTGCCATTTTCTACGCATGATATGCTGACCCAGGAAAGCTGTTTCCCAGCTTTTCAAGTCTTTAGGCATTTTTTCGACCGCAGGAACTTTTCTCCGGAATTAGGGACTTTACCCCTGAACTACGCGCGTTCCGACCAGAGGAACCAGGGTCTAAATTTAGTTCAGGGGTATATAATCTCCCCCCCTGAAAAGCCCCTGCTTGGGTGCTAGTGCTTTTTTAAGGTCCTGGGACTTTGGGTTGAACGCAACAGTGTTTGTGGAGTTTACACAGCTGTTGAAACACAGAGGGAGTTCCTGGGAATGCATACTAGCTTAGCTTTTTATTAAGATTTCAAAATATTATTTAATATAAAAAAAAATTCTCCACACATCACTGGCCTGATTTGCACAATCTACCCGGGACTTCAGCTCGCGGTCGAAATGCTGACAGCAATGGGGGCACAGGAACCTTTTAGTTCCGGGGAAAGTAGTTCTGGGGGCTAAAAGACCCCGGGACTCTTGGTCGAAATGCACCTTTTTTGGCTAGGCTGAAAGGAATAGCTGCTTTCTGTAGCCTCGTGCTTATTGTAGAAAGCACAGTCATGATGGTTTAAATCATTTCGTCTCCTTTTTTTTATGAGAAGAGCATAACTTCTGACACCACAGCTTCCTAAGATGCTCAAAATATCAATGGGTTAAACTCCTTTACAACATATGCATAGAAAAGATAGTCATTGCTGTCGTTCAACTTGACAAACAAAAGTTGTGCTTGCCATTCCAGCTCTTGATTAACATAAATACAATGAAATTGATTATTTAGAGACAGCTTTTAACTTTCATTGTAATAAAGGACTTTCACCATGGGTCTTTATTTCAGGGAAATGTGCACATGGCAGCAAGAAAATGTCCGTGGACTTGCAGCTTTCTCTGCACCACTTTGAGAAATGCACATTACCAACTTTAACCATGACCAGTACGAGTCTTCTGTCATACTTCTTGCTTTTGATGTTCAAACTGTAGGCGTTTGCCCTAATGCCTGTAAGCAGCTGCCTGGGTGGTCATGGGGCATGTTTACTGTTTTCTGCTGCAGGGACACACGCAGGCCATTAGCAGGGAAAATGTCTCTGAAGTTGTCACACTTTGATGCTGTGCGCTTATCACACACTGAACCCACTCATTCTCCCCTGACTCTTAATCCATTTTTATTCATCGGTCTTTCTCCCTCACTTGTTTTTGCCTGCCATTCAAGCTGTCACTCAGTCTTTGTCTGAACCTCATCACCCCCCCCCCTCTCTCTCTCTCTCTCTCTTCCTGGCACTCAGTCTCAACACATGGTTATGCTTGTCTTGGCTGAACCTACTTGATCGTAAGAGTTGGCGCACTCATTTGTGTGTTATTGGCGTGTTTGCTGACGTACACTGTCACACATGGCATATTTGGAGAACCGGGACTGGAGCTTTGACGTCAAAGGGTTTGTGAAGAAAAGGAAGACTGATCCAAAAAGAATGGAGTACTAATAAAGTGACTTTTCTTAACATTGAAGGGTAGAATAATTTGATCAATAGAATGGGACAATGCAGTGCTGCACTCAACATTTCATTCATAAATGATGACTTTCATGTGCAGCCCCAGCTCTCATTGTCTGTCACGTGGAAACACAAGCCGCCAGGGCTGTGAACCTCTTGACTGCTGAACCACTGACAACTAACCAAACTCAAGAGGAAGGAAAAACAACCACCTCTGGAGAGATGAACAGATCCTCTGATAGAGAATAAATAATTTAAAGAAAGCGTTGATTATCTTCATTTTCACACGGGCAAAACTCCCCAAAACTTCAGAAACTTTTCAGGGTGAGCTGTATGTGTAAACAAAAATAGATAAAATCTTAATCCTGACTTTACACTGACTTTTTCCTGCCAACCATCTCATAAAATGTCTGCATGAAGAGCAGGTGAGCTGATATAGAAACATTTTGGAAAACTCACTGCAAGCGAGTGGGTGAGCTGATGACGTTAACAGCAGAGAAGATGCTGCACATGCCTCTGTTCACATATAGCATTGACATAAATACAAACACTGTCATCACAGGGTATGTCTCTGTTGCTATGTCAGCCATCATGTTTTTTTTTAATTTATGTTTTCATTGACTTCATCACAAGAAACGCAAACACTATAAATGATACATACATATTGAAGGGCATATACTATCAACAGACAGCACAGACAATTTTTGGTTGAAAGACCCTTTCTGGGAAGAAAAAAGGTGCCCCCCCCAACAAAAGAGACAAAAAAAACAAAACAAAAAAAACAACAACACTAAGGCAGCCCCACATTAAGTGTCAATAAGTAACACTGTTCAATAACTTATATATTTGTAGATTCATCTACACACCTGTACACACATTCTCTGACATTATATACAAACCTTGGTTAGATAAGCCCCACCCCCTTAGTACATTGTGTCCTCTAGGATATTTCATTCCCCATCAAAGTCAGAAAAGCTTTCCATAATTGGCTAGTTTTGCTTTGTGCATTATTTAGTCTGGCAATGCTTTCAAATGCAGCAGTTTTGGCTAGTTTTGCTTTGTGCATTATTTAGTCTGGCAATCATGCTTTCAAATGCAGCAGGTTCGTGTCAGCCATCATGTGGTAAAAATTACCCAAAAGCTCGCCCCCCACCCCCCTGCCTCTATTGGACTGGAAAGACTTCCTGCTGTGAAGGATGTGTGAATGAGCAACTTTGGAACATTTTGGGGGAAAAATCTTTCATTGTTAATTCCATCCAAAAAATGTTAGTCTTTTCAAGTTGTGTCAGCTTAAATAACTTTTATTTCCCCTCAATTAGCTAACATTCAGATGTAATTTAGTCGTCATGTTTTACAAGAAGCAGGGGAACATGTTCTTTTAAAAGTTTTACAGAGTTAATATATGCAGTGGCTTCCCTTTGGAGTCATTAGAAGCCCAGTGGGTTTTTCATTCAATCAAAAAATCTGAATACCTTTAACAGCAGGAGATTACTGCTGGTATCAGATGGCACGGCTGAAATCAGCAAACATATCCAAAAAAAAAAAGACTGAATGAGTAAAATGTCTGCCATCTGCCGCCGTTCATCTACTTGCTTGTGTGTATGCACAGGAATATCTTTGAGCATGCATGAATGTTTGTGGGTATGAATGTGAATGCAGATCTGTACATCCGGTCTTGAGTCATCTAGAGGTATGAGAGGAGAGCAGGGTGCAGGCCGGATACATCTGTCTGGCTCCTACAGTCTGTCCGCTCCTCTGAAGGTTTACGCAAATGGCTAAAAATACACTTCAAAGACAGATGGGGATTGATAGAGCAGATTTGATGAGGCTTTTGTGTCTGGTCTGTGACACAAAGAGGGACAAGCTGACTGAAAGATTTAATCATATAGCAAAGACATCAAGAGATAGAACGATGGCACAGCCAAGATGAAGAGTGGGTTTGTTGTTAATAAGTGAACAAAAGAACAGTGATTTGATGAGTCAATCACACCGCCTCGCTCTGGTAGGTTGTATGGCCCATGTTGGCACAGACGTTAGCACAGCTTGTGACGTCCTCTAAACAATTTGACTGGGTGCCTAAAAATGTGACTACCATGTTCATTGTTAAATACACACGTTTCTATCATGCTATTCTTGTAACATCATATTTGCTCATGAATTTGAACATTAAAACATATCCATCTGTGCTCTGCAGGGTTTCTCTCTTCTCCTTGTTTGTTTTGGATGCTATTGTTCAGCCATACTGCGGTAGCTTAATCTTGGGGATAATACAAATAGCTAGAGAAAAATGGAACATGACCCTTGGGCCCTGCATTAATTTGTCTGTTTGCAAAGGATGTTACACCGGTCTCTAGTTAGAATACGTAGATGAGGAAACAGATCTCAAACAGCATTTGGATTATGATGGTGCTGGATGACACAAATAGAAGACCAAACAAAGTCTAAATCCAATGGTTTTGTCAGAAGTTCTGACAAACCATCTGTCTATAAAGAGCGATACATATCTTCACTTTTTCAATGCTCTCACAGAGTTTCATATTGTTTTCAGAGCACTAAAGCTGCAGCAAAATGATATCAAACATAACAAAAATAGAGACACAAACTCAGTGGCCTTCTAACATTCACCTCAATCTGTGTGTCGCAGACCATCAAAAGGTATTTGAAATAAACATACTACAAAAATGGTCTGGAATAAAATCTCTAAACTGACATCTTATCCATCCTTTTTCAAATGGAAACGAAAAACTTCACGAGCATTGAATTCAGACTTGATGATAGAGTTTTTTAAGGAATTATTTCATTCAGAAGCAGGTTTAAAAATGGTGGCCATGCAAGGTAGCCCATAGATCAGTCCTTACCTTGATGTATACCTCGAGGATCTATAGCAGGGGTTCCCAAAGTGTGGGTCAGGACCCCCTGGGGGGTCGCGAGACACAAATGGGGGGTCGTGAGATGTCTTCCAGAATTATTATTTTTTTCAAGTTTTCTAAAAATATGTATTTTATTATTCCTTTATTATCATTATTATTATTATTATTATTATTATTATTATTATTATTATTATTACCATTATTATTATTATTTATGTATTTTTTGTGGGTATTTTTTTTCCTTCTCTTTGTTGGTTTTGTATTACTTATATATAATTGTTTAACTTGTGGTGAACAAAGAAATACTGAAAAAATGTAATAAAAAAGTTGAATGGTAAAATCTAAAAATAGTACATTTTACTCATTTATGGTAAAAAAAAATATATCGACAAAATTGTAGCTACACTTGAAATTAAACCTTGAAAATAGAAAATGTAATGAGTTTCCTGCCTTTCTTTGTTTCCAGATGACTTCTAAGTTTAGGGTTAGTGAACAGTTAATTATCAAAAGCATCAGTAGCAGTAGGTTCATTCATAACGGCACATGAAACAGCCACATGCTCAAATAGGTAGGCTAATTTTCTGCAGACCAACTAAATTAAGCCACATTAAATCACTTTGAGGAACAGTGGGGGTCGCAAGCAGGTTGCAAGTCTTTGGCACCAATATTTTGGGGGTCTCGGGCTGAAAAGTTTAGGAACCCCTGATCTATAGGACTTAAAGTGTCTGAAATTCCTTAGGACTGGACACAGTTTAAACCTCTACAATGTTTTGTACTTTGTTTGCGTCATGTTCGTTAATAAAATGAGAGGTGAAGAAGAAGGCTCTAAAAGAGGCAGAAGAAGAGGGGCAGAATTTTATACAGTCTATGGGCAGAGAGCATCACAATGACGTATAAGTGGGCGGGACTTGTAAAGTCTTGCAGTCTGCAGCTGGTTATGTTGGTACAGTCGTCGTGCGCGCGAAACTTTAGCAGCAGCAATGGCGTCTGCCGCAGGTGGGTGTGTTCACTTACTCAATATCTAAATACACATTACATGATTTAACAATGCAGAGTTGTGGAGTATAATATCATTTTAGACCACTCCTTAGATGTGGTCTCCTCAAAGACTGCAAGGCCGCATCGTTGAGACATCTTGTTGGCTGCAGGCTGCGCGGAGTTCACATTTGCTTGCATGCATGGTGGTTAATAGTGAAACATATGAGTGAAACATAACGTCAATAGCGGGAGGTTTAAGGATTTCTCACGCATATGAAACTATTTTACACCTGACCTTTTCTGCATTTTCAGACCCGGAAGTGTTGCATTAGTGATATCCTGACTGCTTTCTTATCTCACGTTATCATTGAGTTTTGTTCGTTTGTTTGTTTGTTTGTTTGTTTGTAACTTTATTTTAGATGAACATAACAAACAATTGGTACATTCAGAAGGAGCATCATACATAAACAATAATTAATGACATAGAAACAATACAGCTTCAGTTGTTAATTAAGGGTAAATGAGAAAAATATACATACATAGGAAATAAATAATAAAATAACTTGAGTAAGGAGAGGGAATAATTTTACAGTTCAGTGAAGAATTCTTTTAGGGAATCGTATGTTTTAAGTGCTTTTGGTCCTTTCATTATTTTCAATGATTTTAGGTATATTTGGAATTCATTCAGAAAAACAACAAATTTGGGGGGAGATTTCATAGTTTGTGTAAAATATCATTCCTATTCTGTCTACCTGGCAATATTAAGATTATTTCTGCATTAGCTATCATTGAGTTGTTTCAATTCGACACAGGTACAGATGACATGTTTTTTTTTTAAACAACCGTACTTATGTGTTTACGTGTTTACGTGTGTTTAGGTCGACGGGGGACTAAGCGCAAAGCAGAACCACAGTCAGAGGAGGCGAAACCAGCTGTGGAGGAGAAGACGGTCAGAGGAGATGAGGAGGAGGAGGAGGAGGAGAAAGGCCAAAGGGTGATCATTGAACACTGGTGAGTGAAGTGCTACAACAACACATTATAATACACATCAGAAAGTGCACAGATACATAAATTGAGCTAAATTTCATTCATAGAGGTAACTGAATTTTCTGTTCAGTTACTCATCATGCAGGTTTCGTATGTAACTGACTCTAGTGTCAATGTGGATGTTTTTACATCTCAACAAAAAGTTAACTTAAAGCAAGACTGACAGAACATAACATGCTATAACAACATACAAGCCACATTATCCAATGGTTTTACATTACAAAGAGGCTGATCATGTATCAGATATCCCACGTTGAACACAATGCACACACAACTAGAGGTAGTGACTGGGTAAAAAGACTAATACGAAGTGAATCACTTTGGATGTCTACATTTAGAGCAACACAATATCCTGGTCTGAACAGGGAACTTTTCCTTATTTCTATCTTTAAGTTCTTAGATTATTTCATGTAGATCCTTCTTGTGCGTTGTACATAATGTATTATAAATTGCTTGTTTGTTGCTTTTATCTATGTGGTATGTGGTTTTCTTCTTAAACATGTCTTATCATGTGACTGCTTGTTAACCTTCATAAGAAGCAGCTGGGAAACCACTTTATGCCTGCCCTGATGAAGGCCTTGATGCCTGAAATGCATAGACATGTTTTAACTGTGACTCTGTAGCCCTAAAACTAAAGCTTTTACTTTAATGAACCCTCTTTGAGTGCCTCAGGGTGTTTGAAGAAGTTTGAACCTGAATCCCCACACTGAAGAGCACTAAGGAGACATTTTTTCTAACCTGTTCCTCCTCCATGTAGCACACTATGCTTCTGTTTTTTGACTGAATAACATTAGTTTCAACTAGGAATTTAAACAATTAATCCACTATCGATTAATTGATTGTTAAGAACTTACTCAAAGACATTATTTTGTTTCGATTTTATATCACATGGACCAAACATCATGCTGTCTGATACTTCGTTTAGCTATCAGGGAGGCGTTTTGTGAATCAGCTGATTAAAGGTGTTGCACTCAGAGGGGAGACGCTCAGCTGGGGGCTGCGGCTGAGTGACAGGTCTCCACGAGCACTTTTTTTTCTACGCGCGCCAGACTGATTATGATCCCGGTAACACTCCCGGCTGTAAACGTACTTCTTTTTCTCAATAAGAGGGGGAAACAGAAAACTAGACACTGAGTCTAAAATATGTTTCTGTTCAGTTCTCTTGTTGCAGTAAATCCACATGTTGAAGTCAGAGCCTTCACTTTTATGACTGCTAAGCGCCGCTCGAGTGGCTGCTTGTTGCTGCAGCTCTCTCTTTGTTGTTCTTTTTTCAACTCTTTTTTTCATATCTGTTTAGTTATCTTTGTATTTGGAGCCTGTCATGTCTTTTAATGACTCATTTGTTGGCCATCAACACCAAACTGGCTACGTTTGCAGTGGTGTTTTTACTATTTTTGTTCCTGTGTGTCCGGAGATCCTGAGTAACCATGGTGGCATTGTTTACATACGATATCAGCTGTTAGCATCCCGTAGCATGTCGAGGCTAAATGATGCTAGGCCCCATGTTCCCTGCAAGCTGAGGAGAAGGAGGAGGAGCTAACCCAGCACCAGAGGAAATACTGGCAGAGTAGCATCATGCTAACACAGCTAACACCGGACACGAACGCCACATTGGAAGGATTTCACCTGCTGTGGGCGGACAGGATACAGGAGAGCAAGACTGGACGGCTGTTGAAGAGGGCCAGCTCGGTCCTGGACCCTGTGGAGGTGGTGGCTGACGCGACAGTTGTTGCCAAGCGGTCGCGATGGACTTTTTTATATATATATTCTTGATGAAATTCTTGTACTGTACACCTTCTTGTTTGCTGCTGTAACTCCGTGAATTTCCCCATTGTGGGACGAATAAAGGAGTATCTTATCTTATCTAATCTTTACATTTCCAAAGATCGAACACAGAAAATACTTGAAATTTACATCCCTAGTTTCAACATTTGATGTGTTGTCTTTGCCATATTTTCAATTGAATATGGGCTTTAAATGATTTACAAACCATGAAAATCTGTCTCTATTTACATTTCAGACAGCTTTCCAACTTTTTTTAAAATTTGGGTTGTAGTTTCTTTATCATGTGCAGTCACATGCCACATGAATAACTTAGTCTACAAAGATGTTCACCTAATGGATGTTCTGTTATTTTTGGCAGTAAGAGCTGACGAGTGTATCGGCGTCATGCCGAGGAGGTGAAATCTGCCCTTCTGGCTGCCCACCCTGGACTGACTGTGGTTCTCAACCCAGAGAAACCCAGAAAGCATAGCTTCGAGATCTCTCTGCTGGATGACGGCAAAGGTGAGGAGGGAAAAATGAGGAAATCCAACACCCCCCCATGAGAGAGTATCACCATCTCCTTTTTAAGCCTCTTATCTGTTGGTCGTAGCTGTTATTTTTTGAATGTAAAACACCAGAATTCCAAATCCTGTCACGCAACTAGTTAGATTTTGTTTGATTAGGTTATGAGGTATTCATCTCTGAGATTTTTGCTGCCGGTAAATAGAATTTGAGTTAACGTTCATAGCATGGAAGATTTTTAATGAGCAGTTTTCCTTCATCTTAACATTGTTTGAATGTACTCAATACTTGTTGAAAAGCTGATACAGAATAAAAGGAATTATGGACATGAATCAGGTTCAACCAGATTTGAAGTGGCATTACCTTTCAGACCATTCGGTAAAGCGAAGCCACACTACCAAATTGCATTTCATATTAACTTTCTAAACGAGGCGTTTAATCAGCTGTGATTTGGGTTGTTGCATAAGGTAGTGAACAAAGTAAAATCATGCCAAAACTTCAATCAGACAATGCATCATCGGCCTCATTAAACCATGGTTTGACATTCAACAGGAGGCTCTGCTTACTAGAATGAGACAGGATATTGAAAGATACACTCTTGTCTATTAAGGCATTTTGTGGCATGGATGTGTTATATTAAAATAAGTGATGACCAAATGTTGCTTTTGTACATTCTATTTGTACATAAACTGACATGGTTTCTCCTGTCATGTCCTTTAAGCAACATCACTGTGGACTGGGATAAAGAGAGGTCCGCCTGCTAGACTGAAGTTTCCTCAACCTGATGTTGTTGTTGCTGCTCTACAGGAAGCTCTGAAGGCTGAGTAAGCACCTGATGAAGGTTTGTCTTAAAGAACTGACGCAATAATATTATATAGTTAATGTAATATGAGTTGAGGACTGAAGACTCACTTAAGAAATAAAATGTTGTAATATGTAATTTAAAACTTTAAATGTAAGAAGAGTGCAGAAATATTGGGGCAGCAGTAACTCACTCTGTAGGGACTTGGGACCTGGGAATCAAAGGGTAGTCAGGTCAAGTGCCAGCATGGACCAAAGTAGGGAATTTGAAACCAAGCGGCAACCTCTGTTCTAAAAATATGAGTCCAATGCGGAAGTGTTAAAAACTGCAGTACATCGAGGATCCACTTGAGGCTGGCTCCGGAAGTACCGGAAACCACATACACACCAATTCATAAAAGCCGATCTTTACAGCAGAACTAAACATGTTTACAGCCTGGAGAGCTCATTTCTCGATCGGCACACACTGTACAGGGGGGGTGAATTTTTTTCTAACGTGGCAACTTTGAAGATATTGTGATTACGAGTTTTCCAATGAGAGGCACAGCTGACTTGATTGACAGGTGGGAACACTGTAGCTGTTGGCTAGGAGGCTCAAAGCCCGCCTCTTTACGTCACAATCGCTCAACAGCAGGAATATGGCTCCAACGATAGGCCTCAAAACAGCGCTTCAGAAACAGATGGGTGACATCACGGATACTTAGGGCTGGGTATCGTTCAAACATTTTCGATACCGTTACCGATACCTTCATTTCGTTACCGGTTCCTTAACGAAACTTTTTCCGATACCAACTTCATAAAATCAATTATAACAAAAAGAAAAAGACATTACACATTATCAACAAATGTTGAGTTTTATTTTTCAGCTTTGTTATTCTTAGGGATGGGTACCTTTCACATTTGAACCGATACGGTACTGATGCCCGGTACCTGGGAATCGGTATCAGTACTCAACGGTACAAATTTTCGGTACTTTTGTGTGTTTATGTGTTAATAAATGTTAATTTGTTTGATAATAAAATCTCAAAAATGTTTAATGTTAACATATTTATTTCACAATATATAAACTTTAACAAATATATCAAAACAACAACCAATGAAATGAACAGAAACAGGATTATATAGGTGATCAGATATATTAGCTGACACGTGGCGTCTAATTGCTTTTTCGGGATCAATGAACACAATTTAATCCTCCTGCAGCTCTGCCTCGCGGTGAGTGTGCGTGACCGTCAGCTGCAGGCTCTGTTTGGCGCGCTCCCTCACAGATACAGAGAGCAGAGAGCATTTCTTCTACCCCAGAGCCATGTGTCATAACCTAAACTCAGCTCATGTCTTCACCTCTTATGAGTCACCAGCTGAGGAGAGAGGGAAACTGCTTGTTAGTTTGAGCTCTGACGCAGTGTCAACCTTCAACCATTACATAAAAGGCCTGTTTTTTACTCTCTAATGGGAGGGCCAAGTTCTGTGGAGCAATATGTGTTAAGAAATTAGCATTTGTGCAAAAAGATGTAACTAAAATTGATATTTAACTAAGTCAACTCATTTCCGTGCTTTTGGGATGTGTCACATCAAACCAGTGCTACTTGTGGTCTTTGAGAAATGTTAGTTTAACAAAAGTGCTTTTTTTTCCCTCCTTTATTTCTTACATGAAGCCAAGAGTTCAAGGGATGTAGCCCATGGAAGCAAAATGATGAGGAGGGACCAACGGGGTGCTCTCAGTCCCTTTTCTGATGATCGTGGCTCCATCAGCTCATGTCCTCTGGCCACACGGCGACATCTAGTGGATTGTGTTTCCCTACATTTCTTAAAAGTTATATGTGCCTTTATATCTGTTTTTGATAAATAAAGAATTCAGTATACCAAGTCCTTGTTTCAGTTAGTTTGTGAGAGATTTGTGTGTTTGATTGTATTTGTCTTTTCCTTGTCCAGAACTATACCTTCAAAGTTTAGAGGCATGATGGAACATCCCAGAGAAATGTCTTCAGCACTTAGTTTGACTGTGACAACTAAGAATATGAATTTAAACCTACTGAGAATCTTAATATAGTCAGAGACTGCAAAAGATCCAGTTTCCTCTATGACTGGTTCCATTTGCTTTGTTGGCCTTAAGTTGACAGTGACCACATCACAGGAAATAATAAGTGGTAAAAATATTTGTCCACATTTTATTTTGTATATTTTTCAAATGTGGTTGAAAGAGTAATGAACTTCCCATGTGTTGCTCGGTCTTGCTGGAGCCTTTTAGCTTTTTTGACCAGTGGGGGTAGGGGTACACCCATAGGGTACAATATGGAAGAGGTTTTGGGCCACTGTTTGAAAAGGATGTTACACCGGTCTCTAGTTAGAATACGTAGATGAGGAAACAGATCTCAAACAGCATTTGGATTATGATGGTGCTGGATGACAAATAGAAGATCAAACAAAGTCTAAATCCCAAGGTTTTGTCAGAAGTTCTGACATACCATCTGTCTATAAAAAGCAATATATATCTTCACTTTATAAATGCTCTCGCAGAGTTTCATATTGTTTTCAGAGCACTAAAGCTGCAGCAAAATGATATCAAACATAAAAATAGAGACACAAACTCAGTGGCCTTCTAACATTCACCTCAATCTGTGTGTCGCAGACCATCAAAAGATATTTGAAATAAACATACTACAAAAATGGTCTGGAATAAAATCTCTAAACTGACATCTTATCCATCCTTTTTCAAATGGAAACGAAAAACTTAACAAGCATTGAATTCAGACTTGATGATAGAGTTTTTTAAGGAATCATTTCATTCAGAAGCAGGTTTAAAAATGGTGGCCATGCAAGGTAGCCCATAGATCAGTCCTTACCTTGATGTATACCTCGAGGATTTACAAGACTTAAAGTGTCTGGACTTCCTTTGGACTGGACAAAGTTTAAACCTCAACAATGTTTTGTACTTTGTTTGCGCCATGTTTATTAATAAAATGAAAGGCAAAGAAGAGGGCTGTAAAAGAAAACATAGACTGTATAAATAATGGACGTAGTATCCATGACGTCACCCATCTGTTTCTGAAGAGCTGTTTTGTGGCCAATCGATGACAGCAGCCATATTGCTGCTGTTGCGCTAGTGTGAGGTAAAGAGGCGGGCTTTGAGCCTCCTAGCCAACAGCTACAGTGTTCCCACCTGCCAATCAAGTCAGCTGTGCCTCTCATTGGAAGACTCGTAATCTCAATATCTTTGAAATTGCCGTGAAAAAAAAAAATTCACACCCTGTATAGTGTGTGCCGACCGAGAAATTAGCTATCCAGACTACACTCGTCTTTTGTACCAGGCTGTAAACATCAAGCGGCAACCTCCAGTCAAAAATATGAGTCCACTGCGGAAATGCTAAAAACTGCAGTTCATTGAGGATCCGCTTGAGGCTTCCTCCGGAAGTACCGGAAGTCACATACACATGAATGGGAAAAAAACGATCTTTACAGCAGATATAAACATGTTTACAGCCTGGTACAAAAGACGAGTGTAGTCTGGATAGCTAATTTCTCGATCGGCTCTCACTGTGAGGTGGGTGAATTTTTTTCTGACGCGGCATTTTCGAAGATATTGAGATTACGAGTCTTCCAATGAGAGGCACAGCTGACTGCAGGAACACTGCAGCTGTTGGCTAGGAGGCTCAAAGCCCGCCTTTTTACGTCACACTGGCTCAACAGAAGCAATATGGCTGCCGCAGCCAATTGGTCTCAAAACAGCTCTTCAGAAACAGATTTGTGACGTCACGGATATTACGTACATATTTTATACAGTCAATGCATTGGACTCATATTTTTAGACCAGAGGTTGCCACTTGGGCCAAATATACCTAAAATCATTGAAAATAATGAAAGGACCAAAAGCACTTCAAATATATGATTCCATAAAATAATTCTTCACTGAATTATGAAAGTATTCCCTCGCCTTACTTAACTTATTTTATTATTTCTTTTCTATCTATCTAATCCAACAACTGAAGCTGTATTGTTTCTATGTCCTTAATGATTGTCTGTGTATGATGCTCCTTCTGAATGTACTCATTAAAGTTAAAAAAAAAAAAAGGTTACCCGCTTGGGCAGAAAGCATAACAATGACGTATAAGTGGGCGGGACTTGTAAAGTCTTCCAGCCTGCAGGATTGTTTAACTTGGTACAGTCCTCGTGCGCGCGAAACTTTAGCAGCAGCAATGGCGTCTGCCGCAGGTGGGTGTGTTCACGTACACAAGATCTAAATACACATTACATGATTTAACAATGCCGAGTTGTAGATTATAATGTCATTTTAGACTACTCCTTAGATGTGGTCTACTCAAAGACTGCACGGCCGCATCGTTGAGACATCTTGTTGGCTGCACGGAGTTCACATTTGCTCGTTGCATGTTGGTTAATAGTGAAACATATGAGTGAAACATAACGTCAATAGCGGGAGATTTAAGGATTTCACACGCATATGAAACTATTTTACACCTGACCGTTTCTGCATTTTCAGACCCGGAAGTGTTGCATTGGTGATACTCTCAACGCTGACTGCTTTCTTATCTCACGTTATCATTGAGTTTCAATTCAACACGGGAACAGGCAGGGGCGTCGTAGTGGGGGGAAAAGTGGAACTCACTACCTAGGGCCCAAGTGGGGAGGGGGGCCCTTAATGGGACTGAAATAAAATGTGTTTTCTACTACACTTTTCTTTTGTTTTGTTCTAATTGCAGTAAGATAACTAAAATTGTCTGAATAAATAAACAAACATTCAGAATTCCTTTCTGGAATTTCTTTTCGGCTCTGTGAGATGCGCGTATCATGCCTAAAGTGGGGAATTGTCATATTTTCATAGCATCAAGTGTGGCTGAATCTGATTGAAAGTAAACTGTAGCTTTTTAGAGTTTTATTTTACTTGCTGAGTTGAGATTACCAAATAATGCCCCCTTGTTGTTATTCAACAAGTCACTTGGCTTCAAATAATTTTGTTCAAAGAGATGGACAGTCTGAAGGTCAATATTGTGCAGTTACATTTGGAGAAATCATAAAAGAAAATAATATTGATATGTAGCTTAGATTTGAGTCAGTTAACCAGGTTAGTTTTAAACATACATTTTTGTTTAATGCAAATTAATATTATAGCAGCAATTTTATATTTTGTAGGGTTTGCTGTGGTGATGGGGACCACTGAGATATCTTTTCAGGGGGCCCAGAATTCCTGGGTACAGGTGCCTTTTTTTTTTTTTTAAACAAACGTACTTACTTCTTCACGTGTTTTTAGGTCGACGGGGAACTAAGCGCAAAGCGGAGCCACAGTCAGAGGAGGTGAAACCAACTGTGGAGGAGAAGACGGTCAGAGGAGATGAGGAGGAGGAGGAGGAGGCCCAGGAAGGCCAAAGGGTGGTCATTGAACACTGGTGAGTGAAGTGCTACAACAACACATTATAATACACATCAGAAATTGAACAGATACATAAATTGAGCTAAATTTCATTCATAGAAGTAACTGTAAATCCACATGATGTAGTTTGAGCCTTCCCTTTTATGACTTTATGTCCACTGAGATTATGAGCCTGCTCCACACGTTGATATTCAGTGTGTTTAACATTTTGAACACCTCAATACGATCCGTAGCTGTTGAATACTGTCAGTTATGTACATTTTGTTGTGAAGGAAAAATTGATTCAGGGGAAAAAATGCATTTGGCTTTGTTTTTGACATGGATAACGTTTACTTTTTTATGATTAATCGATAATTGCTCGTTAACATTTCCAAAGATCGATCACAGAAAATACTTGAAATTTACATCCCTAGTTTCAACATGTGATGTGTTGTCTTTGCCATATTTTCAATTGAATACAGCGTGCCTACTTTTTTTTTAATTGGGGTTGTAGTTTCTTTATCATGTGCAGTCACATGCCACATGAATAACTTAGTCTACAAAGATGTTCACCTAATGGATGTTCTGTTATTTTTGGCAGTAAGAGCTGACGAGTGTATGGGCGTAATGCCGAGGAGGTGAAATCTGCCCTTCTGGCTGCCCACCCTGGACTGACTGTGGTTCTCAACCCAGAGAAACCCAGAAGGAATAGCTTTGAGGTCTCTCTGCTGGATGACGGCAAAGGTGAGGAGGGAAAAATGGGGAAATCCAAATGAGGGAAAAATTAGGAAATGCAACACCCCCCCATGAGAGAGTATCACCATCTCCTTTTTAAGCCTCTTATCTGTTGGTCGTAGCTGTTTTTTTTTTTTTTTTAAACACCAGAATTCCAAATCCTGTCACGCAGCGAGTTAGATTTTGTTTGATTAGGTTATGAGGTATTCATCTCTGAGATTTTTGCTGCCGGTGAATAGAATTTGAGTTAACGTTCATTGCATGGAAGATTTTTAATGAGCAGTTTTCCTTCATCTTAACATTGTTTGAATGTACTCAATACTTGTTGAAAAGCTGATACAGAATAAAAGGAATTATGGACATGAATCAGGTTCAACCAGATTTGAAGTGGCATTACCTTTCTGACCATTCGGTAAAGCGAAGCCTCACTACCAAATTGCATTTCATATTAACTTTCTAAACGAGGCGTTTAATCAGCTGTGATTTGGGTTGTTGCATAAGGTAGTGAACAAAGTAAAATCATGCCAAAACTTCAATCAGACAATGCATCATCGGCCTCATTAAACCATGGTTTGACATTCAACAGGAGGCTCTGCTTACTAGAATGAGACAGGATATTGAAAGATACACTCTTGTCTATTAAGGCATTTTGTGGCATGGATGTGTTATATTAAAATAAGTGATGACCAAATGTTGCTTTTGTACATTCTATTTGTACATAAACTGACATGGTTTTCTCTGTCATGTCCTTTAAGAAACATCACTTTGGACTGGGATAAAGAAGGGTCCGCCTCGTAAACTGAAGTTTCCTCAACCTGATGTTGTTGTTGCTGCTCTACAGGAAGCTCTGAAGGCTGAGTAAGCACCTGATGAAGGTTTGTCTTAAAGAACTGACGTAATAATATTATATAGTTAATGTAATATGAGTTGAGGACTGAAGACTCACTTGAAAAATAAAATGTTGTAATATGTAATTTAAAACTTTAAATGTAAGAAGAGTGCAGAAATATTTGGGCAGCAGTAACTCACTCTGTAGGGACTTGGGACCTGGGAATCAAAGGGTAGTCAGCTCGAGTACCAGTATGGACCAAAGTAAGGAAGTTGAAGCGGAAACCTCTTTTTCTTTTTGCCGATCTTTACATCAGAAATAAACATGTTTACAGCCTGGTACAATAGACAAGTGTAGTCTGGATAGCTCATTTCTCGATCGGCACACAATGTATAGGTCGCTCGACAGCAGCAATATGGCTGCCGCCTACGATTGGCCTCAAAACAGCGCTTCAGAAACAGATGTGTGACGTCACGGATACTACGTCCATATTTTATACAGTCTATGGTACCGTTTAAAGTATCAATTTATGGACAATTTTCTTTTTAGCATAATTTCTAACATCCTCAAAGCTACATTAAAGGAATTGATGGTGTTGAATATGTGACTGGCTTCCCTCATACATATTCCATTTCTTCTACCCCAGAGCCATGTGTCATAACCTAAACTCAGCTCGTATTTTCACCTCTTATGAGTCACCAGCTGAGGAGAGAGGGAAACTGCTTGTTAGTTTGAGCTCTGACGCAGTGTCAACCTTCAACCATTACATAAAAGGCCTGTTTTTACTCACTAATGGGAGGGCCAAGTTCTGTTGAGCAATATGTGTTAAGAAATTATCATTTGTGCAAAAAGATGTAACTAAAATCGATATTTAACTAAGTCAACTCATCCCCGTGCTTTTGGGATGTGTCACATCAAACCAGTGCTACTTGTGGTCTTTGAGAAATGTTAGTTTAATAAAAGTGCTTTTTTTTCCCTCCTTTATTTCTTACATGAAGCCAAGAGTTCAAGGGATGTAGCCCATGGAAGCAAAATGATGAGGAGGGACCAACGGGGTGCTCTCAGTCCCTTTTCTGATGATTGTGGCTCCATCAGCTCATGTCCTCTGGCCACACGGCGACATCTAGTGGATTGTGTTTCCCTACATTTCTTAATAGTTATATGTGCCTTTATATCTGTTTTAGATAAATAAAGAATTCAGTATACCAAGTCCTTGTTTCAGTTAGTTTGTGAGAGATTTGTGTGTTTGATTGTATTTGTCTTTTCCGTGGCCAGAACTATATCTTCAAAGTTTAGAGGCATGATGGAACATCCCAGAGAAATGTCTTCAGCACTTAGTTTGACTGACAACTAAGAATATGAATTTGAACCTACTGAGAATCTTAATATATTCAGAGACTGCAAAAGATCCAGTTTCCTCTATTTATGACTGGTTCCATTTGCTTTGTTGGCCTTAAGTTGACAGTGACCACATCACAGGAAATAATAAGTGGTAAAAATATTTGTCCACATTTTATTTTGTAAATATTTTAAATGTGGTTGAAAGTGTAATGAACTTTCCATGTGTTGCTCGGTCTTGCTGGAGCCTTTTAGCTTTTTTTAACCAGTGGGGGTAGGGTATACTCATAGGGTACAATACAGAAGAGGATTATGGCTACTGGAGAAAAAAGAATTAACGTCAAAAAATCTTTTTACTATTCTTCTGAGAAAAAAAAGTCAGAATTCTGAGATTAAAGTGAGAATTCTGGGATTAAAGCCCCGAATTCTGACTTCAATCTCAGAATTCTCACTTTTTCTTCAGAATAATAATGATAGTAAATAATAATAATAATGAAAAAAAAAATTGACCTTAATCATTATTATTTTTTTCCAGTGGCCCAAATCCTCTTCCGGAGGTACACCATATTCTGAACACGATTGGTAAATACCAAATCTGACGTCATCATTTCGCGACCACGTTTACGGTTTTGTTTTTCAGTTGGTGTCCTTTCATTCTAAAATTCAACTCTTAATTAAGTCTGTAAGTACTCTACAGTAAACACAATCCACTCGTAGATAGTCCTTGCTGTATAATTACAGTTGTGTGATGTTTAGATCGTTTTAGCTCTTAGTGTTTAGTTCTTACTGCCGAAGTTGGTTCGATGAACTAGCCTCGGCCTGCTACCTGTTCACTGCTGAGTTGTGGTTGACTGATGAGCTAAATCATCTCCACAATGTGTGCTCGTAGATAGATCAGCGTGTTTATTGAGGAGACGATGTATGTCTAGAGAGGTCCTTGTCAACAATCTTTTTGGATAACCTTTTAGCAAATCAGTATCTTCATAAAAGTGTGTTACAATACTTAGCCATGTGGAAATATATGATCTGCAGCGACAGTGCTGTAAACTTTATGCTCAGGCTTATACGCTGGCACGTAAATTTCCAATGTGCACAGATACTGAAATACTAAAACAGAGCTTTCTAGAGCTTACTGTACTCCTCTTTATACTGCCCATTTGTAGTACAGTTACAGTAGAGCTAAAATGAAAAAGCTTCAGGTAGCATATAATGATGCATATCGAATTTTCCTTAAACTACTAAGATGGACCAGTGCAAGTTTTAAGTTTGTATCAAACAATGTCCCTACCTTCCGAGCTGTACTAAGAAATTTAATGAATACATTTGTGTCACTTAGCTGATTCAGAAATGAAATTTTAAGGGAGCTCACTCAGCCCACATTAAGTGACACAAGGTATTTTTCTTGCTTTAGGAAACATTGGAACAAATGCCTTTTTATGCTTTAATCAAAACTAATGTGTAAATTGTTGTCATATGATCTTTTTATTTCTTGCTGGACATGTATTTTACTTATTTTTAGTCTTTTATATTGCTCTTGTGCTGATATGGACCTATGGGTCTGAATTAAAGTATATCTATAATAAATCAAAGAGGAACGCATTCGTCAAGTTATTTGACAAATTGTATGATCTCAATGTAGAATTGTATATATTTTTTGTCAGTGTATCAATACTCTCAGGTAATTGTAACAGTATTTGTCTTGTCAGCCATGGCGACAGAAGGTGTGGAAAAACCAAGTGAAGATGCTCCACCAACTGGAAAAGTCAGCACCAGGTTTGACCTGGAGAAGGAGACTGAGCTTAGGTTTGAGGTCGAGGCAGGGGAGGCAGCAGAGCAAGTAGACCTGGAGCTCCTTACAGGAATGGCTGAGGTGTTTGGGTCAGAGCTGAACCGCAACAAGAAGTACACATTTGGACCAGGCTCCAAGATAGCAGTTTTCACCTGGCAGGGCTGCAGTGTTAATCTTTATGGAAAGCCAGAGGTGAGTACTGGGAGAAGAGTGTTTAAACGTGTGAATTTTTGTTTTGTGTGTTTTTTTAAAGCTTACTTGAAGGTTCATCACATTAATGGGATTTGGTATCACGTTCAACTTTGTGAGGCTCTGTCAAAAAATTGTCAGGACAGCACTCCATCTTAATTGATCTTCTTTATTACTGCATACAGAAGTTTGGGCTAAAGCGCTTCTTGAGTGGCTTCTAGTCAACAAAACTAAAACAGTCACACAGGTGACTCCTATTTGTAATCAGTAATAATGCTGATGCTTTACCTCAAACAGAAATTATTTGTGTGTTACCAACAACTCAAGGGACGTGGAACTGTAGCAGTTCATGAATAAAAACACACCCACATTTACAAACAATTCGATAACACTAGCAAGTCAAACACCTGCAAAAACCGTCACATATAGAGAGCATAAAAGACAATAATAAAAAACAAGATAAACTTAACTCTTTAGTCTCTCCCTCACTGCTACAGGTGGCTTATGTGTCTAAGGATACCCCCATGCTGCTCTACCTGAACACACACGCTGCCTTGGAACAGATGAGAAAACAAGCAGAGCGAGATAATGAGAGGGGGCCAAGGGTAGGTGTACATAAAGAACCCCTTAAAGAGTCCTTAAATACGTATCTATCAACATTGAATAATTAAATATCTCCTAGGTGATGGTGGTTGGACCTACAGATGTGGGGAAGTCAACAGTGTGCCGGCTGCTGTTGAGCTATGCTGTGAGGGTGGGCCGGAGGCCAACACTGGTTGAACTGGATGTTGGACAGAGTGGGGTAAGATAAATAAGGATTATAAAAATAATAATGGCCTCCAACATTTAGGTGATTACCATGAACTCTTATTTTTATTATCTATTGCGTTGTTGATACTTATCATCTTCAATTCCAGCAAAGATAAATCATATCTTTTATTTGATAGAAAAGCTACAATGCAACTAATTTGGTCAAAACAGGTGTTTCAGATTTAGAAGCAACGCATACTTACATGTCTGGTTCACAATCAGACCACAGTTGGACTGTCAACTCTTGCTGGTGTTTAGTGTAAATTCTGCTCCTCAGGTTTCTGTACCTGGTACAGTGTCAGCTCTGTGCATTGAGCGTCCGGCAGATGTGGAGGAAGGTTTCTCAGTCCAAGCTCCTTTGGTCTACCACTTTGGCTCCACTACCCCAGGGACCAACATCAAACTTTACAATAAGGTGAGAAGGGAGAGATGTAAATGTTTAAAATCAGTTGAAGCTAAAAGCTCACTTACAAACTACTGGTTTAGGAATTGTCATCAGTTTTTTGCATTTGTCTCTGCTTACTTTCATCTGTACTTCTCTTCTGCAATGTAGCTGACGTCATGCCTTGCTGAGGTGTTTTCCCAGCGCTGTGAGACAAACAGGAAAGCCAGTGTGGGAGGTTGTATCATTAATACCTGTGGCTGGGTGAAGGGCTCTGGGTACCAGGCTCTGGTGCACTGTGCCTCTGCCTTTGAGGTGGATGTGGTGCTTGTGCTGGATCATGAGAGGCTGTACAATGAACTCAAACGAGACCTCCCTCATTTTGTGCGGGTGGTTCTCCTACCAAAGTCTGGGGGTGTGGTGGAACGCTCCAAGGAGTGCCGACGGGATACCCGGGATGAGAAGATTCGTGAGTACTTTTATGGCTTTCGTGGAGTATCTTTTTACCCTTTCTCCTTTGAAGTGCGTTTCTCAGATGTCCGCATTTACAAGATTGGGGCACCATCCATCCCAGACTCATGCCTGCCACTGGGAATGTCTCAGGATGACACACAGCTAAAGTTGGTACCTGTGACACCAGGAAGAGACCTCACATATCATGTGCTGAGTGTGAGCAGTGCAGAAGATGGAGAGGAGGGTTCTAGGAAAGGTATTGTGGAGAGTCCGGTTTGTGGGTTCATTGTTGTGACTTATGTGGACACGCAACTGCAGGTGATGAAAGTGTTGTCCCCTGCGCCAAGACCACTGCCCAGACATACACTGCTGATAATGGACATTCGTTTCATGGACATGAAATGAGGTTGCACTTCAGGGGAGAGGATACAGACGCGAAAGATGGATCAAGTTAAGGAGGGCTTCTATTTCAGAGTATTTTTGCAAGAAGAGCTTCATTTTGTTTCCCAGTCTTGTTTGTGAATTCTGACGACAGTAGAGTGCTGAATATTTCAGAAACTGCTGTTGTTGTGAACTTTTTGTACAGACGTTTGGACAATTTGTGACGAGGAATGAATTGTTTTAGAATCATATTCTTGATAATCTGTTTTATAAAAAATTTCTTCTCGTAATAAATGTCTAAATTAACAAAAATCCATGTTTTGTGTTTATTGTGCTAAGTTGGAAGACTGGTATGCACTTAAGAAATGTCATACTCATTTGCAGATATTATACATTTTCTTTAAGAAACTAACAAGTTGGGGCGCTGGTGGCCTAGCGGTCTAAGCGCCCCACATACAGAGGCCATACCACTCGTCGCAGGGGTCGCTGGTTCGATTCCTGGCCGGTCGACCATCCACTGCATGTCCTCCCCCGCTCTCCACTCCCCACATTTCCTGTCTTTCTTTAGCTGTCCTATCAAATAAAGGCCAATATATATGTGTGTGTATATATATGTATATATATAAAAGAAACTAACAAGTAGATGAATCCATGGCTCTATCTGGGCTGTCTGTTGTTTTTTAAAGTACTTTTCAACATTGAAATTTTATGATAAATCTCTCATATGAGGGATGTGATGAACCTTTTGTTTTGTATTCATCAAGCTGTGTTTGTGCAAGTAAATGCAAATGGGGCAAAGAACACTAAATATGTGGACTGTTTCCTGACTGACATACAGTACCACTATTTCAGTGACTGTTTAGGGACACCAGAATGTGAACTCATTCAACTCATCAACCTGCCAGCTTATATGAGAGCTCATCAAATAATCTACAGGCTGACATGCTGTTGCAAATAATCACATTATTTACATGGGTGCATCTCTTTGAATGTGAAGACAACAATGTGAATCAAAGTTTAATATGTGTACAATTATCAAAAATACTATTATTTCAGGTTGAAACTATTCTGTTCGGAACCTTGAAAAATATGAGTACATTATTTTGTCCTGGTTTGATAATGCTTTAAATTTCCTTTTTTCTTAATTTCTGTATTATCACTCTGATCATGCAGGATTCAGCTTCATTGTAGGTGGATCTGTTGTAGGCGATTTGATTGGACCATCTGTGATGAAAACCTCCCAACAAAATTGTTTTACAAGCTACTGTAGCTTGGGGGAAATGTGTTATTCTCACAAATCCTTATCAATTCACAACACATAATGTAATTGTAATTTATTTATTATAGGATAGCTCCTTGAGATGCAGCATCTCGTTTTCAAGGGGGTCCCAATGTAATGGCAACCTAAAACCACAACTCTGATAATATTAAGTACCTGATGAATAAATTCATCAGGGACACCTTCAAATGCAAAACATCTCATAAAAAAAAAGTAAACACTGATGTAAATACACTTCAAGTAGACAAAAATCTCACCAGAAATGGCATGGAGGGGCATTTCAGGAATGTGCACTTGGTTGTTGCGAAATGACTGATCAAAAATCTTATTAGATGGTACGGAAGAGAATTAGGGCCACAATTATAAGTTTCAATTTTTTTTAAATTATTATTATTATTATTATTATTATTATTATTATGAGAAAACGGTCAGAATTCTGAGATTAATGCCCAATTTTTTCTCAGAAATCTGACTTTAATCTCAGAATTTTGAAATTAATCTCAGAATTCAGACTTTAATCTGAGAATTCTGACTTTAATCTCAGAATTCTGATTTAAACTCAGAATTCTGACTTTAATCTGAGAATTCTGACTTTTTTTCTCAGAATTTTGACTTTAATCTCAGAATTCTGACTTTAATCTGAGGAATCTGACTTTCTTTCTCAGAATTCTGACTTTAATCTCAGAATTCTGACTTTTTCTCAGAATTCTGACTTTAATCCCATAATTCTGACCCTTTTCTCAGAATTCTGACTTTAATCTCAGAATAATAATATATATATTTTTAATTGAACCAATTGTTTTTTTTTGTTCAGTGGCCCTAATCCTCTACCGTAAAATGGGGTGTTATATTATTTATTATATATTGTTTTGAGAAGTGGTCGTTCATCTTTATCTAGTGACAGAGTTAAATGAAGGTCACAACTATTCTTTCTGTTAACACCGAGTTGTTTGGGCTGTTCCATTAGACCACGCCTCCTCTGTCTCGGTCTCTGATTGGCTGTCTCACCCCACCTGAGGGACGTCGGACTACTTCCGGGATTCCGGTGTCGGCCTAGCAGCAGGCGAGCTAACTAGTTTGCTAGCGGCTAACTCAAGGAGGACCGTAACGACCAACACCCTACAGACAAGACAGCTCGAATGTGCGATATTAGGTATGTCCTGATTGTCCTACCTCCCTGCCGTGCTTAGTATTAAGTGATACAGACCCATAGATATATCTGAATGAAATGTACTCCGCCTGTGTAAAGCTTCAGGTAACGTTAGCTAACTCTTGTAGCCGTGGTAAAGGACTGAGCAGTGTCGCAAAAAAACTTTCGTAGCTAGGTAAGAACTAACTGGTTACTAAGTGCGGCTTGCTTTAGTACATGTTATTACTATATTTATTATTTATTTTACATCGAATTAGAATATCTCAGTGGCTCATATGTAGTGATACCAATAAAAGTGTTAGTGAGGATGATTGTAGTGAGAGCAGATAGTGGTAGCTCTACTTGTCTGGACTGAATCCTAGCTCTGCCCTGGCCTGTTGTTTCACGTCTCGCCTTCTCACCATATGATTCAAAAGGTGATATGATATTTTATTAGATAATGCACATTCGACAAAGAAACCACCCTAAGACTGTCAGTGTGTCCCTGTATCTTAATTTCATAAACATGTCTCGATCGTCTTCCTCGAAGATGTAGCTTGTCACGGTGACAGCACAGACAAGGCTGCTGGACTCGGAGCTTTTAGGATTAACAGCCATTATAGTCAGGGGGGGATTTGTTATGGGGTAGATGAGGTGATTAACAACAGACACACTGACACTTCGGACTTAGCTTTGTATTAGTTGGTAATGATGATTGTTGAGAAGAGGGGTGTGTCCAAACTATCAGATTACACCGTTGCTCTGGATCCGTTTTCAGGGTGATCACACCGCACGGACGAGTTTTTTAATCTGGAGATGAGGTTTATCTATCTGATGTGTGTGTGTGTGTGTGTGTGTGTGTGTGTGTGTGTGTATCACAAAGGCGTCCACCCTGATCCTTGTCTTCATGGTGTTTTGGATTCCCAGTAGTGGGCGGTGTTTACTGTGACCACCTGAGGGCATAGAGGTGGCAGCTGTCTGTTTAACAACAGGCTGTTGAGCAACTTTTTTATGAGTAATGCAACCAAATGTGTTCTTTTTAAGACTGTACTAAGGTGGTTAGTCATTCTGATTGTTGTGAAATATGATGGAAACACCTGCTTTTTTTTTATATGAGTCTACCATAACTATGGAGCCAAAACGATGACTTGAATGTTTGGTATTGAAAGTAAAATTTGGCATTGAAAACACACCCTGAAATTGAAAAAAGAAACATTGGCATTGTAAAAAAGTGTACCGGCATCAAAACAGGTATTGGCATTGAAAACGTTCCACTGAAGTTAATATCACACACATCAAATGTTATATTATTTAATTTATAGATTTTTTTTGCATCCTACTTTGTTTTTGAATGACAATCATATTATATTTATTTAATGTCACTTTTTTTTCCCAATGACATATTTTTTTCATGACGTTTTTCTTTTTTTGAATGCTTTTTTTTTTTTTCAATGATTGGTTTTTCAGTTTATACTTTCTGGCAGGAGGGAAGGGTTTGAGGGGAGGGGCTATGAGGGCACGAATAAGTTAAAAATCAAAGTTTAACAGGGACATTTGAGGTTTAAAGATAACAGGGGCATCTTCATACAAGAGGTTATTAAAAGTAAGCTAATTCTTTAGTTTTGTTTGGCCTGCATGATATGAGCAATATCTGCAATGTGCAATAACCCTGTTCAGTATTGCAATGTTTATGTGACATGCAATTAACTGGCACATTCTGACTGAGTATTCTCAACTCAACTTTATTTATACACCACCTTTCATACATAAGAACATGCAGCCCAAAGTGCTTCACAGAATAACAGAGAGACAGAAAACAACAGCAATGGTGAAATGATAAATGGCATGGCTAAATACTTAAAAATATAATAAAATCAATACAGTAAAATTAATAAAATAAGTAATGGTGGAAAGAAAAGTTAAAAATAAGGTAGAGTTAACAAGTTTAGAGAAATAGAGGCAGACAGTTCCATAGCTTAAGGGCGTAAAAACAGAAAGCTCTCAGGCCGGTGCCTGTGTGAGACACTCAAGGAACATTTAAAAGGGAAGCATTCGAGGACCTCAGTAATCATGGTGGAACATAACATGACAGGAGATCAGTGATGTATGGAGGAGCAAGGCTTTTAAGAGCTTTAAAAACAAGTAAAATAACTTCAAAATCAATTCTAAAAGTATTGGAGAGAAACAAAATTCTAAATTCTATCTATCTGCAACATTTGTGTTTGTCTGTTTGTCCAGTTCAGTAAAGTGTATTCATTTATTTCCATCAGGGCCTTCCAACAGCTTACCAACAGAGCCAGTGGTTGACAGAGGACGAATTGAATGAAAGGATTAAGATGCATCCGACGACATAACACCACAGCTGTACATGGCTTTGTTCAGGAGATGCAAAATGGGAAATGAGGTCTATCTGCAGAGAATTCGGAGGTGGGAGAGGTCTCTTCACACAGACCTGGCCTACCTTGGAGACACCTCAGTGACGTACACAGGGCTTCTGTTTGGAATGAGTTGATTTTATCCTTACAAGAACTGAGGGGAGGGGTCTCAAAAGCTCAAGAGGACTCTGCTTTGCTATTCGAGCTACTTGTAAAGGCAAGGCTTGACATCATTTTGAATACCTTTTGGCAGATTTTTTCAAAAAGGAAAATCCAGCTGGACTTTTTTTGTTTGATGTAAAAGCAGCTTCACGTAACCGGCTCAAAAATGAAATGTGTTGGTTCAGTTGTTTTCCCCTGCTGACTTCGTTTGTAACGCTGGACTTGTCCCTCCTGCCGCCATCCTTAGTTTCTTCCACCCACCCAGTGCCTAAATAAGCCCTCTCGGGACAATCACAGAAGTCATCAGCAGCTGCTGCACTCAATCCTCTGCCTGTTCTCCTCTATGTGCTTCTGCTGTGAGCCTGCTGGCTTTCCACCCACTACCTCTTTAATTTTCCTGTCTTTTCTTTTTAAATACATTTTCTCTGAGAGGCAAAATCAGAAGTCGAGCACAGGGATAAGCATTTATGTTAACACTTGAGTTAAATGAACAGAGACAAACCTTAAATGCTCAAGTTCTAGCTGAGTGTGCAAGTGTCTGTGCTTTAGTCTATGTAATGGTTGCACTGGTGCCAGGACACTTTTTAAGATCTGTTTTATTCAAATTTTTGCACCAAATACGGTTACAATAAGCCATAAAGAATATTTATGAATTACCTACACATATTTTTGTATCACATTGCTTTTGTATGTTTTTGGTTTTACTAAGCCTCTCCTACAAATATGCACACAAATTGAGTATTTTCAACCTGTACACATGCAAGAAGAGCTGTATATTGCTATATTAGAAAAGAATCATCTGGTTTTGAGTGATTGTACTAGTGCAGTGAGACATTCAGTGACTAAACACAGAGAATCCCTCATGTTGCTGCTGAATCACTGCTTTGCATAGTGTTGGTTTTCTTTTCCAGTCTGCAGTCATGGCCCCTCCTAGAAATCAACATACTCTCCATTTTGACCTGTAGAGCACCCATAACACTAGGTAGAGTGTAGACATCTACCTCCCTCTCTCTGTCTTCCTCCCCCCTCTCTCAGTCTCTGATGCCAGGCTTCAGTGGTGGGGGGGTTGGGGGAGGAGTAGGTGGCCCTGCTTCTGCTCCTCCCCGTCCATTTCGACCTAGCAGATATGTCCCCGTGTCTGCAGCCACCACCTTCTTGGTCGGATCCACAACCCTTTTCTTCTGCTTCACGTGAGTAACATTTTCATGGGTAAAACGCACACTATCCAGAGGGCATACATGTATGTACACAGTGTGTTCCTGCATAACTGAATGTGTAAATATCCCCATGCTTATTATGTTTTATCCCAAGACATATACATTTTTTACAGACAAAGTTTACTGAGCAAACTTGTACATTTCAGTAGCAAGACTTCCAATCACACACTTATCCTCATGGTCATATGTGAGATGAACAGCTTCATTTGAGCTGTCAAGGGTTAAATCATATCGCAGAGGGGCTTTTCAGCAGTCAATGATTAAGCTCCAAAGACGAAATGAATTAATTGGGATTAACCCCTTGAGATCTGCCATCTCGTTTTAGAGGGGTCCCAGACAGACAATGACAAAATAGAAAACAGTACAATACAAAATATACAACAAATCATGAACCCTTAAAAACAAAAACAAAAACAAACATACAAAAAAACACCAACAGTCAGAAAATAAACAGCCTTGACAACAAAAACAACAGCAACAACAAAACGGGTTGGTGCAATCGACAAGAGAAAAATAAAACAAAATTCAGTAAACTAGAGGAGCATTGATTAAACATGCACAAAATAATAATAATAATAATCTGTATAAAAAATGTATGAATAAGTAAAGGAGGTAGAGGAACAGTGAGGGCTTTACTGAAAACAGTTTGTTTTGAGATGGGAAAACAAATAATTTTTAAGTAACGGGAAAGAAGATACAGAACAAATATTTAAAGGTATATTATTCCAGTTGGAAGGAGCCTGAAACATAAAAGCTTTTTTTTACCAACTTCCTTGGCTGAAAATGGTACCGTCAAAATAAAACAATCTGAACTTCATTACGAGTAACTTTAAGTTAAAGGTATTAAATAATATTTCAAACAATCAGGAAAGTTAAAATGAAAGCATTTGAAAATAAACTGATACCAGTGAAAAAGTCGTCTTATGTCTGGAGGGAGCCACCCGAGACTGTCAAACATTATGCAATGGTGTTTGAAAAAAGAATAACCTAAATATAAATCTGCAGAGTCTATTGTAACATTGTAACATTGAGAGGATGAAGATTCGTTTTAGCTGCATTTTTATAAATGATGTCAGCATAATTAATAATGGGTAAAATGAGTTGTGACAATTATTTTTTGAACATTGAGTGTAAAGCAATGCCTAGAGCGATACAAGACACCGATACTGTAATTAACTAAACAAAACTAAACCTGTTCATTTGTTCATTTGTTCATTTGTTCTTTCTCTGATTTACCAACACGTGCAGCAATCCAAGCCTGTTATAACATTCTGTCCTTTTTTCCCATTTCTTCTAGGTGCCCATGGTTGACAGATTATTTCTCCTTTGTCATTCCAATTTACATTGCTGTGATCTTCCTCTTCACCCTTGCCAACTTCTGCATGGCCACCTTTATGGACCCTGGAGTCTTCCCCAGAGGTAAACACACATCAGCAAGTTTTTGTGTGCAAGTGTATGAATAAAAAAAACAACAACTATCCTCTATCATTTACTGAGTGATAACTGGTGTGATGATGTTTGTGTGATCTCTGTCTGTGCGTCTGTTGTCTTTAGCGGAGGAGGATGAGGATAAGGAGGACGATTTCCGCGCTCCCCTGTACAAGACGGTGGAGATCAAAGGCATCCAGGTGCGCATGAAGTGGTGTTCAACCTGCCGCTTCTACCGTCCGCCACGCTGCTCGCACTGTTCGGTCTGCGACAACTGTGTGGAGGTAAAACATTTGTTGGGCTTTCTTTGGTCATATTATCTTTCATTGTATCAATATTTTTGAATAGGAATTTGGTTGGGGGTTAATATTATGACCTTTTTATTATATTTACTACTCCTATAATTTTCACATACTAACAGAATACCAGTGGAACTTAAAGTTATCCATAGCTCTTTATTAAAGCTTGTGTCTAAAGCTGTCAGTATGACAGTCAGCAGCACTAAGCTTCTCTTCCTTTGCTGTTGTGACTGTGTCTGTCTTCTAGTTTCTAAGGTAACTTATTTCATAACAAATTTAGTAATCTCCTGTTAGATTACAGCGTGTTCCTAATTATTATGCAAGTTGCATTTTTGTGAATATTTTAAAAACTATGTTAATGGCCGTTTTCAAATTTGTTAGGAAGTCAGATAGTGAATATATTTCTTCAACTGTTGATCCTCATGAACTGGCCTGCCTGCTCACCTGATCTCAACCTGACTGAGAACTTGTGGTCAATAATAAAAAAGATAATTGACAGTAATAGCAAGAAATACAGCTCAAAAGAGCATCTTTGGAAAGCCATACAAGGTACAGCTCACAGAGTCAGCAGAGAAGTCATCAGAAACTTCACTAAATCTGTTTACCAGTGACCTCTGACCCTCACTGAAAGACAAGGAGGTTAAATTGGACATTTGAGAAACACTTTAGATTTGTAATGTTTTAAAGACTTTAACAGTTTTACTTTGTATACAAATGTAAATAAAACAGTTGTTTTTGTTGAATTTTGAATACAGTTGTAGTAAATATTATTATTTTCAATCAATAGAAGATTAAAAATGGTTCCTAGTTTTTAATTTTCACAAGTTATATGCTCTTATCACCAACTTGCATAATAATTTGGCACACTCATTTCTGCAGATTCTGCATTTATTTAAAAAAACAGCCAACGTAATTTGAAAAGCATCATTTTAACCACACAGTTGAAGAAATATATTCACTATCTGACTTCTTGACAAATTTGAAAATGACTGTTAACATAGTTTTTAAAATATTCACAAAAATGCAACTTACATAACAATTTGGAACACGGTGTATCTGTCCCAGATTCTTAGTTTCTTTGTGTGTATTAGAGGTAGAAATTGTTAATTCTAATCTTGCACCTTGTTGGCATTTGCCCTTCTGCTCTATCAGGATTTTGACCATCACTGTCCATGGGTGAACAATTGCATCGGTCGAAGGAATTATCGCCATTTCTTCCTCTTCCTGCTCTCACTGACCACTCACATCATAAACATATTTGGCTTTGGCCTTGTGTATGTCCTGCACCACCGTCAGCAGCTGGACACGCCACATGCTGCTGTAACGTATCCTTTCACCTGGCACTCTGCTGCCATAAAGTCCCAGGAGGATTTTACACTTAAGATTTTCAGCCTGGGATTTAAAAAAAAAAAATGTGATAACCTCCTTGACTCTCTCCTCTCAGTATGGCTGTAATGTGTGTGGCTGGTCTGTTTTTTGTCCCAGTTGCTGGCCTGACTGGGTTCCACATGGTGTTAGTGGCCCGGGGTAGGACCACAAATGAACAGGTAATAGCTGGTTATGAACGTCTGCTTTTCATGTCCTGTAACTATGATCAGTGATGTCGGTGTCCATGTGAGGTCTAACCTTTTTTTTTCGCCTCCCCCTCACTGCAGGTGACAGGGAAGTTTAGGGGCGGGGTGAACCCTTTCACCAACGGCTGCATGAAGAATATTTCACATGTGCTGTGCAGCTCCCAGGCCCCCAGGTCAGCCCACTCCCTTCTCCTCACTACACACCCTTTTACTCCTCTCTTTCAACACAGCGCTATGGAATGATCATTTCCCTGCATCCTCTGCATTTTGGTTGCTCTCTCCATCCTTCCACTTTTTCAGCATTGTCTTTGTTTAGTTCTCACTTGTTTGTTCAGTTAATGGAATACATGAGTACAATCCCTCATAGTACGGAGTTTCTGAAGTAAGATTCTCTGATGTGTTTCAATTGACTTGAATTCTATTGTATGTGCATGTTCCCTCTCACAGATACATGGGGCGATTGCGGAGCCCCCAGGCAGTAGAAGTACAGCCACCATTTCTAAGACCGGCTCTTACTGAGGCACAGCTTGAAGCGAAAGTCCTGGATAACGGCATCCAGAATGACAGACACAGCACTAGGGTGAGTCATACTGCCTCCAACAAACACACAACAAAGACAAGCATACACCACAAACATTCTCATGCTTTTTTGTGTTGTTCAGAAATATTTGGAACACTACTGTAAGTTCCACTTTTGTGATGTTGCTGTGGGATGAAATATGTCATGTAGAAAACGTTGTTTCTGCCTGTAAGGGAAACTGTATATGTTTATCTAGTTAATGGAAAAACAAGTAAGAGCAGTTAGCATTATGTGGCAGGCTCAAACATCCCAGTTTGTGATTGTTTTCATTATGAATCAGGTCAGTGTTAGAAATCACACAAGGCCAGTTATGAGTTGAGACACGCTCCTGTGTCTGTGTTTGGAGAGGTGTCAGAATGAGAGGTGGACTCAAGTGATAATTAATTACATTGAAGCTTCATCTGCTTTTGCAGCCTTTGTGTTTCACACTGCTTTACATATTCTCTAATACTTACATTGTTACACAGTGTTCCTGATTGGTATCTTCAAACATGTCGTCTGTGTAGCATGGCATGAAGCTGATAGCATGTTTGATAAAGCCAACTGGTCAGGCTGGTTTGAGTGTTTTATTAATCTGTCAGGCTTTAGAGATAATTACAGGTTGAAGGTCCTTTCTGAAGACAAGTTGTACAGATGTGCATCGGGTTGCAAAGGGGTGGAAAATATACGGTAAATTTCCATGGGACGTTAAGCTGGGGAATTTTGGAAATATTCCAAATTGGAATTTATGGGAATTAATGGGCATTAACTGGGAATTGATGTTAATTTAATGGAAAGGTATCATATACAAGCATAAATATTTGTTTTGTTATAAGCAGACATCCATCCAAAATAATACAATTTAAACAGATTTATTTGTAGAACTTTATCAAGTGGTAAATATTTTATTGAACAATCAATTCTTTCATTGAAGAACAAAAACATGAACATCGAGTTACATATTACTCATCCCCCCGACCCAACCCATTCAAAAATTAACAAAAATGCAATCCCAACAAAGTCCCATTCAAAATGTTAAATGAAAAGTGCATATAGGGGTGTGGTCTTGATAGCCCTGCAGTAAGCAGTGTGCAATGTGCATGTGATTGAGGTGAGGAGTGGCATAGATATTCAACTGTACATGAAATCTGGTTGTTTTAGTCAGGATTATGCTAAAATATATTTTCCCCAACTACATTTATGTTCCCTATTAAGAGCCAACCTTCAATTTAGTAAATTCCTGGTTTATTCCCGTTAATTCCCATGGAAAGTTTCCAGCTTTGAAAATTCCTGGAATTTTGCAACCCTAGATGTGCATCAGGTGTCCAAAACTGGTAACATGCATGACTTTTGGATACGGAATATAATCCACTGTGCACATCTGTTAAAAATTATGTTATTTATTAGTTTTCATAGACTACATTGTCTATGATCACAACTAACTGAAGAGGGTTTGCCAAAGAGCACAAATCAAGAGCAGCAACAATCACTGTCAAATGTTTTGCTGCTGCATGTGATGAGACTAAAAGCAGTTTGAGTGCATGAGTGAGAGTGAGAGTTTATCAGAAGCTAGAAGCTTGACAGTGCTTAAAAATACAGAACTCAAGAAGTGCTTATGACAGCTCTATCCACATACAACTACACAGCTCAGGTTACAAGTATCAACCTGCACTACGCCTTTTAAAACACGACATCCTGTTATGATGTTACATCGTGTTGCAATCTCAATGTACCATGTGACCGAGCAGTCACTTCAATTTATTGGTTTCTGATTCATTTCTCTTCTCTAAACATTCCCTGATACTTCTTGACTTTGTGTCTTTTCCAGTCCAAGAGCAGTCTAGATCAGATGGAGAGCCAGTCAGCTGATGCAGAGCCTCCACCTCCTCCAAAGCCAGAGCTTCGGTACCCTGGCCTCCCTCGTGCTGACACAGAGGGTGAGACACACGCACACAAGCTCTTACACAGATACAGATGAATAATTATGTCAATTGTGATAACTGAGCATTAAGCTGCTTTAGATTCACTTCTCCAAATGTCACTTGTGGTTTCTCAGAGAGCAGCTTGCTGACTGAAGCTCCAGCCACACCGTCAATGTACAAATACAGACCTCCTTACAGTAGCCCAGGAAGGAACCACGCTGCGCTCTCACACCCAAACAAGGTACATATCAGTCTTCACCTATAAGGATCTCAATGCACTGGATATAAACAATACTCATAACATCACTTAGATACTGTTTAAATGTACACAACCTTGTTGATTATTACATTGAAAGCATATTTTTTTATTAGTAAAAAACTGAGATATTAATATTTTTTTGCTAGAAAAGAATGAAGAAAAACAAGCAAACAATATCCAACAGATGAATGTAATAGATAGTCTGAAACACCCTGGCCCTTCTGGTTTTCTTTGTGGTTAATACCATGCCCCTCTTTTTTGTTTTTACTTTGAATTGATCATTCAGTGGCCATCGGTCGATCAGTAAGTCTCAGCTAGTGTCATCTGTGTGTGTATGTGTGTGTGTATGTCTGAATGAGTGGACGTGTGTGTGTTTCCCTTTGACAGTCTCTGTGTGTTTAAGTGGACCTATCCTTTCCCCTGAGACTTGCATTGACTGGAATGTGTACTTTCTGTACTGTATGTAATTGTACTTCCATTTATGTGTTGACACACACAGTCTTTGACATGCAGTGTCAGTGCTTGTTAAGCCAGTCAATGTTTCCAATCCAGTAGTGTGATGATGGAATAGAGCACCGGTCAAGCATCTGATTTTTCCCCACCACTTTTTTTTTTTATTTTCATGTTCTGTAGACAAACAGTTGTTTTTGGTTCAATGTTATCTGTCCGTGAGGTAACATGGTGTTTTCATCTTTCTTCCCTCTTCTTCGCTCCAACCTCCATCTTCATCACACTGTTCCTCCCACTCTCTGCCTTTGGTCTGTTTCTCCTCCTCTCTCCTCTCCTCAGATGATCCGTGGGGAGAGCCTGGACTCTCCATCTCCCTCCATTCTTCAGTCCAGCCGCCAACCCAGCTACCGCTCGGAGCCGAGCAGCCTGGACGGGGCCACAGTAGTTGGAGGAGGTGTAGGGGTGCGCAGAGGGGGAGGGGAGAGGGGTGAGGGCCCCGGGGGCCCTGGCGGGACTGCTGGGGGGATGTCAGGGGGCATGTCTGGTCACTCCCTGACTGGGCGCTCCTACACCTCCTACCCATCCTCTCTGGTTCTGTCCACTGGCGGCTCTCGCTCCTCCAGTCTGCGCTCAGCGCACACAGCACATAACCCACTGGCCACGCTCCAATCAGAGGGCACCACAGACACCAGCTACAAAAGCCTGGCCAATCAGACGCCTCGGAATGGCAGCTTGTCCTATGACAGCCTGCTGACTCCTTCCGAGAGCCCAGAGTTTGAGTCGGCTGCCCATGAGTTGTCGCCTCAGAAACCTCGAGTTCTGTTTCCCTCAGTGACTTTAATAGGCCAGCCTGAGGTGGTGTCACCCAGTAGCTCACTGCAGGGCTACACGTCGCCCTTCCTCTCAGCTCAGATTGCCCAGCAGAGGGAGGGGCAGCTTCTCCAGGGCTCTGCCACTTTCTCCTCCCCCCACAGGGCCTACCTTCGTGCCGTCAGCCCACCCCCTCTCTCCTCCTCCGGGCCTCCCGAGATACAGCACCTGCTCCATCATAACCACGACCCTTCTTCCCGAGTCCCTCGAAACCCTTCCTCCTCATCCTCTTCCCCTGGGGCTCGCTCACTAGAGCCTCCTGTCTCCCCGCCACCCCGTGGGCTCTCCCTCGGGAAGTCTCAGTCTTACACTGGGGAGGCAGGGCCTCAGCACAAGCCTCGGCCCACAGGAGGAGGCACTGTGCTGGGAGGGGGGGGAGCCGGGGGAGGGCAACAGGCTCCACAGTGAGTAGTGATCCGTCCGCAGATCCATCAGCCTGCTCTTCCTTCTCCTTTCCCTCATAATCCTCTTCTTCTTCCTCCCTGGTTTGTGTCAGCCCTCCTCTTCCTCCCTGATCTGTGTGAGTCTTCCTTTTCCTCTTTAACAGTTTACAGTCTCACCTGTTTATTTAGTAACAGTTGGATGTCTGTCTGGAAGTTGTGTTGGTGCAGTTGATATGTTTAAGCATGCTGTTTTGTGATTAGCCTGATGAAAGCATGTCTCACCATGCTGCCCTTTATATCTGTCCTTTTTTCCTTTTCTTCCAACTCACTAGGTTTAGTAACCAAATGCCTTACAAGATCAATGGTAGTGAAATATTTTTACAGTGTGTGCTTGTTTATTGTTTTTAAAGTAGAACCACTCACCTCCACTTCCATTTATTCTCTATCCTCCTCCCAAATCCCCCCCACCCCCCACAATCCCTCTTCCCTTCCTGATGGCTGTCCAATCAGATCCGCCTCTCGCCCAGTCTTGGCCAATCACACCTCATCCAGACCAGGGGGCGGGGTGAAGAAGGTAACAGGCGTCGGAGGGACCACTTACGAGATATCGGTTTGAGTGACAGACATCCTTCATGGTCTATCACAAGGAGGAGGAGAACAAGTCTCTGGACTGCTTCCACTTACCTGAGCTGGATATTATTCACGACTGCAGGACCCTGAGAAACAACTCTTTCCGCAGCAATGGACTCCAGGAGCAGGAGCAGGCCCATGCGGTACTCACTTTGTTATCTTTGTAAGCTTCTGGCCACTCTTCTCTGCTAGCTTTTCAGATTTGAACAAAGAGTAAAAAAAGGGACTACGGTTTATTTTTCAAGGATCAATTTGTCTCCATTCAGCCACTTTGTGAGCCATAGACTGATGTGACTGTATCATTACAGGGTACAGATATGTCAATCCAACATGCATAGCTCTCCAATGGGTTGCTGTTTTACTTTGGTACATAGCACACAGAGTGTTGATCGCTGTGTTTGACACCTTCAAGGAAAATACGGTCTTTATCCCGTTGGTTTGGAGTTTTAGAGTGGATTCAGGACTGTTGACCAATAGAAACGTCTTCTTCTGTACTGTCTGAACGGACCACATGACCTGTTTATGGATAAGAATCATTGAGAGAAGAGCCCGACCTATAAACACAGTATCGTTTTAGTTTTATAAATCTTTTTTTAAAATGTTGTTTTATATAAATGTATTAAATCTTACAGATTATTACTGGGTCATATTGTCAGGTATTGAAGGTGAATATTGATGAGGGTGGCAGATGTACTGTGTGTAATTATTCATGAAAGCGATTTCAAATCAGTTGCCTGTTTGTATTAAATGGCTGCATCAGCCACTCATAAGCTCTTGCTGGAGTTAACATCATCCAAAGAGAAAGACAGTCCTTTAGTGGACAGCTTAAGTGGCAAAATAATTGAGCTTAACTTTTGAAAGCCACAAAGAAATTTCTGAATTGAGATTTCAGCACAAACATCTTTGTGGAATGTACGCTTATAATGTTAAAGCTAGAGACATTATGCAAAATCTATTTGTAGCTTTAAGATCATC